>NC_084908.1:19774049-20089049 GCF_949316345.1 Pungitius pungitius
CCCTCTCGCTCCTCCGCCCGCACCCGCTCTTCAGGTTCAGAGAGGTGAGGCTGGGACGGGCGCTGTGGGGGGGGGGGGCGAAATATGTGAGAGGCACGTTGTTTTGTGTTGAATTGTGTTGTGTGGCTTTGTGTTGCAGGACGGGACGCTGCTGGCTGTCGGCTCTCTGGATCGAGAGCGCCAGGAGACGTACGAGCTGTTCGTGAAGGCCTGGGACGGCGGACGCCCGCAGAGAGAGGTGAGATTCATGGTGGAACATTTTGAAGTTTTATCATTATGTGCGTGATCTGCAACAAAGAAATAACTCACTGAATCACTTAAATTGTAATGAATTATGACAAAATAAGACTGACGAGATCAAACTGATTCCTGCGCATCAGAACATCACCTCCATCAGAGTGAGCCTCCTGGACGTGAACGACAACAGACCCCAGTTCAGCTCCAGCAGCTACGTCAGCACCGTCCTGCTGAAGGAGGCGGAGGAGGGGAAGCTCCTGCTGACGCTGTCCGCCTCCGACCGGGACGCCGGGAACAACTCGCTCATCGCCTACAGGTCTGGAGTGTGTATAAAAATACAAAGTAGACTGTAGATTAATATTAGTGTCCAACAAGTCATCACTTACTTTTCTTTGTACTCGTCTCGTCCGACTGACTCCTCTTTGTACTTAAAATAAAACTAATTAAGTTCCGTCGTTCCGCTCCCTGCGGCTGCAGTTTCTCTGCAGGAAGTTCTCCATATTTGGCCTTAAACAGCGAGACCGGGGCCGTGACCTTGACCTCTGACCTCGCTGATGTCACAGAAGACACCACGCTGGAGCTGACGGCCGTGGCCGAAGACCACGGTCGGCCTCCTCTGAACTCCACAGGTATCTCATGCATCCTCAAGACTTCTAAATAACATTTAAGTGCAGAACCTAAGTAAAAGAATTTTGTTACTTTCCAACAAATAAAAACCGTTCATCACCTCCACGTACCGCCTGGGATTTTCTTCCAGCTCGCGTGGTGGTGAATCTGAGGGTTGCCAATCTGATGGAGGGGGTGGCCTTCCTGAGCTCCTCCTACAACTTCAGTCTACCGGAGAACCAGGCGGCGGGGGCGCCTGTGGGGAAGGTGTCGGCCTCCTCGGGGACCGTCCTCTACGACGTGGCCTACTCTCTGAAGACACACGCCGACCTGTTCTCCGTCAGCCCCAGCGGAGCCTTGGTGACCAGAACAGAGCTGGACAGGGAGGAGCAGGAGTGGTACATCCTGGATGTGGAGGCCGTGGACACCAGGACCCCCCCAACGTCAGCATTTGCTATGGTACGGTCGGCTTTATATGCGGTAGCCGCCCTATAGACATGTTATAGGGCAGAATATTTGAATTGATATTTACTATGGAAGACTTGGTAAACAGTAACTTTGTCCTCTAGGGGGAAAATGCCCCAAATTACCTAAAAAACGACTGTGTGTGTTGAGTGTGAAGATTAGTTGTGTATTACACAAATGTTTTGAATGAGATCTTCTCTCTTTTTTGCTTTGACCCGCTTCTTCTCTCCCTCAGGTCAGAGTTCAGGTGCAGGACGTGAACGAGTCTCCTCGGTTCCCCTCCGAGGTCCACAGAGCCTCCGTGTTCAGCATCGCCCCGTACAAAACCCCCGTGATCCGTGTGGAGGTAACCCCCCCCCCTCTCTCAGAAACAGAGGCGTTAACGGAGTCCATGTGAACACGGAGTTACAGAACATGTATATAATACAAAATATATATGTATAGCATGTCTGTGTCGATCATTGAAAGGGACAAAATAATTGAAACGATAGTATGTTAAAGGCGATACAAAGTATCACAGTGTTGAAGACACCCCCCGCCCCCCTCTGTCCCTCCCCACCCCCCAGGCTTCAGACCCTGACCAGGGGGAGGCCAGTCAGCTGGTCTACGGTCTCACTGAGGACAGTCCCCACTTCGACGTGGACCCGTCCTCCGGTCAGCTGTTCGTGGTGTCCGCCGCGGGACTCGCGGGACAGACGGCCGCGGTGGAGGTGGAGGCCCGAGACCCCCGCGGACTCTCTGCTACAACCAGGGTGGAGGTGGGTGGAGGAGAAACAAACCATTATTTACTGCTTCCGGTGTCCTCTGGTAATCGCTCTCTAAATACAGATTAATAAGATACCTGCCCACCTGCCTGTAGGTGGAGGTGAAGGGGAGCGCGAGCAGCGGTGACGTGGTCGTCCTCTCCATCAACCAACCCGCCAACGCGGTGGAGAAGAAGCTCCGCGAGGTGGAGAGGTGAGACCAGGTTAACGCACGATGACTGTTTATGGGATGCGTGGCTTCCGGGCGGTTCTGATCTGCGCCCCCCCCTCCCCCCCCGTCTCTGCACCAGCTCTCTGGGTTCGGCCCTGGGCTGGACGGTGAGCGTCATCGAGGTGTTGAGCACCACCCGCGGTTCCTCCGAGTCCAGAGCGCCGCGCGTCCTCGTGGAGGCGCGGGTCGGCTTCTTGAGCTTCGACAGAGGAGAGGTGGTTCCCTCGGAGGAGGTCACAGAGTAAGATGTTAATACATTATTAATACAACGTTATGACGACCCTTTGTGGTATTAGTACTTTCACTGGTACTAGTATCTGAACACTTCTTCCAATGCTCAGGTTATATTGAATCTGTCCTGCGGCTTCTTTAGGAAACTGAGAATCCAACAATCGTTGAATCATTGAACACAATGTTTCCTCCAGGAAGCTGCGGAGCCAATCAGCTGCTGTGAGGGCGGAGCTTGTCAAAGTGTTCGGGGAGGGGCTCCATTTCGAGGTGGAGGTGGAGGTCCCCAAGTCCCCAAGTCCCGCCTCCAGCCAGGCTGTGGTCATCGCTCTGTCCGTCATGCTGGCCCTGAGCATGCTGGGAATGATCGTGGCCGTTGCATTGATCGTCAGGTGAGCGTCGGAAGGATTCTTCCTGTGAACTTAAAGGTTCTTCTTCATAGTCGGTCTACTTGTTTTAGCTAATGTAGGCTAATGTAGGCTAACGCAGCTAACAACGCTAACAGCGTCAACTTGACTGGCCCTCGGATGCAATGACGTCATGTTGTGAGCTAACCGCGGGGGGATGCTAACATGCTAACACGCTAACATCAAAAGACCTCAACATGCCGACTCGTGTCCTCTCCCTCAGGTTCAAGTGGACGCAGAAGTGTCCGAAAAGTGACAAAGAGGGTCTGGTTTGTGACGGGAAGGACGAAAACTCCCAAAAGGTAAAGAAAATAATAAAGAAGATGCTCAAAGTTCTCCAGGAATTTCTTTGAATGTAACCTCATTTAACTATTTGTGATTCAGGGACAGAGGTCAGAAGAGAAGGGAGACAAGGAAATGCAGCCGAGGACGGACAGAGTGACGGAGGACGGAGACAGCCACACTTCTTCTCTTTAATCCAAACAGCTTTGGGTCCGATTGTACAGAAGGCCACTAAAATAATTTGTTTTTTTACAGTAAGCTCATACATTTAATGCTTCTATGGGACCAGAGGAGTCGCCCCCTGCTGGTCACTGCACAGAATGCAGCTTTAAAGAAACTACCGCATGCCTTCACTTTTCAGAACCGGGATGGGGGGTTGCTGCCTATATAATCATTATCTGTCCTCAAGTAATGCTGGACTACGTTTCTCCTTGTGTTCAGCTGGAATTAAATTAATTGCACTTTATTACAGAAAACGGAAACTCGATTAAATTGATTTGATTCATTTGTAAATCATCTATCAAATCCGATTGTCACTTCATATTGGCAGCTTTTTTTCTATTTCATTGATGCATTGATTTGTAAAATATGAAAATGCTTGTGCAAATGAATCCATATTTGACTCGATCAGTCAATATTCTATTTGCAATTTATGTAAAAAAAAGGAAATTATTTCTGCATTTTACATTTTTAAATGTAAACACTTGCATTCTTTATAAACGTGTGTTTGTAATGTGAAGCAACCTGATGTCGATGGATTAGAAACAAATTAAAATAAAACTGCATTAGGATCTTCTAGTTATTCAATTGTTTATTTCTATAGGAATGACTGACTCTGTTTTTTTTTGTTGAGTCGTTAGTCCACAGACGTCCACCTGAACAAAGCGTGTTGAATAAAGCACCGAGCTGACACGAGGACACACTTATCTGTATGTAACAGGAGGAGGTCACATTGGATCTTTTCATTTCATTTGGGATTTGTTGGGTCTACTAGCAGAACTAGGCTCAGCTCTCTTTTCCTTCGCCCGTGATAAAGTGATTAGAAGTGATGATGTAACCTTAACTCAAACACAAATGCAATGATAGCCTGCTTATTTGAAATTTAAAATTAAATGTGACCCCAGAGGAGACCTGCCTCCGGATCAAATTCTGTGTTTAATCTGTATTTACACACTCACATAACACACAGCAAATCAAAATCCAGACATGGACACTTACAGGCAGGGCCGGCGCTAGCCATTTGGGTGCCCTAAGCACAAATGCTTGGTGGTGCCCCCCCCAACCAACGAACCAACCAACCACCACCACCAAAGGAATAACAACCATTCAGAATGTCTTAGTTAGGTTCTCTTTATTCCCCAAATAACTTCTAAACATAAATAATTTACATAAACAAACATGAAAAGAAATAAATCATATAAAAGATAAAATTATAAATTATAAATACCAAATACCACCACAATTACTAAAAACACAGATTTGGAACTGAACATTGTAAATGCAGAAAGTATTCAAGTATATAACCGTGTAAGTAATAATGTGCACATTTCTTCAGTAAATAATATACATAAGTACAAATAATAATAATAAAGTGCAAACTGCACAGTAGAATTTACTTTACCATCTCTATAAAAGAGACCATTCTGCTATCCGATAGAACAATATTAAAAACATTTTCCCTACCATCAGTTGTCAAAGGCCCTACAGAGGCACACGCCTGCATTTCCTAGCTGCAAAATCAGCTCTCAGGTCATATGACAGTTTCTGAGCCACGTCCCATTGATGCTGATGACAGCCAGACCACTTAAACGTTCCTGCCCCATTGATGAGCGCAGGTACGTTTTGATTAGTTTGAGCTTTGAAAAGCTTCGCTCAGCAGAGGCAACTGTGACAGGGAGAGTCAGTGCAATACGAAGCAATCCATAGATTGGGATATGCCGCTTGAAGCCGATTGTTATGCTAAAACGTAAATGATAACATAAAAAACAAATGATAACAGAAACGGTAACGGTAACAGAAACTTGGGGCGGGCCGCGGACGAGTACCAAATACGGCCCACCGCGGTCCGTGCGGACATTATGAGGCGAGTACATGTGGGCAGCCGGCCGCCCGGTGACCGCTAGTAACGGTCCTCACGAGACAAAGTTCGGGGACCCCTGATTTAAAACATTGTCTTAGCTGAGAGCGACGCGCGAGCATCATCCCGCTGTCTCTTTTTTCCGCCCCCGACTCTTGATGCCTTTTCGAAGCCGTTTCAAAGCTGTCTGCCACATTTGAGATTTGAGGCATAATGGAACAAACCACTGGGAGGGGGGGGGAGGGGGGGCCGCACAGGAGGTTCCCCTTTTTCTCCACTAATTTGGTCTAGGCCTATTACTTTTTGACTTTGTATTGATTTTGCATATTAGCATGCTTTAGACATATTTTATTTGTTATTTATACTAGTAGCCTACTGTGATGATTTTTCACGTCCCAGACTTTTTGGTGCCCCCCCAGGCACTTGGTGCCCTACGCGCAGCGCGTGATGTGCGTGTGCGGAGCGCCGGCACTGCTTACAGGCTCTTTAAATATGGGACACCCTACGGACAACAACTATACGGACATCTAGTCCTAATCGCCCCCCCCGTAGTCCCTCCTTTTCCTAAATAACACGAGCACCGCTGGATTGCACGCCAACTGGAATTTACTCACGCTCAACACGTGCCTTTGAACGCACCGCCTCACTACAGACCTTTCACACACCTTCCGGAAATGCACAATCTTCGTGGTGATCTTCTTCCTGTCTGTTCAGGGCAACAGTAAACAGAATGGAGTCAAGCGTCTTCAGACTACACCTCGACTAAACCACTAACAAACCCTAGCACTTGAATTTGTACTTATAATGACACTTATCTATAAAAAGTTGTGAAACGGCTTATGTGACGAAAATGGCACTTCTTGTTGTTTCTTGTTCTTCTGACGTTGCATCTCTACGGTTGAAATCCACTTGTCGTAAGTCGCTTTGGGTAAAAGCGTCAGCTAAAAGGCTTCCCCCCGTATCTGTGGTTGTCCTGTTCCCTGGAACCATTGAACCCCTACAGCAGGGGTCCCCAAACTTGTTCCTGTGAGGGCCACATGACTTTTCCCTTCTCTGGAGGGGGCCGGGTCAGAAAAAGTGTGACGATTGCAGTCGGTGCCTAAATGTAAACATTTAATGTTTTCCAGAAAGCCACATATAACCAAATATTAATAATCCAGGATCTTCACAGAAAGAAAAGTCAGGAAAATAAATAATATCACTTAATGAAATAAACAATAACCAAATAATCTTCTCGCCACCGCCTCTTGACCGATGAGAGCATTGAACAAACAAATAGTGGTTTGACCTCTGCAGGTTAAATACCTGCATTCTGAATCAACCTTTTCTCCATTATTCCGTTCTACTTCACAGGGGCAAGTCTAGGATTTGCGTGGCCAGACTGAAGAGAAAATAATAATGCCCCTCTGGTATTGTTCAGGGGGCCGGGCCAAATGTGGAGGCGGGCCGTATCCGGCCCGCGGGCCTTAGTTTGGGGACCACTGCCCTACAGGAACAAGGGAGCCTGTGTTTGAGAGGTGCAGCTGTTGAAGTCGAGATGAAAGGAAATGGCAAAGAAAACTTTAAAGCTGGACCACGATGATGCAACGCCTTTATTTATTTGGTTCTTTTTTTTGTGAGTTTTCCTCCACCAGTCTCCACCCTCAGCAAATGTAACCGGAGGTAAATCTGTGAGTGAAGTTGTGAAGACTCGGATCCATTTTCTCTTGACATGAAGTCCACTTCCACATTGATTACGCATTTCGCCTTACTTTGAAAAAGGTCTTTTCACATTCAATCTGCAGAAGTAAGCCTCTGTTGCTATGCATTGTTTGCTCAAGTGATCAATGCTACACTATTGGCTTTTAGCTCCAAAGGCCTCACCTTGTGCGACCAGATCACTTTGCAGTAATAGACGCAAATACAATTACAAATTAAAAACGCTATGAATAATCCTCTAACACCAGTACACGACACATTCAAGGATTACAACGCTTCTTCAAGTAAACCTATTATGGCAACTTTTACCATCTGATATGTAATACACTCTAATCATAACATATCTTACATCATCACATTTCATAACATCATTAATCATTATGTTTAACTCATTCTTTAGATTTCACAATCAAATGCTTGCCATGCAGATCTTTCCTATCTGTACACCTGTGACATCCCTGGCTCCTAAACTTTAGCATCCGCCCCCCAGTCTGAACATTACATTATAGCTGGATGCCATTCAAATGACTGACGAGATATACAATGTGTTTAGTTTATGTTGCAGATTTTTCTCTAAAATACCAAAATACTAATAACTAATCTAAAAACACACAACTACAAATCAATCACTTTTTATGATCACACGTATTATGATTCTTACCACTAATTCTGCTTAATTTCCTGGCATAAATATTACCGAAAATAAACAAACATTTATGTTACATTAAGATGCTCTTTACATGTTATCAACACCTTTAAATGTTTCCTTTCAGCCGGAAGATGACGATAACATCTAAGCAACTTCTGTGGTTCTGTAGATTATGTAAATTAGTCATTTAAAGAGGAAGGAAGCCCTGCTGGGGTTGAACAGCAGCTTAGTACCAACTCCAGAAGAGAGGAGCTGACCTCAGAGACATCAGCCTCCTCTTTAGTGTAGACGTGTTGGTGGTGACTTAGTGAATAAAGAGTTTCTGATCTGAGGAGCAGCTATGAGTTCATCAGCCGGTGGATTAGTCGTCTTCCTTCTCTCTGTACAAGGTACTGTACTTCTACATTTAGATTGGGAGGCCGTTAGCACCTCACACACACACAGGGAGCTGGCTTTTTAGTTCATACACAGGTCTGATGGCATCAAACACAAATAAGGACTAAATGAACATTAACAAAGAAGAAATGTCTCTGTTCAACTTCCTCTAATCGTTCAGCAGCGTTTCTTTGCATTACAACACATTTAGAGGCTGGGAGTCACTCACAGTCTCTGAGGAGCTTTGTTCTGCTTTTTGTCGGGTTTTATTGTGTATTTGTGATCATTTTTATTCTCTTCCTGTTTCATCAGTGTCTCTTTGAGTGACATTTCGTAGCTTTGATCCGTGTTACAGAGAATTCATTCACTGCCAGATGCTGAAAAGTCACAAATACATGGTGGTATTTGTGAAAACAAATACAATTTGGGAAAATTCTATTTCTTATTTCTTTACTTTTGAAAGCCATTATCAGTGAGTGTGAAATTTCTCATCAGTGACGTGTAATCTAATCAGTACAAAAATTGCACCATTTCAGGGGGATGTGTGAAAATGTGCGTCTATGTGCCGCCATTTTGTCGGAAAAAAGACCAGATATGAGAGTGTGTGTGTGTGTGTGTGTGTGTGTGTGTGTTTTAAGACTCCCATTTTAATGCCTGTATTTTAGATATCAGATTGTATTCTCACTTGATTGATTTCTCCATAAATGTTATTAGATAATCGAGTCGTTTGTGGGTCAAGTCTGTCTAGTAACTCAATGGTTTATTTTTGTTACATCCTGATTAAGTGTTAATATCTTTAGAAATAGTGTGTGTGTGTGTGTGTGAGCGTGTGTGCGTGTGTGTGTGTGTGTGTGTGTGTGTGAGCGTGTGTTTGAGCGTGTGTGTGTGTGTGTGTGTGTGTGTCTGTGTGTGTAATTGTAATTGAATTCATCATAAATGTGTTAATAAAGTCATTCTTTGAGGTTTGCAGGTGCTTTGCTGATATATTGATTAAATAATGCATCTAAACGCTGATGTCAAAGGTTACGTTTAGTTACATTAAGAAGACTTCATGCTTCATTGAGTGACATTTTTGTGTCAGAGGTGATGCTGGAAGCAGGACTCAGTTTTTGCAAATAAAGACTTTATTTGAATAATTAAAATACTTTTAAACGCAGCCCAGGATGCGGGGAAACAAAAACTCACTGGCATACACACTCATACAACGTAATGACTCGATAAGGGACAAGAGACACACAGCTGGGAAGGTGCAGGTCATTGGACAATCAGGGACACGTCAGACAATCACAGGGGACAACAGGGCAGGAAGTGAAGCCAGGAAACTACAAAATAAAACAGGAAAAGAACCAACGCACACCAGATTTTACAGGTTTACATTTGTAAACTCCACGATAAAGTCATAATTTAGCTTCGACTGAAACAAAAATGTTCCCGAGTTGAGCTTGAACGCACCTTAATGTGACTGAATGTAATCTCCATTGAGCTCCATTATTTAATCCAACAGGTGTGTGGGGCCTAGCAGCCGCAAACCGTTAGATTAACGCACCTGAGCAACCAACCTCATTTAGACGGGTTATTTACAGGCTTTAATGAATGTTCATCATCATGTATTTACTACACCTCACAAGAGAAAGGAATAGAACACATTGTTGTTCTGTAACGTTTGCGTCACACAAACTAAACCACTAAAGCAAGCGAAGCAGGAAGGAGCACATACTCACCTGCATATTAGTAGCTGTTAAGAAAATAAGAGTTGTCCTTAATTGAGAAATACAAAACGGATTTGTTTCCCATTACGGAAAATTACTCAAACCTTCCTGGTTTGGGTCTTTACGAGTCCTTTATGTGACAAACACCATCAGAATGACAATAAAGTGCATCAGTCAGTCCACAGGTGACAGAGTGAGGTTTTATTTGTGGTCTGACTGGAACACTGTCAGGTTCACCCTCAGTCCGGTGTGCGATCAATCACTGATGACCTTCATTCAAGGCTCTAGTCTGACGGTACAAACCCTTTTCTGGGTTGATGATGAACCGAACTGAGAAGAGAATAAACCCGTAAAAGGCGATAGAACAGAGAAAGGATTTGTGTGTCAACGAGTACGTGACAGACGGCAGAGAGACAAGTAGGACTTGTGATGTCAGGACGTTGTGTGTCTTTGTATGAGGAGTCATCAGAACTCAGAAGGTCATCAGAATTCACAAGGTCATCAGAACTCAGAAGGTCATCAGAACTCAGAAGGTCATCAGAACTCACAAGGTCATCAGAACTCACAAGGTCATCAGAACGGGGTGCAGGAGACAAAAAGTCAAAGTAGGGGGAATGTTAAACAGTATCCTTAAAAACTGAACATCACATTTTACTCCTGAAGACAATATTTCTAGAGAAAACTTAAAGTAGTCAATTATTGATTTTACTAATGAACCTGCATATAATACTATACTACTAATAATAATACCTACAACACTATAGTTTAGGAATAATACTTATTTTTACTGAAACATTTATCATTGTCAATACAATAACCATCTATTTGTCTTAATAATTACAAATGCACACAGCAGGGAACAATTCATTAATATATTTACAAACTTAAACAGATGGATTTAAAAACACATTCCAATGCAGACATTTTCAACAAGGACCTGTAGCCAATCAGATGTTGCCCTCAGCAGTTGGATAACGCTTGTATTAAAATGCCTCAAAATACATCAATGTGCAACATATTTAATGAAGCAATAATTTACAACTTAAACGCAACTTAAACTTAAACTGCAAGTAGCGTAGCTCGTGTGATTGGTTGAAAATGAGGGCAACGTCTGATTGGCTGCAGATCCATGTTGAAAAAAGGCATTTGTGGATCTGCGAGGTAAGAAGAGTCTCAAAAAACCCAAATGTGAAGCGATCCACTGGCAAATAGAATAATTACGTAATAATAATATGGTAATTTATTGATGTGTGCATTGGAATGTATTTATAAATGCTTCTGTTTGTAAATTAAATGTATTTGGGAATTGTTTTGTGCGCATTTATGCATTTGTAATTATTGATGTCTATAATGCGCAGTAGCTGCGTGCTGCAAAGGACTCGTTGTCTGTAACAAACGTGTTTAGACAAATACTAGTGGGATGTTTGTGTGACAATCAGTGACCATGAGGACATTTCATTATTAAATAAAGGACCCTGTCTGGCCCTCTGTTCTATTAATACACGACAACACCTTATGACACCTTTTAACACGTCGTATAACAATGTAGTTAAATGTGCCCTCACACACACACACACACACACACAATTTGTTTAATTTCCGACAAAATGGCGGCCAAAATTGCCCAAACAGACACGTGGACGTGCATTTTCACACTTTCCACCTCCCTCCAAAAGGTGCCATTCAAATACCGCTAACCTCTATCTCCCAGTATTGTTGCCCTCAGAGTTGTGGTTTCTCTACAGTTTCCATCTCCACTCTGCAGCAGACTGACCACAGACAGAAGAGCACAGAGCAAAGCACTCTTCTTCTCATCAACCAAACCCTTCTAATACTTCAACTTGAGCTTTTTCAAGTCCACAGGTTCAATACATCGCTGTTCCTTCCAGCTGCAGAGTTCATGTGGACATCGTGGACTCTTTCATTACTTTCTAGAAACTCAATGATTTTCACATTTCTCATCATATCTTTTCTCTTCAGTAAACTACCAATGAGAGTGTGTCCTGTGATGTTGTTCTGAGTGTGACTGTGGTTCCTGATGTGCTGTGTTACAGTGATACAGAGTCAGGACGGATGGAGAGTGACTTACCCTCAGACTGATGTCTGTGCTGTAAAAGAATCAACTGTGTATATATTCTGTGACTACACACACCCACCTGGAATAGATCCCTCTGATATAAAGGACACATTCTGGTTCACTAAAGAGAAAGATGGTGAACCTGTGGATCTGAGAACAGTCTCTGAGTATTCAGACCGTGTGGAGTACTATTGTTATGAGAAGAGATGCTATCTGTTCATCAGAAACCTGACAGAGAGCGACTCAGCTGAGTACAAATTCACATTCAGGACAAACAAAGGAGAGAAATATACTGGTTCACCTGGAGTCACTTTGTCCGTCACAGGTAACATTTTAATTCACATATTAATCATCTCCAAATGTTCAACATCTAGAAAACTAGAGTATAAATGTCTTCTGTGAATGTTGACAGTTTAATAAATAATATTCACAGGTTCAGGTCTCCAGGTGCAGGTGAACAGATCCAATTCTACCTGGTTGGAGCTGACGTGTCACAGCAGCTGTGATCTGTCTCATCATCCTGGATACTACTGGTTCAAGAATGAAGAGATCATCAAGACAGGATCTTCTCTTCTAGTCTCCTCTGGTTCTACAGACAGATATTCCTGTGATTTAAGAGATTCTTATGGTCATCGTTCTCCTGCAGTGTGTAAGTTGACTCCTATGGAATGCCGTTTTAGTCAAAATTAAATAAATGACCAAATACACGGTAATGCATAATGACACTGCATTTCATGATAAATAAATGAATAAATACACGGTAATGCATAATGACACTGCATTTCATAATAAATAAATGAATAAATACACGGTAATGCATAATGACACGGTACTCGGTAATGCATAATGACACGGTACTCGGTAATGCATAATGACACTGCATTTCATTTCACGTTCTTATATGCAAATCAGGGGGCGTGGCTATCTATCACATTCAGAACAGACGACAGAGCCGTGTGCCGTCGACACCGCTAGCGAACGCGGAAGCACCCCCCCCCCCCCCCCCCCTAGCATGCTAGCATTAGCGGATCAAATCGATCAACATGGGTTATCTGCGGTATTTATTTACGGTATTGAGCAAGTAACCGGACCAAACTTTGAGAAATTGTACCGTAAATGTCAGCATAAACGTGCACTAAAATTCAAGTGTCGGCTGAGTTGACCACGGATATCCGAGTGTCGCCTGAGTTGACCGCAGTCTAGAGCTGCCGAAGTGGGAACCGCAAGCCCTAGTATTTCCAAAAAACCCTCAATATGTGTCAAAATAGTATCTGCAGATAACCCATGTTGATCGATTTGATCCGCTAATGCTAGCATGCTAGGGGGGGGGGGGGGGGGGGTGCTTCCGCGTTCGCTAGCGGTGTCGACGGCACACGGCTCTGTCGTCTGTTCTGAATGTGATAGATAGCCACGCCCCCTGATTTGCATATAAGAACGTGAAATGAAATGCAGTGTCATTATGCATTACCGAGTACCGTGTCATTATGCATTACCGAGTACCGTGTCATTATGCATTACCGTGTATTTATTCATTTATTTATTATGAAATGCAGTGTCATTATGCATTACCGTGTATTTATTCATTTATTTATCATGAAATGCAGTGTCATTATGCATTACCGTGTATTTGGTCATTTATTTAATTTTGACTAAAACGGCATTCCATAGACTCCAGTGTGTCGGCCTGTGGAGCTTCAACAACATTTCATATGGAGACACCAGAGCGCTGCATGTAAACTAGAGGCATCAAAAAGATGAAGCACCACATTCCTCAGGAGGTGGAGCCGTGGTCCACTGACCAGAGGGTCGCTGGTTCAATCCCCGGCCCCTGCAGTCTACGTGTAGCAGTGTCACTCACACACTGACACAACAATATGATTCTAATCACAGCTGTAAACACACTGGAGTCTAAATGTTAAAGTACACACAGCTGCTTATTGATGTCATTCTGTTATTAATAGAAACTCAAATATAAACTATTACCAGACAGAATAATATAATGTTCATAAAGACTCAAGTGGATTCTTCCAGAACAGAAGTAGAAGTGATGTGTCAGCTGGGTGGAGGAAACAATCAATAACTCCTCCAACAACTAGAAGTGAGAGGACAGACTCAGCTAAGGACACAAGCAGCATCTAAAGAGAAGAATGTGTGGAGATATGAACATTACAAAGGATTAAAGGCTGCTTATTGTCACTTTACACCAGCAGGAGTCTCACCTGTGACACCTGCTGTGATGAAGAACAGAGAAAAACACACAAGTATTCATTCAAAGGATCAACTATCTACACTGACATCTTCTAACCTCTTAGTGTGTTTATTCATGTCTCCTCCAGATGGTCCACAGCGTCCCTCTGTGTCAGTGAGTCCCTCTGCTGAGATGATGGAGGGTGGTTCAGTGACTCTGACCTGTAGCACTGATGCTAACCCAGCAGCTAACTACACCTGGTACAAGGAGAATGGAACTTCAGACCCTCATCATCTCAGTGAAGGACCTCAGCTGGTCTTCATCTCCATCCAGTCCTCTGACTCTGGAAAGTATTCCTGTGCAGCTGAGAACCAGCTGGGGAGGAAGAGGTCTGACTTCATCTCTATCGATGTGAAATGTGAGTGAAACACAACCTTCTGAAAAACAACATAATCACTATTAAGGTAGAGTTTTGTTATAAACTTCTATTCATTTAACTATAACATGTAATAACATGTGGACATGTCTCCTCCAGATGGTCCACGACGTCCCTCTGTGTCAGTGAGTCCCTCTGATGAGATGATGGAGGGTGAATCAGTGAATCTGAACTGTAGCACTGATGCTAACCCAGCAGCTAACTACACCTGGTACAAGGAGCATGAAGACTCACCACGAGCATCAGGACAGATGTTCACCATCACTGACTTCAGAGCTGAACACAGTGGGAATTATTACTGTGAAGCCCAGAACCAGATGGGACGTAGTACCTCCACCTTACTTCTGATTACTTCTCCAGGTGAGTTTCTCCATGACATGAATCATGTGACTAATAAACATCTCCCTGCACTTTTATTCATGGATCAAATCCTTCTAATGAGGTAACGTGCTGTTTGTCTAATAACTGTGTGTCTCCAGGTGGAAATACAACAACAATGATAATGAACATCACCAGGTGGACTCTGGTGGTTGTGATGCCGATTCTTCTGCTTGTCTTCTGTCTGTGGATGAGGTGAAACATCTAGAACTCATCCTCACTGAGCTTTTACTCACTACTAGTTCAGATAAATGTTGAATGTATTTGTGTATTTGTGTGTTTTATGATTGAATGCAGGAAGAAGAAAGCTGTGAGCTCCACCACTGAACCACATGAGTCCAGAGAGGCTGTGGAGGTGAGACATTTGTCCTCAGAGACAGAACCCACCAAAGGGACATCGTCTGTTGTTATTAAGTCATGAAGATAATTCAAGTAACTTCATCACTGACATCTTTCTCCTTTTGAACCACCAATATCATCGTCTCTCCATCAGATGGACCTTCATCCTGAGTATGAGGACCTCTCAGCACAGAGAGAAGAGCCAGAGGAGCAGGAAGACCAGGTGTGAAGGTCAGCCAGGTGTCAGTCTGCTGCAACTCAAAACTACTTCCTGCTTCCATTTCTGAGGAATAACGTCATGTGATCTTCTTCAGATGCAGTGGAACCAGAGGGAGACTCACCTGGACGGAGACAGCAACAAGTGGACATATTTCCCTTCAGAACCACCAGTTATTATCTGAGGTCTTTTTATTTCATTCTCTTTGCTCTTCAATCGCTGTTCTTATTTGAAATGTTATTTTTGTATGACTTGTATTGGTGGAGAACTTTGAATTTCATTGTTGCTGAAATGTGTTTCATAGATAAACTTGCCTTAAACAACAGAACCAGTGGCTTTTAGCAGATTATTCATGATGCTTTAATTATACCTGTGTTGGTACTTGTGTCCATGATTTAATTGAAATGCAATAAATTGCCTTTAACAAATACTGATCACCAACTTTTCTGTCTTTCTTCATGTGATTAAAGCACAAAGGACAGAAGTAAAATTATTTTAGGAGTTAAATGGTCTCCATCTTCCCCCCCACGTAGTGATCCATCTCTGTGGCCAGTGGTCTGACCTGCTTCTTCTCTCCCTCGGGTCAGAGGTCAGGGGCTCGAACAAATCCCCCCCCCCCCTTAGAGACAACAGCCTTTAGGAGGCATCAACGCTTCTAA
This sequence comes from Pungitius pungitius, assembly GCF_949316345.1. Classification (NCBI taxonomy): domain Eukaryota; kingdom Metazoa; phylum Chordata; class Actinopteri; order Perciformes; family Gasterosteidae; genus Pungitius; species Pungitius pungitius. The sequence continues at coordinate 19,790,052 of NC_084908.1, forward strand.
ACTGTAGTGGAGGGTAAAAGGCCTCGAGCACAAAGACTGAAGAGGATCAATTCACCTTAAAAAACACTGTTAATAACGTGCTTTCAAAGACGAGGATGCAGGTAACAAGCAGCCTCCCTGCTTCCATGTAAATATACTTAATCCTCACCTTATTTAGGTCATGAAAGGTGTACAACACCCTGTAAGCCAAATACACTGGAAACATGGATTATCTGAAAACAAGTCTGATCTCAATGGGAATCAAACCCTTCATGGTGACAAAGGTACACGAGTGTTCCTTCACCTTCTCAGTGGAGTTGGTAGGCTCCATAACTGGTGTCCTCAGCCCCACAAGTCAGAGAGCACAGAGAGAGGAGAAGCCCCAGGAGGTCCAATAGAGAGAGAAGAAAGAGGGAGGAGGCTGGTGAGAGGACCAAAGAGTGGAGAAGAGCAAAGAGGAGCAAATGAAAGACCAACAGAGAATGAAGCAACAGAGAAGGATGAAATCGATGAAGAAACAGGAAGTAAGAGAACGGTGAGGGTTCCCTGTCATTCATTGGAGATGAACTTCTTAGTAGAACATGTCATTTCAATTAGATCCATTGTTAAAAGCCACTGTGTAACTAGTCATAATAGTATTCTATGTCTACAAAATGAAATTGTATTGCGTTAAAAGGAGGATGGTTAAGTATGTTATAAAATGCCATAAAATAGTATTCCACAATAAAAGTTAGCGTATTAAATTTCCATAAAAGATTCATAGTATGGAATGTTAATACAATAATCTGTAAAAGTACAGCAAATAGTGATCATAAAGATCACAATATAGTACAAAAGAACAGTATGAGGAGAAAGTTACAGCATATTCTGTTAATAAATATATGAGGGGGTGAGGGGAGGAGGAAGGTGGGTGGAGGGAAGAACTCTGGACGTGTTGGGTCTTCACAATGAGAGGAATTTATTCATTACAAAGCTCCACTAAGATGTTAAAGTGTTGTAAAGCATGTCATGTTCTTGGGGTTCTTCTATATTAATTTAGCTCTAGTGTTTTTTAAGATGATCCTTTTTTTCTACAATAACTCTTCCACCTCTTGTTAGCTTAGTGTTTCCAGTCTTAGAAAAGTAGAAAAGCGACAGTTTTGTTGGGTTCAGACCCATCAAGCTGTTATTGATTTAAGCAGAAGAATGGAAACTAGAACACATGTGACCACGTCAAGTGTTAAAATTGTAGTGTGTGTGTTATTAGTTATTTTAGCAATAAGGGAGGAGAGACTGTACTTTATTGTAAAAGTTTGAGGCTCTTTTTAGGCCCGACGCGCAGACAGCAGCCTCCTGTGAAGCCATTTATAATATAGTTATTATATTCTTAAATCTTTTGATTCTTCACCTCCTGACGGGACGAAAGAAAAGAGGAGCTGAGCCTCTGATGTGCTTCTTTTTATCTCTGTGCAGAGTCTAAGTGCAGCTTTTACTTCCTACTCGATGTGTGTGACCAGATACAAGATTACAATCCTTTCCTCCACTTTAGTTTGTAGATGTCAGTCACGTCTTTCTTCATCATCACTTCTGATCGTCCAACAAGAGGAAGGAAGCCTCGCTGGTGATGAACTCGATAATTTTGACGTGACTTTAACTCCAGAAGAGAGGAGCTGACCTCAGAGACATCAGCCTCCTCTTTAGTGTAGACGTGTTGGTGGTGACTTAGTGAATAAAGAGTTTCTGATCTGAGGAGCAGCTATGAGTTCATCAGCCGGTGGATTAGTCGTCTTCCTTCTCTCTGTACAAGGTACTGTACTTCTACATTTAGATTGGGAGGCCGTTAGCACCTCACACACACACAGGGAGCTGGCTTTTTACTTCATACACAGGTCTGATGGCATCAAACACAAATAAGGACTAAATGAACATTAACAAAGAAGAAATGTCTCTGTTCAACTTCCTCTAATCGTTCAGCAGCGTTTCTTTGCATTACAACACATTTAGAGGCTGGGAGTCACTCACAGTCTCTGAGGAGCTTTGTTCTGCTTTTTGTTGTGTTTTATTGTGTATTTGTGCTCATTTTTATTCTCTTCCTGGTTGTTCAGTGTCTCTTTGAGTGACATTTCGTATCTTGGATCCGTGTTACAGATAATTGATTTACTGCCAGATGCTGAAAAGTCACATTCTGTGGTTTCAGAAAAACAAATACAATTTGGGAAAATTCTATTTCTTATTTCTTTACTTTTGAAAGCCATTACCAGTCGAGTGTGAAACTTCTTATCAGTGACGTGTAATCTAATCAGTACAAAAAAATGGCACCATTTCAGGGGGATGTGTGAAAATGTGCTTCTACGTGCCGCCATTTTGTCGGAAAAAAGACCACATATGAGTGTGTGTGTGTGTGTAATTGAATTCATCATAAATGTGTTAATAAAGTCATTCTTTGCGGTCTGCAGGTTTGCAGGTGCTTTGCCCATATATTGATTAAATAATGCATCTATACGCTGATGTGAATGGAGATTACGTTTAGTTACATTAAGAAGCCTTCATGCTTTATTGAGGAACATTTTTGTGTCAGAGGTGATGCTGGAAGCCGGACTTACTCGCAGTTTTTGCACTTAAGACTTTATTTGAATAACCCACTAAGAAAAGAATAAATCTGTAAAAGGCGATAGAACAGAGAAAGGATTTGTGTCTAAATGAGTAAATGACAGACGGCAGAGAGACAAGTATTATGTTACAAAAAGAGACAAAAAGTAAAAGTATCCTTAAAAATTGAACATCACATTTTACTCCTGATGACAATGTTACACTTAAAGACTTAAACACTGAAGCCAGTGACAAACTGGTTTAATCACCAACAATAAGCCTCAAGAAAAGAGTATGTCTTATATTACAGGTACCATGATTGGTACCAAGTAGGCAGATAATATGGTTCTGTAAACAGAACAAATGACACACAGCTCAGTCACGTAAATGATCATATGGATGTTTAAAGGGTAAGAAGTTCATGATGTATGAGAAACATGGAGCAGATTAGACAAAGTTTGGCCGAGTTAAAACAACTTCAACGTTTTTGGCGAATGGTGGTTTTTTGAAAATCTCCATACACACATAGTTTGGAAATTCTTCTGGTAAAGTCTCAGGATCACACTGCGCAATTTTGAAAAGAATCGGGTTTAATCCCTGGCTGGAGTTCGTTTTTTTTCAATTGTAAGAAATCATGAAAAAAGGCCAAAAACAGGCCAAAAAGGCAGATTTTCAACCATTAATTACAGCGCCCTCTATTCTTCAAAAATTACGTAAATATTAGTGTGTGTTTAGGGCTTCAATGTTTACACATACTATAATTTTGGTGAGGGCAGGCCAAGTCATTTGGAAGTAAAAAATCTGCCAGATAAAGCCACACCCCTTGTGAAGTAAATTACCCCATATATCATTAAACAATGAGTTAGCAGCACCATTCTGATATATCAAGGGCATATTGACCCAATAATGATCCACCGACGGTTTCGTGACAATCAAACTTAGCGTTTAGGAGAAATTGCCAAAAATGTGTTTTTCACTAAATCCAAAATGGCGGAAAATCTAGTTCGGTGCATTTGCATACTATGATTGACTTTTTTGTAGAGCATGCCAAAGAGGACCTGTGTGACAACTTTCAAGTAGATTGGACATCGGGGGCGGAAACAATTCTAGTGTGGTCTTTTTTAGATTTCTAGAGGGCGCTATAGAGACATTTCTTTACCCAATCGTGAGACCCAAAAATTATCAAATTTTTAACAGTCCAGATATCAATGCCAAATTTAACATCTTTTTGAATATAATCAAGGCCCCACAAATGCCAGCGGTATGTGAGAATAATGATAATAATAATTACTATTACTAATTAACAGAGGTGGGACAAAGTCATTGTAATGCAAGTCACAAGTAAGTCTCAAGTCGTTGCCCTGGAGTCCCGAGTCCCGGGTGAGGCAAGTCCCAAGTCGAGTCAAAAGTCAAAGCCAACAAGTCTCAAGTCGAGTCCAAAGTCTTACCATTTTAGTTTCGAGTCATTTCAAGTCCTCTTATTACAGAAAATCCCATACAACCACATGTTTTATTTATTTATAAAACTACTCTTTACTCTTATCAATGTTGTGTTAATATTCATTGTCTATTGTACACTAAGGTATACGATAATACATTTCCGTTTATGCAATATTTAGAATATTTTAACTGCTTCAAAAGCCCTTCCCTCAAGAAACCGAAGTCATATGCTTTAAAGAAAAGTGGGGACGGGGAACCCTGGGTGATGGTGCGCTGCCTCACAGACCTAGACTACGTAGGGAAGGGAAGGGTAATGGTGGATCGACTGTGACTGCATTTTAGTACTTTAAAACGGACGTTGACATAATGTTGGTGTCACAAGCAGACGCTCCCTGTCTCCGGAATATTGAGGTTCGAAGATCGGGACCTCAGTCACCCCTCTGTTTAAAGCCGTAGTGGTTTGTGCCATCTGGGATCAGCCCACCGACACACCTCGGGCTCGTCACTAATCAGGACCGGCCCTGTACTTAAGCCTGTGACTCCCCAAAGCTCCTTGCAAAGTCTTGTGCATGTTCCATCACATTCTGAGCGTTATTCTCGATCACCTGTTCGTGACCTCTCGTTTGTCCCAGACCTCGTTCCTGCCTGCCTGATCCTCAACGGTACTTCTGCCTAGTTCCACGCAATCCCGGCTTTCAACCACCCGCCTTTACTCCGGACACGACCACGCCTGACCCCCCCGACGGTGCCTCTGTTTATCCCCGCTCTCCTGGCTTTCGACCCTCTGCCCGCCTACTGGACTCGACTACGCCTAACCCTTGTTTGTACTTCCCCATTAAAGCTGCGCTCTGCGCTTGGGTTCACTCCTGTCTCTTGTGGTGCGTTGCAGTTGGCGAGGATTTCCATCGGAGTCTGAATCCGGGTTAAAAAATCCATATTTTTGTAAGCATGAACGAGCCGTCTCGTTGATACGGTAAAATGCTCGTGAGTTACGGTACATTCGATAAGGTGCTCAGCATTCGTTCAAAACGTACCTTTCTTTGTGCAACTTCAGTTCTCGAACAAAGTTGGACGTTGTGGCAGCTCCGTCTGTAATCTTCGACCCGCATGTTTTGCAAATAGCAACTCTTTTTTTGTCGACTACCTCGTCATTTTTACAGCCAAACAAAACTATCTTCGGTATCATTTTTCCAACTGGCGCGTTGTTGCGCTTCATTGGTTGTCTTGCAATGTGCCTGTTTAGATGCTGTCGAATCAGAACCAGGTGGCACTGCAGTGATTGGATGTCGTGCAGGTGGCGCACATTTTTTTGACAGATGCAGATAAACAGAGCGGCGCGGCCGTGTGAAAATGTTTTCCCCCGGTTTTCATGGGAAGTAGCAAGTCTTCTCGAGTCAAAAGGCTCGAGTCCAAGTGAAGTCACGAGTCATCGATGTTAAAGTCCAAGTCGAGTTGCATGTCTTTTTGTCGAGTCAAGTCTGAAGTCATCAAATTCATGACTCGTCAAGTCACATGACTCATGTCCACACCTCTGTTAATTAACCTGCATATACTACCAATAATACAATACCTATGACACTATAGTTTCATTTACTAAATTAATAGAGACTTTTAGGAATAATACTTACAGAAAAATGTATAATTATCAACATAATACCCATCTATTTGTATGGGGTCAGTCTTAATAATTACAAATGCACACAGCAGGGAACAATTCATTAATATACTGTATTTAAAAACTTAAACAGATGGATCCACTGCCAAATATAATAATTCCATAATAATAATATGGTAATTTATTGATGTGTGCTTTGGAAAGTATTTATAATTGCTTTTGTTTGTAAATTACATTTATTTATGTGCCCACACACACACACAATTTGTTTAATTTCCGACAAAATGGCGGCCAAAATTGCCCAAACAGACACATGGACGTGCATTTTCACACTTTCCACCTCCCTCCTAAAGGTGCCATTTAAATACCGCTAACCTCTATCTCCCAGTATTGTTGCCCTCAGAGTTGTGGTTTCTCTACAGTTTCCATCTCCACTCTGCAGCAGACTGACCACAGACAGAAGAGCACAGAGCAAAGCACTCTTCTTCTCATCAACCAAACCCTTCTAATACTTCAACTTGAGCTTTTTCAAGTCCACAGGTTCAATACATCGCTGTTCCTTCCAGCTGCAGAGTTCATGTGGACATCGTGGACTCTTTCATTACTTTCTATAAACTCAATGATTTTCATATTTCTCATCATATCTTTTTTCTTCAGTAAACTACCAATGAGAGTGTGTCCTGTGATGTTGTTCTGAGTGTGACTGTGGTTTCTGATGTGCTGTGTTACAGTGATACAAAGTCAGCGTGGATGGGGAGTGACTTACTATCAGACTGAGGTCTGTGCTGCAAAAGGATCAGAAGTGGGAATGGGCTGTGACTACACACACCCACCTGGAATAAATCCCTCTGATATAAAGGACACATTCTGGTTCACTCAAGAGAAAGATGGTGAACCTGTGGATCTGACAACAGACTCTGAGTATTCAGACCGTTTGGAGGATGAATGTTCTAAAACGAGTTGCTATCTGTTCATCACAAACCTGACAGAGAGCGACTCAGCTGAGTACAAATTCACATTCAGGACAAACAAAGGAGAGAAATATACTGGTTCACCTGGAGTCACTTTGTCTGTCACAGGTAACATTTTAATTCACATATTAATCATCTCCAAATGTTCAACATCTAGAAAACTAGAGTATAAATGTCTTCTGTGAATGTTGACAGTTTAATAAATAATATTCACAGACTCAGGTCCCAAGGTGCAGGTGAGCAGATCAAATTCTACCTGGTTGGAGCTGACGTGTCACAGCAGCTGTGATCTGTCTCATCATCCTGGATACTACTGGTACAAGAATGAAGAGATCATCAAGACAGGATCTTCTCTTCCACTCTCCTCTGGTTCTACAGACAGATATTCCTGTGGTTTAAGAGGATCTTCTGGTGACCGTTCTCCTTCAGTGTGTAAGTTGACTCCAGTGTGTCGGCCTGTGGAGCTTCAACAACATTTCATATGGAGACACCAGACCGCTGCATATAAACTAGAGGCATCAAAAAGATGAAGCACCAAAATCTTCAGGAGGTGGTGAAGACAAGATAAAGATATAAAGAGAAGAATGTGGAGATATGAACATTACAAAAGTTTATAATACGGGGAGATCAGCGTTCTGATTGGTTTAGAGTGAGTCAATATTGAGTGATAATGTACAGTTGCTGTTCATCCGATCGTTCCAAATCTCTGCGCACTCAAAGAAACACGTTAGATTTTGTGCGACCGTTAATTGACAAGTAGGGTGGACGTTATGAGCGATGTGAATGGTGCGAGACCCATTGCTGTTTACATGCATGTACGAGGACTATTTTGTCCATAACCCTAACAACGTCCTCAAACTGTTACATTATTGGATGATAAAGTACAGCCTCAAGTACCTTTATTGCTTAATTAAAGGCTGCTTATTGTCACTTTACACCAGCAGGAGTCTCACCTGTGACACCTGCTGTGATGAAGAACAGAGAAAGACACACAAGTATTCATTCAAAGGATCAACTATCTACACTGACATCTTCTAACCTCTTAGTGTGTTTATTCATGTCTCCTCCAGATGGTCCACAGCGTCCCTCTGTGTCAGTGAGTCCCTCTGCTGACATCATGGAGGGTGATTCAGTGACTCTGACCTGTAGCACTGATGCTAACCCAGCAGCTAACTACACCTGGTACAAGGAGAATGGAACTTCAGACCCTCTTCTTCTCAGTGAAGAACCTCAGCTGGTCTTCATCTCCGTCCAGTCCTCTGACTCTGGAAGGTATTCCTGTGCAGCTGAGAACCAGCTGGGGAGGAAGAGGTCTGAATTCATCTCTATCGATGTGAAATGTGAGTGAAACACAACCTTCTGAAAAACAACATAATCACTACTAAGGTAGTGTTTTGTTTATCAATTCATTTTTCAATTCATTTTATTTTGTGAAAAACCCTTCAATAGGGAAAAAGGGAAGAAACCTTAGTGAGAAGGTCAGAGGAGGATCCCTCTCCTGGGATGGACAGACTGTAATGGCTGTCATGTGTACAGAATAAACAATGTGAAAGATGTACAATACATTCAATTCTTACAAAAATAATACAAGTAATTGCAAGTAGCAGAACAAGTGTACAGCAAGACCACCATCAGATAGAACCACCATCAGATAGAACATCCATCAGATAGAACCACCATCAGATAGAACATCCATCAGATAGAACCACCATCAAATAGAACCACCATCAGATAGAACATCCATCAGATAGAACCACCATCAGATAGAACCACCATCAGGTAGAACCACCATCAGACAGAACCACCATCAGTTAGAACCACCATCAGATAGAACCACCCTCAGACAGAACCACCATCAGTTAGAACCACCATCAGATAGAACCTCCATCAGGTAGAACCACCATCAGACAGAACCACCATCAGTTAGAACCACCATCAGATAGAACCACCCTCAGACAGAACCACCATCAGTTAGAACCACCATCAGATAGAACATCCATCAGATAGAACCACCATTAGGTACAACCACCATCAGATAGAACCACCATCAGGTACAACCAACATCAGATAAAACCACCATCAGATAGAACCACCATCCACAAAGGCTTCTGTGGGGAGGGAGCACAAAGATGTTGGTTCATGGTTCTGCTAGGCGAGAAAGCACAAAGAACTCCCGGAAAGAAGCTGAATTAGTTATGTACATTAATAAAACATGGATTATTGTAGGAGAGAGATTGAGAGTGAGAGAGGGGCTCGGTGTGTCATAAGAAGTCCTCCAGCAGTCTAAGCCTAGAGCAGCTTTACTAAGGGCTGGTCCAGGCTAACCTGAGCCAGCCCTAACTATAACTGAAGGCTCTCTGGCCCTCATCCTACTTTTTAAAACTCTAGGAACCACAAGTAGCCCAGCATCTACAGAGCGCAGATGCCTTGTAGGACAATACGGTGTAACAAGCTCTTTAAGATGAGACGGTGCCTCACCAGCAGGTGCCTTGTAGGTGAGGAGAAGTACCTTAAATTCTATTCTTGATTTAACAGGAAGCCAGTGCAGAGAAGTTAATACAGGAGTTATATGATCCCATTTCTTAGTTCTTGTTAATACACAAGCTGCAGCATTATGAATCAACTGGAGAGGTTTACGAGATTTACAAGAGCAGCCTGATAAAAGAATTACAGTAATCCAGTCTAGAAGTAACAAATGCAAGAACTAGTTTTTCTGCATCACTTTGAGGCAGGAAGTTCCTGATTTTCGATAGATTCCGTAGATGAAAAAAGGCAGATCTTTAAGTCTTCTTAAAAAGAGAGTTGAAGGACACATCCTGGTAGAAGAGGGTTCTTGACGGTGTTGCTGGATACCAGAGCAATTCCATCCATAGAGACTGTATCACGTGACAGCTGACTTATGAAAGAAAGAAAGAACCAACGTGTTCTAAATGTGAAGCTCAGTTGGGGATGTCTGGAAGAATTCAGCCAAACGAGTGTCTTGTTCTGGTAGATTTATTTGCCAGGTCACAGGTCAAGTATCAGCGCTGCGTTTGCAAAGGCAGGAGCAGTTCTGTGGGCCCGCGTGCCAGAAGAACAACTCACTGATATCAGGAAGAACATCATGTTTTATAATCCTTGTTAGACAGAAAAGGAAAGATTTCTATTGGCCCTAAACTGGCGTTGAGAGGGAGCAGGTCCTCCCCCCACAACACAAGATCCACTCACATCCAATGTGTGTCTCCTGACATTAATGTGAACATAAGAACAAAGCGTGAGTCTTGGATGGTGCCTGGTGTGTCTCTAACCTCCATCCTGCTTGGAGCTCTGACCTTTCATTCCTCAACCAGGACAAGACAGTGACTCCCTAACTGAGCACTATGAGCCTATCATGGGATCTTCCATTATGAACTTCTATTTAACTAAAACATGTAATAATATGTGGACATGTCTCCTCCAGATGGTCCACGACATCCCTCTGTGTCAGTGAGTCCCTCTGATGAGATGATGGAGGGTGGTTCAGTGAATCTGACCTGTAGCGCTGATGCTAACCCAGCAGCTAACTACACCTGGTACAAGGAGGATGAAGAATCACCACGAGCATCAGGACAGATGTTCACCATCACTGACTTCAGAGCTGAACACAGTGGGAATTATTACTGTGAAGCCCAGAACGAGATGGGACGTAATACCTCCACCTTACTTCAGATTACTTCTTCAGGTGAGTTTCTCCATGACATGAATCATGTGACTAACAAATATCTCCCTGGACGTTCATTCATGGATCAAATCCTTCTGATGAGGTGACGTGCTGTTTGTCTAATAACTGTGTGTCTCCAGGTGGAGATACAACAACAATGATAATAAACATCACCAGGTGGACTCTGGTGGTTGTGATGCTGATTCCTCTGCTTGTCTTCTGTCTGCGGATGAGGTAAAACATCTAGAACTCATCCTCACTGAGCTTTTACTCACTACTAGTTCAGATAAATGTTGAATCTTTTTGTGTATTTGTGTGTTTTATGATTGAATGCAGGAAGAAGAAACCTGTGAGCTTCACCACTGAACCACATGAGCCCAGAGAGGCTGTGGAGGTGAGACATTTGTCCTCAGAGACAGAACCCACCAAAGGGACATCGTCTGTTGTTATTAAGTCATGAAGATAATTCATAAGTAACTTGATCACTGACATCTTTCTCCTTTTGAACCACCAATATCATTGTCTCTCCATCAGATGGACCTTCATCCTGAGTATGAGGACCTCTCAGCACAGAGAGAAGACCCAGAGGAGCAGGAAGACCAGGTGTGAAGGTCAGCCAGGTGTCAGTCTGCTGCAACTCAAAACTACTTCCTGCTTCCATTTCTGAGGAATAACGTCATGTGATCTTCTTCAGATGCAGTGGAACCAGAGGGAGACTCACCTGGACGGAGACAGCAACAAGTGGACATATTTCGCTTCAGTACCACCAGTTATTATCTGAGGTCTTTTTATTTCATTCTCTTTACTCTTCAATCGCTGTTCTTATTTGAAATGTTATTTTTGTATGACTTGTATCGGTGGAGAACTTTTAATTTCATTGTTGCTGAAATGTGTTTCATAGATAAACTTGCCTTAAACAACAGAACCAGTGGCTTTTAGCAGAATATTCATGATGCTTTAATTATACCTGTGTTGGTACTTGTGTCCATGATTTAATTGAAATGCAATAAATTGCCTTTAACAAATACTGATCACCATCTTTTCTGTCTTTCTTCATGTGATTAAAGCACAAAGGACAGAAGTAAAATGTAATTTAGGAATTAAATGGTCTCCATCTTCCCCCCCACGTAGTGATCCATCTCTGTGGCCAGTGGTCTGACCTGCTTCTTCTCTCCCTCGGGTCAGAGGTCAGGGGCTCGTGTTCAAACCCCCCTGTTTATCACCAAGTCACACCCGGGGATGTGTACTATAACGCTGAAGTGGAATTACTGTCTAACTATTTTTAGTTACCTTTTATTTATAACCTGAAATTGACCAACAGTAGTCCTGTGAAAGATTTTGAAGGAAACCATTTAGCTGATTCATGGTATTATGAGAGGCTTTAATTTTGGAATGGTCGATCAGAATGTCCTGGTTATAGCAGGCTTATAACGAATGATGCTTTACCAGCTGCTTTCATACCTTCATAAACTGCTGGGTAGCTGTACTCATACTTGGGGGTTTATTTATCACTCTATACGACTCTAAAACGATACTAACGTAGTGAAAAAGACGTCATGGAGTAAAAAGTACTGCCTCTTAAAATGAAGTGCAGCTAAAGGATAAAGCGGCAAAAAAATGGACATATTTAAAATTCGACACAGTAAACCACCAGATCCTTATCTCCGCCCTTCAGGAACTTGGTGTCACAGGATCCGCGCTGTCTCTTCTTTCATCCTACCTTGATGGTCGCACCTACCGGATAACTTGGGGAGGATCAGTGTCGGAACCATGTCCCCTTACAACTGGAGTTCCTCAGGGCTCCGTCCTGGGTCCCCTCCTCTTCTCAATTTACACCAACTCCCTTGGCTCCGTCATTCGCTCGCATGGTTTTTCCTATCACAGCTATGCCGACGACACCCAACTAATTCTCTCCTTTCCCCACTCGGACACTCAGGTGGCTGCACGGATCTCTGCATGTCTGACTGACATCTCCCAGTGGATGTCCGCTCATCACCTGAAGATCAACCCCGACAAGACCAAACTACTTTTCTTCCCTGGAAAAACCTCGCCCACTCAGGACCTGACCGTTAACATCGGCGACTCAGAGTGCCAGGAACCTCGGCGTGACACTTGACTCCCAACTCTCCCTGACTGCCAACATCGCAGCGACGACACGATCCTGAGGATACACGCTCTACAACATCAGGAGAATACGACCCCTTCTCACTCAGAAGGCGGCACAGGTACTGATTCAGGCGCTTGTCATCTCCCGCCTTGACTACTGTAACTCTCTGCTGGCAGGTCTCCCAGGTACCGCCATACGACCACTGCAGCTCATCCAGAATGCAGCAGCTCGACTGGTCTTCAACCTTCTGAAATACTCCCACACCACACCGCTTCTCCATTCTCTTCATTGGTTACCAGTGGCTGCCCGCATCCAGTTCAAAACATTGGTACTGACATACCATGCTGTGAATGGATCGGGAACAGTCTACATCCGGGACATGGTGAAACCCTACATCCCAACCCGCACACTCCGATCTGCATCTGCCAAGCGGCTTGTTCCTCCCTCACTGAGAGAAAAACACTCGACGAGATCACGACTCTTTGCTGTCCTGGCTCCCAGATGGTGGAATGAGCTCTCTGAGGAAATCAGGACTACAGAGAGCCTCTACGTCTTCCGTCGAAAAATCAAGACACGCCTTTTTAGACTCTATCTTGACTAAAACACTAGCAAACCGTAGCACTAACAAATGATAGCACTTAAATTGTACTTATAATGGCACTGTTCTATAACATGTTTTAAAAATGCTTATTTGATGAAAATGTACTTTCTTGTTACTTGTTCTTCTGTGTTTGTAGCTCTATGTGGAAATGCACTTATTGTACGTCGCTTTGGATAAAAGCGTCAGCTAAATGACATGTAATGTAATAATGTAATGTAATGTAAAATGAAAGTACATTGAAAAATGTCCTTGAAGTTGTGTCAATTTTAGTCAGAACGTTGACCATTAATTCTTTCTGCTGGTCGATCAGCTTGAATCACAGTAACAAAGTGACAGAAAGTTTGTACTCTTTTGATCCCTTTCTTGTTTCGTCTTTGTTACTTTCAGTACTTTGCATAAACGCATCGATGCTCTCTGATGAAGGATATGCAGGCCAGCGTCCTCTAAACAGAGAAGGGGGGGGGTCCTACATCCGGTTAATAACCATCTAAATCCAGTGTGATTCATGGAGGCTCCTCCTCCTGGCTCCGGTTACTCTGAGATGAGCCCGTGAGGGTGGAAATAGCCGCTGGGCCTCCTGTACGGTGGCACTTGGGTGGCTTCGCTGCGACGAGGACGACTGGCTGGTTAAAAATAGCCCCAACTGCTGCCCACAAGTGTCCGAGGAGGACTGGAGAACCCTAAAAAGGTCTCACGAGGCTTTAGCCATGTACCAGTGAAATCGTCTTTGGTGCTTAGTGAACGTTGGTGAAGTTGGTCTAATCTCGTTAGAACAGGAAATCCGTCGTCCTGCCAATACTTTTGAGATCTTCTTTTTACCTTTTAACGGAAAATAAATCCATGAATGTAATAAACGCAGCAGATGAAACACTCCTCTAAATAGTTCAATAAAATCGAGCTGGGGATGCACACTCTTCTACTCCAAAGATCAGAATGAGTACAAAATGTGGGGGTGAATGCTATATATAGTCTTCAGTGCGCCCATACATGGGGTGGAAGGGGAGCAGCATTGCCCCAGTGAGAGGGTAATATTTTTGTAGTGCTTCCCAAGCGGCATCAGGCTGGTGTTCCTCCGCTTTGCGCTCTTTTAATCCCTTTGGGTAAGTCACTTTTCTTAATTTTACCTTCACCACTGTAGACATGACTCAGGAGTAAGAGGAGAAGCTGCCATGTGCTGTGCTTTAGATGATCTGATGTGCTGAGCAGCACTTCCTCACGTACCAGAGCTTTGAGAGGTGGCCGACCCTCTTCTCTCGCCTTGAATTGTCATGTTGAAACTATCACGATGTTCAGTTAATGAGCATGGTTTGATTTGAAGGAGCCTCTGCGCTTCCCGTCATGTGGTTTTCTTTATTAAAGAGTCCGATGGAGGCTTCCTTCTTTTCTCTATTCATGGGACGGATCTATTGGAGCTATTCACAGCTGGGTGAAACAGAGCCGAGCTCCATGACGGTTTGTGCTGATACGCTTATGTGATGTTCTGCATATCAGGGTTTGAGCTACGCGGTTATTTCACATATATGAATGTTCCTGGAGGAGAGCGACGTGATACACGCTGTAAGGTATACCGTGGATCACAGAGACGTCATGGGGGGGGTGTAAAGAAGGGTGGAGGTAACATCTCCTGGCTAACACTGTGGTCTGGTGTTGTTCCCCCCCACTCGCTCCCACCCCCTCCACTTCCCAACGCCACTGGTGTCCAGCTGTCCTTCAAGTGTTCCCGTCATGGCTTCCAAAGTCACAGCTCGGTCTAAGAGGAGCCAAGTCCAAACCGATTACGCGTACCATCACTCTAGATGCGTGCACAGCGTGCAGCAGACAGCAGCGAGGTAATGTGGGGGGGAGGTGGGGGGGGGGGGGGGCACAGCTCCTTGCTGCTTCTGCAGAGCGACAGATACGCGTAGCTGACAGGTGGTCCAGGCTTCCCGGGACGCTGTGCATGTTGGGAGGTGCGGGGGCCACGTTTGAATACAGAGACCTGCCGATGACTCATCACATCCTAAAAAAGAGTCAAAGCAGCTTGACTCACAGAAGCTTCCGGCCTTTTTCACAGACTATTATTTAAATAAAATATCTTAAGAAGCAGCGGTTTATTATTTCAATTCAAGCCGGAAATTAAAGCCATTCACATCTAAAATGTTTTGTCTATATTGCTAAGTATTGATAGATAACGTACATATGCAACATGGCAGCTTTAAAAATAGTATTAAATAGAATTATTTATTAGAAATGTGAATAAAAGAATACTCTGTGAAGCTGTATCGCGATGAGGGGTTTAGGAATCAGTACTTGCTCATTTTAGAAAGATATTAAAGCATAAATAAATCACACCCTTGTTGTGCTACTTGGCTACTGTGGTAGAAACATGTGGTCTTCAGGTCTACAAAGAGCATGCGTGCTTGTATTGATCTGCATACGGCTCCATATCTAAACGTGTCTCCTTCTCATGGCTGCAGGCAGCAGCGTGTGGCTTTGTCTTCCCACTGGTTGGCTGCAGAGCTCTTTGTAGAAGCTTCTCAGCGGCTCGGTGCATGGTGGACATGGGGATCACGCTAGAACCCCGACCTGGCTGCTCCAAAGACAGGACGTCTCCAGTTCGTCCTGCTTAGAGACGCAATGTCGTCATGTGGCGTCCTGTTAAGTGGTCAGAGCTGTAGATGCTGACCTCAGCGCCCAGAGGGTTTTTATACAGAACTTTGAATAAATTTGATGAACTAAATGTTTGCTTTAAATGGTTTTTGATGACTTCTCAGTCTGTCATTTCAGCAAATGTTAAGTTTTAAGTTGACCCAAATTATTGTTAATCAAATGAGTTCATTTAATAAGAAATCGGTGGAGAGATGATTATTTAGAAAAAGACTATAAAAAACCCAGATAAAGAAGCCAGCATCTGTGGTCAACTGTTTCTATCAAGTTCTAATTTTCCCCTCAGTTGGATGTCAGGGGATTTTTTTTGCGCCGTGCTTCTGGTCCACTAATACCCGAAAGTCCATTGTGGTGGAATGTCCCTTTAATGTCTGCTTCATAACGATGGCGACAGGAAATCAAGCTCTTATTCAGCGAATCAGGTGCAGGCCCAGGCCACGGAGGCTATGGCGGAACCAGCTTATACCATACCGGTGTTCCGGCAGAGGTGAGTCCCCATTGGCTGCTGTGGTGGGTCGGGCTATTTTAGGCGTAATACTAGTAACTAGTAATACTGATCCACAGACTCTGCCAGCTGACCGCACACATAACATTTCCTCCAGTGTTACTAGTTCATTTTTCACTTACCGCCCTAAAGCACCACCTGCTGTATGGTCTGTTTGACTCTAAATGAACATCATGTTGTATTGAAGAAGACTTGAAACTAGAGACTGAGACCATAAACTCATGTTTACAATGTTTACTGAGGGAATAAATTAAGAGGTCTGTTGGGCAGTGATCCCACCAGAGAAAATGGGAGCATTTTTATTAAATGGGAGCAGAGGAGTCGCCCCCTACTGGTCACTAAACAGAAGTACAGTCATTTCCTCATAGACGTCTATGGGAGCAGAGGAGTCGCCCCCTGCTGGTCACTGCACAGAATGCAGCTTTGAAGGCACTGCCGCCTGGTGTGAAGCAGCGTCTTGGTTAGCATTGCCAGTAAATGGTTGCTTTGGCCGAAATAGCAAAGAAAATAGCAATTGAATTGAAGCTATATTTGCAGATCAACTCTGTTCTTCGGATTATAAGTTTAGCTCTAAATGTACTTTTTGCGTCTCGTATTGGTTAGCGGGTGAACTGAAGCTGTGTGTTGGTAGGACTGCCGACGAGGGGACGGAGGAGTACCAGCGCGTGAGCACCAATGTCGGGAAAGGACTGACCGTCATCCAGGACGAGCTCCACAGGATGAGGATGGCCACCAAGGCCAAGGTGGAGAGTCTCGCTCTCCAGAGAGAAGTATGCAATGCCGTTAGGATTCATGTGTATTATTTAAAAATATTAATGCAACCAGACCAAAGAGTCACCACCTGCTAAGGTGTCTGATTTTATGAACTTAGTTATAAAAGCTAAGTCATAATAGTGCATTTAAGGTCTGTATATTGCACATATGCAGATGACACTCAACTCAACATTGCACACCACCTGGTCCTATTGATATTTAGTTTAAATCTCAAAAACACGTTGCAGGATGCAAAATGTCCTCCAGTTTAATGGGTACAACAATCTTATGGTGTTTCTATGTTAATGCTAATGCTAATTTGGTGCAGTGTCTTGAGGATCTATTAGTTAGTAACTGAGCGAGTACACAAAGTCACTTAGTGGGGAAGAGGCTGAATAAATGTAAAATTATAAAATAACATTTAAAAAGGCTGCTGCTGAGTGTTTCACCACGCACACCCTGCCGTGCTCCCTCCAGGTCAAAGAGATGATGTACAGGAGGGTGGATACCTCGGAGGAGTTCCCGAGGATGCCGGACTTCCTGGTGGCCCTGCGGCCTCACACCGTGTGGGAGAAGACCCCCGTCAAGCTGTTCTGCACCGTGCAGGGAACCCCGAGGCCGGTGGTCCAATGGTCAGAATATTCTCCACCTCCCCGCGGGTGTTCCGCTTGGTTTATAAGAGCTGACGCCTTAAATCAAAATGTTCAGCCCCGCCTTCCTGTTTGAAACTCGCTGGTTTTAGCTGCTGACTGTCTGCAGGTATAAAGGAGGAGTTCCTGTCGATCCGCTGAGCGCCCCCGGAAAGTACAAGATAGAAAACAAGTATGGAGTCCACGGTTTGATCATTAGCAGGTACGGCAAGAACACTCCGATGACGTCACAATCTGATGACATCACACTCTGGTGTGAAGGGTTTCCAATGTGTCAACTCTCACCGTACTAAGAGAGCCGCTAGGAACAAGTGTTTAAAAAAATAACAGTACTGTATATCATTTATTGTATTAATATGTAAAAATGTACTTTGGTTTTCATCCAATATTGTTTAAGCCTAATTTTAGGGCAAGACAAGTATATTCACATAACACATTGCAGACACTGTCTTCTCAAGGAGCTTTATTATTATTATTATTACTATCAGGTATAACATGAAACCTGTAGGAAGAACAGTATTAAAACTATAGAAAACATTTAAAATAAAACATTTGAAATGACTACAGGTGTCCAATAAAACATATTGAAGACAATGAATAAAGATGGTATTTTATTTAAACTTATTTTGAGAAGACACATGAAAAAATAAGAAAAAACATGAAATCAAATTTTAAAATAGATAATGAGAGTAAAAAAGTATAACATAGAATCGAATAAAAAAAAGATAATGGAAAAATACAAGCCAGAGTTTAACAGAAAGAAAATCACATTTGAGAGAAAGACAGGAAGAAAGATAGAGAGAGAGGAGGAGGACTCTCAGACTGACGCCATCTTCAAGACTCGTCAGCTGTTCGTGTCGAGCTGCTGACCTCTGCGTCATTCGAGCCACGAATTCCTCCCACAGCTCTCTCTCTCTCTCTCTCTCCTTCCGTCATGACATCACTGTGTATTAAAAATATCGTCAGTCGTTAAGAGGCCTAAGTGAGAAACTGTATAAGAAGAAGAGCACAGAATCTGTTTAAAATAAAGAATAAAGTCGTCTTCTACAGTATTCAGTATTCCACATTCTACAATGTAAAAAAATACAGAAATGTGATACAAAGTTAAATGAATATAGATCAAGTTTTAGAATTGTATTTCTTTATGTTGAAGTACGGAACAGACATGTAAATCTCCCTTTGACACGTCTCCGGGGGGGGCGGTCCTGGGGGGTTTAGGTGTGTTGTGAGTGATACCGCTGAGTACAGCGCTGTGGCCACCAACCCGCACGGCTCGGCTACCAGCAAGGCGACCGTCACCGTGAAGAGTGAGTCCCTCATCCTGCACAATGACCTCCTTGGTCTCATTTCACACGTGTCATACGTCACGTTCCCTCCACAGGACCGGCGGGAACCGGGGAGTCCTGCCTGCTTGGGTTAGGTAAGTGTGAGAGGGGAGAGATAGCAGACCACGTGATGAAATGTGACAGATTGTCAAGTCTGAGGTGCCCCCCCCCCGCTCAGTGCCCCACCTGACGGAGATCCACGCCAGTAAGCTGGAGGTCACCCTCCTCGACCGCTTCTCCGTGAGCTTCGGGGTTGAGGGCGGCTCCATCAGCCTGGCGTGCACCATGGTGGTCGTGCCCGACCTCCCCAACGTGCCCCCCCTCGCCCAGTGGTACAGAGACGGTAATTCATTCATTTGATGCCTTGCTCCAGGACACATCGGCAATGTTCTTCTCTTTAACTATTCAGATGGAATTTGTGTTGTAACTGACACCCCCCCCCCCCCCCACAGATAAACTGCTGACCGCGGGTCGGCGTGCGGAGATGTCGGTGGGCGGAGGAGCGGCCCGCCTGACGCTGCCCCACCTGGCCAAGGACGACGAGGGCCTCTACACCCTCCGCATCTTCACCAAGGACGGCACCGCCGAGCACAGCGCCTACCTCTTCGTCTCAGGTTCCCTCTGTTCTAACCCTAACCCTGTATTCATGTTTAATGCTGTATTCAGCGGCACGTTGGAGATCTGCATGTGATCCACGGCTTGGAATCAATGAGACAAACGAGCCACGGCGAGTGAGCAAATATCTCAAGAAAGAAATGTGAACCTCCAGGAAGGAGGATATGAGGCGATGCTTGATTACATAATTACACACAATTCAATGTTCAAGTAGAATCCTCCCTCTTCTCCTCCCCACCTTATGTCCTTGTTTCCTTGCCCCCTCAGACGCCCCCCCCCCTGCGCCCGGCGCCCCCGGTGCCCCGGTTAGCGCGAAGGCGTTCGACATCAACGCCGACTACGTCCTGGTTGCCTGGAAACCGCCGAACGCCGTCAACGAGGCGGCGGTCAGCGGATACTTCGTGGATCGGTCAGTCGATAAGTTCAAATCAATACGATGTCATGCTTCGTTGATATGACATCCCCTGACTGTGCTGTTGGATTTGAGTCTCACAACTCCAGTATGTTTATGAGATCGTTGTTGTGGCGCCGGTGATGTCATCACACCAATGATGTCATCTCTCCGTAGCTGCGAAGCCGGCAGCGACACCTGGGTCCAGTGCAACGACGCGCCGGTGAAGGTGTGCAAATACCCGGTGCACGGGCTGAAGGAGGGCCACTCCTACCGCTTCCGGGTCCGAGCCGTTAACAACGCCGGCGTCAGCAGGCCGTCCCGCGGGACGGACCAGGTGACCGCCCTTGACCCCGCCGAGAGCGAGAGGCTGCAAGGTAGCGAGGAAGGTAAACACCGCACGGCACGCCCGGCGCCCTCGGGCCTCCTAACGGGCTCCGTTGTCTCCCGCCACAGTGATTAAGATCGAGGGGAAGTACGACGTAGTGGTCCGGGCGGACGACCTGGAAGGTACGGTAGATCCCGGAGGCGGATCTGGGATCAGGGTTCGAACCCCTCCGCGCGCTTTAGGTTCACTAAACATCCTCCTCAATTCCCTCAGTGAAACACACTGACATCTAAAATGTCCAAAACCGATAAATGGATAATAAACTCACATCGACTCGCGTCTAAAACTCCCTCATAACCTCCACCTTCAAAACAACCCTCCCCCCCCACACTTTAACCCACTCAAGTGGTTTGTTTCCGATTAAAACACTCAAAGAGTCGAGTTTCTCCTTTAACCCCAAAACTGAAAAGCACGCTGCTGTTTCTCTGAGTCTGTTGTAGAAGTCCCACATCGACTGTAAAAAGGTCCTTTCTCATTCTCCTACTGTGTAAATACACCAACTGTGGAGAAAAACCTCATACAAAAACATCTGACCTGTCCCTAGAGTCAATATTCTGCTTTCAGACCCCCCCCCCTTTATGTATTTAACATCATCACAACATCCTCAACAATGTGAGACTTCTGCAAGCGGCGCCGCTCTTTGTCACTGTCGCCCCCCCCCCACCCCCCTTAGGCTACGTGACCATTCCGACGGCGCCCACCGACGTGCACGCCTCCGAGCTTTTTCAATCGTACGTGGTGCTGAGCTGGACGCCGCCCAGCCCGCGGGGTCGAGCCCCGCTGTGGTACGTCGTGGAGAAGGTGCGTGCCCCCCCCCCCCCCTCCCCTCCCACCCATCCCCACCCCCCGAGGGCCATCTCCCCAACCCTGATCCATCCATGCAGAGAGAGGACACGCCTCTTAACCTGTGGGGCTCTCCCTCCTCAGTTAAACAGAACAGCTGCACATCAAATCCAACGGTGACATCACAGGATGAGCACGCGTGTGAGGTTAGATTTACCGTCAGAGTTCAAGAGGTCACGCGTGACCATCAGAAGCTCGTTGTGTAGCACTTGTGTTGTTGGGGCTCCACCTGTCACCCAAACCTACACAATTACACAAAAGCAATCGACAATTTGTCACACGTATGATGTATCGTCAGGATCAATAGAACCAGTGGACCAGTATTATTATGACACACACTTACTATAAGCCGGGTAAAACCCTACAAATCCAAAGTTGAGCCGCAACTATGCAGCGACACAAGCGCCCCCCCCCCCCCCCCCCCCCACAAGCTCCTCTTTGTGTATACGCTGCATTGCTGAGGTTGTCTCCCCCCCCCCCTCCCACAGTGCTTAGCAGGCACTGGAGCTTGGCAGCGGATCAACACGGCAGTCGATCTGCACTCCCCCCGTTACCCGGTTTTTGATTTGCAAGAGGGGCAAAAGTACCGCTTCCGGGTGACCTCGGTCAACCGGTTCGGCTCCAGCGAGGCCTCGGAGGCCTCGGAGCCCGTCCAGAGGGGGGGCGAGGACGGTAAGGCGTACGGACACGTCTCAAAGCTTTTCACCTGTTTGTGTGAGTGTCACATTTTGTAGAAATGTTGCTCCCCGGCAGTTTAACGCGGCTCAAATTGTTCCTGCATCTCGGCGTGGGGCCGCAAAGAGGCTTCTTGAGGGACCTGTAGTTCATCTTTGTCTAAAGTGCTTTGGTTGAGCTCTGGTGGACGTGATGTGTGGTGTGTTGCAGGTGCTGGGGGGCCGCTGGGTACGTACAGTTCAACTTAAACACTGATTCACGCCGCTGTGACCTCACAGGTCCCTTCACTCCTCACGCAGTATATATAAATATATATTTATATATGTCATCCTATTTCAGTCAAGCTCATCTGATGGCAGTTGTTTGAGCTCGTATCCCAGCATGCATTGTGCAGCCTTTGTTATACACCATTTGGAAATTAAAGATGCAAAGAGTCAAATGCTCTCTGACTTCACGCTTCTGTCACGGATCCTTTGCACAAAGCCGAAATGGGCGTGTGTTTGATTCCTGTGATTGACAGCTGACCCAAGGGCCCCCGTTGACTCATCTTCGTACAGACGTTCACGGGTCCTTTTTCCTGATTCTGTGATGTGTCTCACGAGCTCCCCCCCCCCCCCCTCCCCTCAACAGGCGTCCCCTCTGCCCCCGGTCAGGTGGTGGCCACCAGGAACACCAAGTCCTCCGTGTTCGTGCAGTGGGACCCCCCCAGTCATCCGAAGAACCTGGTGGGCTACTACATCGACGCCCGCGTCGCTGGGACCAAGGACTGGTTCCCCTGCAACCACAAGCCCTTCAAGCACTCCAGGTACCCCCCCTCACTGAGACCCTTCTGGAGAGGAGGGGTCTCGACACCTGTGAAAGCTTTTATTGTATCTCAGAGTTCTTTTGGAGTTTCTGGGCCGGTGTTCTAAGTGACAACACGAGCTGATGGGTTTGTCCTAATTTGACTCATTGATGATGTATGGATGTTACGTATTATGTTTCAAGTGCCAGTATCTACATAGAGACATCATTCGGGGTTCACATGAGTGATGGTGACTATGGCTATGTGTGTGTGGTCTTCAGGTTCGTGGTGCATGGACTCATCCCAGGAGAAACCTACACGTTCCGTGTCCAGGCCGTCAACGTGTTCGGCCTCAGCGATGAGTCTCAGGAGTCTTCTCCCATCTCTGTGGAGCCGGCCCTCTGTAAGAGACCCCCCCTTATCATAGTATACCTTTATCAAAGTATACCTGTATCATAGTATACCTTTATCATATTATACTTTTATCATAGTATACCTTTATAATATAATACCTGTATCATAGTATACCTCCATCATAATATACCTTTATCATAGTATACCTTTATGATATTATACCTTTATCATAGTATACCTCCATCATAATATACCTTTATCATAGTATACCTTTATGCTATTATACCTTTATCATAGTATACCTCCATCATAATATACCTTAATCATAGTATACCTTTATTATACCTTTATTATGATATCTCTTTATTATGAGCTCTGCTTCCAGACTTACAAAGTGAAAGGTAAACAAAGGAGGTGATGGGAGGTTGATGGTGATGTCATGTGTTGTGTTCATGTGTTGTGTTCATGTGTTTGGTTCATATGTTGTGTTCATATGGTGTGTTTATTTGTCGTGTTCATAAGTATGTCTTCATTCCATAACTCTATCCAGGCCCGGGGGGGGAGTATGGTACGTAGGGAAACAGCATTTTTTTCCCCCTCCTGACACTTTGTGCACTGTCACTGTGCATCGTGAGCTGTAATCACACGTTAACTGTCACAATGAAGAGAATGAATAAAGATGGTATTTTATTTAACTAGTGTTCAGTTATCAGATATTTATTTATTTTATATTTTGAACACATATATATATTATAAAAATATTCACAATGTGTTATCGTCTGCATATAGCGCCATACAATTATAGTTAACTAACTAATCAGTGACAAATTCTTTATAGCAACAAAAAGCTGTTTTATTATGTCATATAAGGTTAAGTTATTAATACTTAGTAAATAACCGTCTAATAATAATAATAATAGTCTTGAATAAAGAATTTCTTTATTTTACCTTCTAAGTTATTATCAAATGGTTTATAATGTGTATTGATTATTGATCTGAAGCAATAATAAGTCTGGGTATAATGAGCTACAAGCAGAGTTTAACATATAAGTATAATCATAATTCATTATGGATACTTTCACTCTCACAGTGAAGTCAAAAGCTCTGTTTACGGTTGTTAAGCCTCTGATATTAAACGTGAAAATTTGTGATGCAGCAACTCCCAGCGCTCCCTTTGGCATCACCATGCTGAGCTGCGACGGCTCCTCCATGACCTTGGCCTGGAAGAGCCCCGCCCACTGCGGCGGCTCCAAGATCAACGCCTACTACATCGACAAGAGGAACGCCGACACGCTGCTGTGGAAAGAAGTCAACCTGACGGGGCTCACAGAAAGGCTCTGCAGCGTGAGTGGGCTCATATCACACTGTATCACACTCTGGATTATAAAAATAATCACACTGGATTATAGAACCAATCACACAGGATTATAGAACCAATCACATTGGATTATAGAACCAATCACATTGGATTATAGAACCAATCACATTGGATTATAGAACCAATCACACACTGGATTATAGAACCAATCACACAGGATTATAGAACCAATCACATTGGATTATAGAACCAATCACCCACTGGATTATAGAACCAATCACACTATTGATTATAGATCCAATCATAGACGGCATTATGGAAACAGAAACTCTCTCTTTCTGTCTTTCTCTCTCTCTGTATCTTCAGATTGACAATCTGACGGAGGGAGTCTTCTACGAGTTTAAGATCCAGGCCGCCAACATGGCCGGTGTCGGCGTTCCCAGCGCTCCCAGCGCTCCAATGAAATGTGAAGCCTGGACCATGGACGAGCCAGGTGGGACGACCGCCGCTGCTTCTCCAATAATAACAACAAGGTGCAGACATCGTTCCTTTCAGCTCATGTTCCTGTTATCTTACACCCGTCCTCCAGGCCCGGCCTACGACCTGAGCTTCAGCGAGGTCAGAGGTCAGTCCCTGGTCATCCTGTGGAAGGCTCCGGTATACACCGGGGCCAGTGCAGTGACCGGATACGTGGTGGAGATGGCCAAGAAGGGCTCATCGGAGTTTGTTACTCTGAACCAGGAGGCCGTGAGCCATCGCTACCTGCAGGTAGGGTAGAAGTTGGCGAGGCCATCACAGAAACACCTCCAATTACAGCCAACGTTGCAACATGTCGGCTCTAACGTTGTGTTTCCTGCAGGTGACTGGTCTGAAGGAAGGGGAAACCTACGTCTTCAGAGTCCGGTCCGTCAACGCCAACGGGGTCGGGAAACCGTCCCAGGCGTCTGAGCCGGTCTGTGCCAAACCTCTGCCAGGTAACCACCACTAAGCACCACTTGTTTGTTCTGGTGTCAACAAGAACAGCAACAGCAACATACCCTTCTCTCACGTCACTCCATCTCACCAGACACTTTTATAACCGGTAGTTAACTATAAAGACCGATACATGAATGGTGTTATTGCTCTCAGGGACTCAGGAGCTGGTGGCCGGCGTGGACGAGGAGACCGGAGACATCTTCCTGTCTCTGGAGGCCTGCGAGATCTCTGAGACCTCCAAGTTCGTTTGGTCCAAGAACTACAGAGCCATCGGCGACTGCCCGAGGGTCGCCGTCACCACCAAGGGCCGCAGGTACGTGAGAACTCAACCTTACATATATACTTGTAATTATTATACGCAAGTGAATAATTTTTTGTTAATTAGTTGTTCATCCGTTTGACTTTTAATGGATATTTAGTGAATTTTAATGGATTTTAATGGATTTTACAGCTCCAGGCTGACTTTCACCAACCCGGACAAAGACGACCTGGGCCGGTACTCCGTGGTGGTCACCGACACGGACGGAGTCTCTGCCAGCCACACGCTGACTGAGGACGGTAGGGCCCCCCCCCCCCCCCCCTGGCCCCTCTCTTACTGCTGTTGTTGCTGTTGTTGTTTGTTCCGTGCTCACGTTTGTCGTCTTGGATCCATTCGCAGCCCTGAACACGATGCTGGAGCTCAGCTACGCCATCCAACACCCCGGTGAGTACCGTGCACCTCCTGCATTCACCTCCTCCCCGTTTCCTCCGGATGCTAATGGGTGTGTGTGTGTGTTCCCCCTGCAGTCGTTCCTCTGAAACACGGCCTCAACTACGAGGTTTTGGAGAAGGGTCACGTGCGCTTCTGGCTGCAGGCCGTCAAACTGTCGCCCTCCGTGTCCTACCGGGTCATCGTCAACGACAAGGAGGTCCACAGCGGGGAGGTAAGGGGAGGGGTTCTCTGTTGACTTCTGTTGGCGCTGAAGAGAGCAAAGATAACAGTGTGACAATGAGATAAAGCAGGGAAAATATTCTAAATATAGCTTCTACTTACACAACCACACTCCAATACATCTGTCTCACCCTTTCAGTACAAGTCAATAGAGAACAAATGCACCGTTTACTTCACCGCAGTTATTTTAGAGCTCTGGTTACTTTATAATAAATAATGTGTCAGTCTTGAGGTTTTCACAGGTTCACACCAGATGGATGTGAAGGCGGATCAATGGGTAGAAAACCTTTCTTCTCTCTCAGGGCATCAAGATCAGCCACGACGTGGCCACGGGGGTCATCCAGATGACGCTGGATCACTTCACCAGAGCCAACGAGGGAACCTACACGGTGCAGATCCACGACGGCAAGGCCAAGACGCAGAGCTCCCTGGTCCTGGTGGGAGACGGTGAGTCCCGCCTGAGAGAGGGGATTATGGGGGATTTATTCTCTCACGCCACAGGAAAACAGGATGCAGCATTTATTTAAGGCCATCCAGAATGCATTTTGTTCCGGTCTCATCACTTCACATATCATCACATAATTTTTTTACATGAAATGAAATCAATGGTAGAAAGTACTTTAATCGAGTAAAACTTTCATTCAATTATAGAGTTTTAGAATATAGAATGTTTTCCCCGTTTCAGTGTTCAAAGCTGCTCTGAAGGAGGCCGAGTTTCAGAGGAAAGAGCACATCAGGAAGCAAGGTAACTCCCCGTCACCATGGAAACCGTACCAAACATCGCTTGCGCAAACACAAGCTTTCATTTCATGAATATATATATATATATATATATATATCTTTTTTATTGCACCTCTTCATTTTAGGTCCACATTTCTCTGAGTATCTGTACTTCACCGTCACTGAGGACTGCACCGTCATGCTCGCCTGCAAGGTACCACTTTAACTTCCATCTCCTTCTAATTGCATCTTTTTAGAGCAATTTAACAAATGGGTTATGTTTATTTGTTTGTTTAATTGTTTGTTAGGTGGCCAATGTGAAGAAGGAGACGTCCTTCCACTGGTACAAAGAGGATGATGAGATTGTTCCAGAAACTCCAGTCAATGTGATGTCTGGAGCCGTCGCTCTTCCCATCCCCATGGTAACTACTGCAGCATCCACACCTACGTACACTCCCTCACTGCATTTATACATCTATATCTGTCCATATATACTTAATATGTACAGCTTGTGATAACAATGTTGTTGTTTCTTCCAGTTTTCCAGGAAGGATCAAGGCGTCTTCAAGGCCGTGCTCAGTGACGACAGAGGGAAGGACACGTCTCTGTTTGACATATCAGGCAACGGTAACAATCTGTATGCTCATAACACACCTTTCATACATTACATGCACTTTAAAGGGCTTTGTATTAAGAGAAATCTGCAACTGTTAGACTATTTTTTTCTGTTGTACATTAATGTGTTTAATTCTTGATGTACCATATTTTTGTATTCAATAATTCTAACTTTATTCTTCCATAAATCAGTGTGCTGTACCTCCTGTGTGGTGTCATGTGGACGCGTTGTAAAACATTACTGCTTTATTTAAATTCAATATAAATAATATTTAGATTTCTAATTGTAATTCCTGTTATAAAATATAACGTATTTGTGTCTGTGTGATTTTCAGTGTTTGATGACATCATCAATGCCATCGCCAAGATTGCTGGTGAGTTTGATCAGCTGATCAATAAAATGTGAATCAAGGTGTTCGACTGGGCAAAAAACTAATGCAAATCTTAAAACAAATAAATAGAAATTCAAAATATTAAATGATTTGATGCTGAAACTTTTCTTGAACCGGCCAGTGTGTATCGTGCCCTTTAATATAACGTTTGCCTGTGCGACCTGCGCTTCGTCTTGCAGGCGCCTCGGCCTCTGAGCTGGTGCTGCAGTGCACTCCAGAGGGCATCAGGCTGCAGTGCTACATGAACTACTACACAGAGGAGATGAAGACCATCTGGAAACACAGGTACGGTTAATCTAACACACCGCTCCTCCCCCGGACATCACAGGTA
This sequence comes from Pungitius pungitius, assembly GCF_949316345.1. Lineage (NCBI taxonomy): Eukaryota > Metazoa > Chordata > Actinopteri > Perciformes > Gasterosteidae > Pungitius > Pungitius pungitius. The sequence continues at coordinate 19,818,223 of NC_084908.1, forward strand.
CACAGATGTGTACTTTCACCTCTGAAAGGGCAACGATCTGGCAACGATCTGTTTTTATTATGTAGTTTATGGGTAGTGAATATCCGTATCACTCATATGGATATCGATCGCTTGAGTTAAATTCAATGAGAAATTCCTCCAAAACGAGGGAACCAGTATTACGCTCACTTCCCATTAGCGTCCATCAATAAAATCTCCCAGTAGGCGTTTCGGAGTCTGCTCCTGTGACTTGTGATGAACCCCCTGCAGGGAGAGTAAGATCGCCTCCTCTGAGAAGATGCGGATCGGAGGCACGGCGGAGATGGCCTGGATGCAGATCTGCGATCCTTCCGACAAGGAGAAGGGCAGCTACTCCATCGAGATCTCAGACGGCGTGCAGACCCACACCAGAGCCTTCGACCTCTCCGGACAAGGTAACGAGATAGCTCATGTGACATCAGAGGGTATTCTTGTAGATTTTAGCTTGTTTTATTTTCCTAGCCATTTTTTTATTATTCCTGTATTTATTTTTGCATGGATTTATATGTTCTAACTTCTGATTTTTGATTTCCTCTAAAACCTTTTATGAGATGAAAGTCCTGAGCTCATTTTTATTTTTGCAGCATACACTGACGCCTATGAAGAGTACTTGAGACTTAAGTGAGTTATTTGAAAAGAACAATATATTGATAACATTGATTTCTTTAAATTATGTCCAAATAATTCTAATCATTTATATATTTATTCTTTTATCCTTTAGGGCAGCCGCATTTGCTGAGAAGAGTAAGTATATCATTAGTTTTTAGGGAGATATTATATTAGATGAATTCATTTTTTATTTATTGAAATATTTGGAAATCTTTTTCAAAAATATTTTTTTTAAGTCAAAATGTGTTGTGTCTGAAAAAAAGAAACAAAAAGTTGAAATTTGTCATTGACAAAAATTATTTGGCTGAAAAATGTTTTGGAAAAAAAGTCCAATTATGTTGTGTGGAAAGATTTCATGGAAAAAAATGTCAACACATATTAGGTTAAAACATTTTAAAAAGAAGTAAAAATAGGTTGTGTTGAATAATGAGTAAAAGTGGCAAAAAACATTATTAGGTCCAAATATTAGGTCCAAATATAGTAGGTTGAAAAATGTGTTAAAAAAAAATTCTGAAAAAAAATGTTTTGTCAAAAGACATAATGGAAAAAGGTTTTTTTTTTAAAACATCTTGATGAAAAGTCAAAATATGTTGTGTCAAAAAATTTCATTTCGAAAAAGAATCATTTGAAAATAATTTCAGTAAATATTTTTCGTCAAAAATAAAAATGTTCTGAAAAAATCTATTAGGTCTAAAATACTTTTTGAGCGCAAAAACACGAAGGCCAAGTCACTAACCATTTGCCCCCCCCCCCTCCCTCCCTCAGATCGTGGCAGAGTGGTCGGTGGCCTTCCTGACGTGGTCACTATCATGGAGGAGAAGGTGAGGATGTTAAATCGACACACTGTTAACAGGTAACATGACATCATCATACGTTCATTCCCCTCTCCCCGTCCCCCTCAGTCTCTCAGCCTGACCTGCACCGTGTTCGGCGAGCCGACCCCCGAGGTCTCCTGGTTTAAGAACGAGCAGGAGGTCGTCTGCAACGAGCACACCAAGGTCACCTTCGAGGGCGGCAAGTTCGCCAGCCTGGTGATCAACAAGGTGACCCCCGACGACTCGGGAAAATACAGCATCAACGTGCGCAACAAGTACGGCGGCGAGTTCGTGGAGATCACCGTCAGCGTGTACCGGCAGGGCGAGAAGCTGCCCGAGCCCAAGCTGGGGCAGCCCAAAGCCCCCGCCACTGCAGCCACGCCCCCGCCGCCCAGGTCCCCGGCAACGCCCTCCAAGACGCCGACCCCCGCCCCTTCTCGGATGTCCGTGAAGAGCCCGACTCCGGCCTCCACCCCGGTGCCCAAATCCCCCACCCCGACTCCCAGGTCCCCGGCCCCGAAGTCTCCCACCCCAACTCCGTCTCGCGGCGTCAAGTCGCCCACCCCGCCCAGATTCATGAAGTCCCCGACCCCGCCGAGGAAGTAGGCGATGGCGGTGACAGGGGAGCGGGGGAAGAAGGGGGGGGGGGGGTTCCGAGTAGTAGCATGAGTGTGAAACCAGAAGGCGTTAAAGTTTAAGTAGACGTAGGAACCTCTGCAGGAGCGAAAAAAAGCCTCCCCAGAGATGAAATAAGAAATAAGAGGCTTTGACAGCGGCTGCTAACGTGCAGTAGATTTACTTTCTAGGATTAATATCAGTTAACTGAAACAGCCGAAGAGAGAACGGCGCAGAAAAATGTTTATGTTGAGTGTTTGGAAAGCTGCACTTTAGACGCTGGTCTAAAGGATAACTCCTGTTAATTACACATTTTTAATTCCTGTCAGTGACATCACTTTGACGGAGTCAGACGTCTAGACCAGCTGATTTGGAAATGAAAGTCTCGAGTGTCTCTTTCAAAGAGGGAATTCCAACGACATGTCAGGTGTGATGACTTTAAGGTTTCACCTCCCAATAAAAGTGATTCTGTTCCTCACCCGTCTTCAGTGATTTCCAGATCACCTGGTGGGAACAATGTTGTAAGAACGATGACCAAAGCTCTGGATATGAGATGAAAGTCGTCACTAACAGGAATGACCTTTTGGGGCAGATGAGCCGGGGTCACACAAGACACCAGATTATTTATTAGTCCTCTCTGCAGGGTGGGGATGTTTTCCTCTGTTATCAAAAGCTAATGTCTTTCATCAGCTGGAATAAAACAATATTCACTTCCCGCCCTGCTCTCTGTGCCAGTCTGTCTGTGACATGTTGCCCCCCCCCCCCACCCCACCATGCTTTGTGATAGCAATAAACTCTCAACCTCCTTCCGATGTGTGTGTGATTAATCTCTTCTATTCATTATTTTCACGATGACATCACACCAAAGGGGGTCCTGAGAGGTGATCTCATCAGGCGGGTCTGTGTTCCTTGTGTCCTCTGTGGTTCACTCAGTGTGAGATTAAAGAGGTGTAAACTGTGATGGGCTGATGTGGACCAACCTTCTATTTCTATTGTGGAGTGTGTAGAAGAGCTCAGCCACGCTTTCGGGAGAATGAATACTCATGAAACAGGGAGCTGCTCCCACTGAGCTTCCCCCTCGCTTCACCTGCTCGTTTCTTCTGTTCCAACTGTTGATTTGGACGGATCTTTGTCTCGCTCTGTGTATATTTGTGCGTTTTATTCTCCTTGTGCAGAACTAAATAACATCTGTTTGTAAAGACTCAACACGTGGAAACTACTCAGACATCTGGCGGGACACAATGAGGCCTTTGTGACAGCTGGGAGAAGATAAGCCTTTAAAAAGGGCTTAATGACAACAACACGGTAACATGAGTCCCCCTGAAGCACGCGTCCGTGTGCCCTGTTGTGTGTTGCTGTGTATTTGGGCTCGAGTGCAGCTGGATAGGTTACCGAAAAACCGGCTCCCGCTCACCGAAACCCAGGCGAGCCGAGGTGGGCGGGGCTTTGTTACAGCTTTGTGAGCTGTCAGTGGAGCCGACTGGGCAGGTACGACAAACTCAACAGTCACACCTTTAGTGCAGCACACACGCAGACACACACACACAGACACGCACAGACACACACACATACATAAAGGCTTCCTGGAGGGTTTGACCGTGTCTTTTAAGCCGTACCTTGGATTTTCAGGACTCTTAATGGATTTCTCTTTCCAGTCATGAAGTAAGTCCGTTCGAGGCACTTTTTAATCGCAATGAGTCGAATGTGCCTTGTGCTATTTACCCACGTACCTGTGGTGAATCACACCTGACAGACTGGTTTTGACATTTTCCCCATGATGGGTTTGTTTTTCAGTCTGAACATTCATGTTCATCCGTGACACACGACTCCCACTGAAGGTAAAGGAGAGGCCTGCTGCTCATTGAGGTCTGGGGTCACGGGAAGGGGGCGGGGGATCCGGCATCCATGGAGTCCAACCTGTCGTGCCTGTCTTCGCTAAAAGAAGACAACAGTCCTCTTTACATCCAGCCACATTACAAAGAGTCCTACCGCCTGGCCATTTACGCGCTGCTCTGTGGAGGCAAGGAGGCCTACGAGGAGTTCCTCCGCGCCGAGCAGATCGGCCACTTCCTGTCCGAGGAGGAGATCCTCTACATCTTCCAAAATGCGGAGCTGCCGGTCACGGACGACTCCCCCGAGGGTAAGCAGGTCGAGGACCGGGCCGGCCCCTCCACCTACTTCCCGATGGAGTCGGACGAGGAGGTGCCCGAGCTGGACCTGGGCTGGCCGCAGGTGTCCCTGAGGAGCGAGGAGACCAGCATCAGCCTGCTGTTCAACCCGCCCCGACACAACACGCCGACCATCAAAGAGGTGGTGCGCAAACAGATACAGGAGGCGAGGCAGGTGAGAACACGATGCTGTTGAATGCTCTGAAGATGCAGGGTGATGTCGGTGTCATCTCATCCATCAGCGAGGGGATGGCGAGGTAGAAAAGATTCCTCTTCCTGTCTGTGTTTCACACATCACAGCCTTTAAAACACACAATCGAAGGCCTTGCTTTGCTCAGGAGACGATACACATCACGCTACATATTTCTCTGCACATACAGCATACTCTGATCTTGTTTATTGAGGGGAAAGTTTCAATACCACAGTCTAAAAAATACCTCATTAGAAGTAGAAGTCCTACTTAATGGAAGAAGTGTTCTCTGCAAGATCATAGTATCAAAAGTAAAGGTACTCCATTTGCAGAATGGCTCCAGTTCTATTGTTCAGTTCATATTATGTTGTTAGTATTTTTAAATGATGTTTGTCAATGTGAAGTTCGTTTGAGGTACTTTATACTGGAGGATCAGTAGTGTTGTACAGCGCATGTACTCTCATGTAAAAAAGAAAAATAAATAGCAGAGTAAAGAGTACCCCTTCTGGTTTCAGCTCAGGAAAACACATCTTTTCAGCACTGCTGCGCATTGCAGGCGCTGTTAGCGCCGTTAGTTGCTAGCCTTGTTAGCTCCTAGCCCTCCGTCTTAGCGGTTGCCATGTTAAGAGCTTTGTTATGTTGAGAAGCAATCCCTCTGATTAAATTAGCACCTAGAAGTGATATGCTGAGTAGTTGTACTTAGTAACATTGGCCTCGTCAGGCTGAGCTAAAGAAAGTATTTGTAGCATCGCTGCTCTTTGCAGATGATGTGGTGCTGTTCGGATCAGAATATGACCTTCAGGACGCCCTGAGGCGGTTTCCGTTTGAGACGAGCGTCGACACTCTGAGTTCATGGATCTCTGAGGTCAGAAATCCGGAAAGAACAGATTACACTTTTCTATTTTATTTTAAATTGCATGAATTTTGCTTGTATTTATGGAACAAAAACTTTCTACCACAATCGTCTTCATTTGGCTGCAGATTTTGGTAAAAAAAACAAACACGTGAGCGTTGTATTGAACAGTCCCTTTGTGAAGAGTACGAGATGAACCGTGAGCCTCAGCAGGCAGAACCCTGACTAACCGGAAAAAACGTAGCCGAGAGGGAAAATCGATTATCCATAACTCTTGTTCAAAGACCATCTTGGGGCACACAATGAACAGAATCCACATCGGAACATCTGCACACTGACAAAGAGTCAATTTGCCACCTGTAATGAGAGCTCTCGATGGAAAAGGTTAACCTGAAAGCCGTTTTTTCCTTTAGGAGATGTGACATGCCAACGTGTCTCTGCTTGATTTTTCTCTACATTCAGCTGCACACAACCATTTTAGTAGAGAACCACACCTCTTATCATTCAGCTATCTGATACAACATGTCTGGTTGAAATTGAGATTTAAATTACCTTATAAAGTCTTATATGAGGCAAGGAAGAGTGTGTTAACTCTTTAATAACATGACATTTCTGTTAGAGCAAATGAAATCTCACACGGATGGTTACGCTTGTAGCACCTGTTTTTGTTCTGTGCAGGAAAAGAGCTTCCAGATATTCTTCTTTTCTTTAAGTTTTTTTTAAACTAACTTTTTTTAATGATTCAATTTCAAATCAAATCTCGGTAGAGCTTTTAATCAGGAATCAGGAAGAATTTATTACCATAATATGTTAGACACACAAGGAATTTGACTTGGCGGTTGGTGACACATTCCGCCAGTCATTTAAATATAGCATCGGTCATTAAAAAACGCCTCTGACGCCTTTTGTTTGTTACCTTTGGGAGTGAATGAATCATTTTAAGTTCTTCTCCAAATTTTTTATTCTCTCCAGGTCATCGCCATAGCGATGGACGTCTTCACCGACCTGGATATTTTCAAAGAGGTCGTCACTGCCGCGCTGAGGGGAGTGATGGTCTACATCCTCCTGGACGATTCCCAGTTCAGGAGCTTCCGCACCATGTCACAGAGGGTGGGCATCAACGTCCAAGACTTCAAGGTGAGGAGAGACACAACATGAGTCCCTCTCCTTTTAAAACGTTGTCTCTCTCCTGACCAGCTGGGGGCAACTCCTCCACGTGCAAAAAGCAACAGTTGACAGCTCAACTAAATAGATCGTAAAAATGTAAACGCTGCAGTGTGAGGCACATAATATATATAGATCTGATCTACAAAACCTTCAGAGTGTTTCCCTACATTCGTATTCCACCTGCAGGAGGATGCTTCGCCTCTGGCCAGACCTTTCTTGTATTGGCACAGGCGTTTAGTTGGATTAGGTCTGACATTTGCTTCACACGCCTTGGTGAAAAGGCTGTCGTGAAAAGGCTGTCGTGAAAAGGCAGCGTTTCCCAGCCTGTCAATATCATGCGAGACGACCTGAGGCCACCTGGGACAGCCCATGTTGCCGTTGCCTGATTTTCCTGTTAGACAACCGACGACATCTCGACAGCCAGATCAACGGCGACTGAGTCAGAGCGGCGTTGAGATGTAATTATTTAGCCGGTAGCCATCTAGAGAAAAAAAAACTGACACACAGGTTTGGTCATGTTGAGGATCCTAAGGGGGGTGTGTCCTGTTTTTATCGTAGGCTGATGCTTTGTGCTGGATTGCCGATATTCAAGTTCACTTAACAGGGTGTACGGGGCGGCGGCCATTTTTATGTGTGCTGCTGCCACGGCGACTGTTGTACGTTACTGCACAAGATTCAAAAAAATTCACAATTATGAATCTCGAATGACCGAGAATTACTACAGTTTAACAGCTCAATGCTTCATCAAAAACATGCATTGTCCACGGACAACTATTGAAGAGGGACAACTTTGTTCAGCTAATTTTTTTATCTTCGCATTTTTCAGCTCATTGTTTTGATTTCACAAGCGGAAGTTTAATCTTGTAAATTTATATTTAATTTAATTATTTTGATTACCCTCCTCAAGCTGCTCTGTATTCCATTCATTCAATTATCTTTTTTACGTACAATAGCCGCTGTCCTACTGAGACCACTCAATGTCCACCGAATGGATGTGTCATCAGGAAACTGTTTGCTACCAACTGTGTTGTCACTAACCCCTAGTGGCCAGAAACCTTTGATGCAGATGTGCCTAATGAGTTTATTGAAAGGAAAATGACAAAATATGTCTTTTTTGTTTTGTTATGGCTCTAACTTTGTGATTAATTTCGTTTGTCTCTGCACCAGAACATCCGTGTCCGGACAGTTTGTGGGCAGCGGTATCAGTGTCAGTCCGGGGTGAAGTTTCAGGGAGATTTGGAGCAAAGATTTCTTCTAGTGGACTGTCGAACAGTTTTGTATGGAACATACAGGTAAGTCGGTCCTTCCTTTTTCTCCCTTCATCAAGAATTATAAAATAACAGAGGCCAATATTCATCAAAAATAGTCTTTGCACCGCCGCCCCCCCTCCCGTACCATTAGGCCCCATGAAGGGGCTCAGAAAGGTCTTTCCATCATCATTATCATCCTTTCTGCTTGCACTCTGATGACTGCCTTTTTCCTTTTCAGCTACACATGGTCCTTTGAAAAGATCAACGTTAGCATGGTCCTGGTGATCACTGGTCAGCTGGTTGGCTCTTACGACGAGGAGTTCCGCAGACTGTACGCCCGCTCCACGGTTCCCACCATCCTCTCCAGGGAGAAGTCGTCCGTCCAGTACCTTAGAGACATCGTGGCCCTGCAGAGCCCCAACTCCAGCCACCTCTCCCTCCACCAACTTCACACCCAATCCCAAGTGACCCACGGCACGTGGGGCGCTCGGGACGACCGGTTCAGCAATTCCACCGCGATGACCCGAGGGCTGAGCGTGCAGGAGAAGCTGCACCAGTCACACTGTTTCGACATGGGGAACCTGATGAGGGGGCACAGCTACGGCGGAGAACTTCAGAAGTTGAGCCCCCTGACTCGGCTGCGGATGGGGACCAAGAACATCGGAGTACCCATCAATCCAGAGAAGACGCGCCCCAATCCGAGAGGGGGCAGCGACCTACTGCCACCAAACAGATCATCTCAGCACCACCTCAGGCACCAGAACCGCTACGGAGCGGACCAGAGCCTGATCCCGTTCAACTCTGAAACCTCCCTCAACAGGTGGAAGATGGACACGTACTTCAACGACAGCGGCGTGCCTCTGGATGCATCTTGTGACACCATGTCATCTATAATATCTCCGTACGGGAGCCACACAGGCCTGAACGAGCATCAGACGCAGCTGATCCACAACAGGTCGATGGACATTAAGTCCAGGCTGGAAGAAGTGAGGCAGAAGAGGCTCAGTCTGCAGGACTACACCAATCTCAGGCACAGCCAAGAGTCCCTGAGGTCTACTTACCAGGAGAAGACAAAATATAAGCGGAATTTGGACAAGAGGAAGGTTGTGGCAGACTCAGAGCCAAATGCGCAAAACGGGCACAGCAGGGATCCGGCCGACCACAAAGACAGCGAGCAGAAGAAGGTAGCGGACAAAAGAGAGCAAACTCTCCCCAAGGGCCAGCGCTCTGCCTCCCACTGCGACGGGGCCGTAGCTCCAGATCGCAAGACAACGCAGACGTATGACTGGCACGAGCCAGGGGCTGATTTAGATGTTACACAAAGCGATTCAATGCTCAAGGTTTCTCATCTCCAACACCCAAGGGCGATGAAGTCCTTGACTGAGATCCCGGAGGAAAAGGGGGAGTGCTTACCCGTCAACAGTTCAGACTCGGCTGTGTTGAAAGAAGGACGAGAGGAGGTTTGCAAAGATGAGAGAGCTGTTCCAAAAGAAAAATCTGTTGAGTCCAGCATACCCGCAGAGTCACAGCTCAAGGACCCAGGCGGAGAAGGCCTTGACTCCATCTGCAAGGCGGGAAAAGGCTCAGGCCCAGCTCCCCGGGAAAGAAAGAAATCCACATCCAATGATGTACAAACTGTCCCAAAAATCTTAAACCCTTTTGCAGGATCTCAGCCCTCACTGGCAGATAAAAGTGGTCAGGTGGAAAAAAAGAAAGGATCAGGCCAGGAGCCGCTGCTTCAAAGGAAGCATTCCTTAAGGATGAAAGTTGCGTCAATGCTTTCGCAAGACGAAAAGAAAGTGCACAAGAAAGAGGAGAAGTCCCTCCAGAGAAAGCCCTCGGTAAGATCCTACGCGGCCCCCGCCGGGCACCCGGCCGAGAGGGACCAATCGTCGAGCCTCTCCCGGTCGCAAAGCACTCCCGGCGGACCGGCGGAGACTGTGAGGCAGAAGTCTCCGTTCCCGAGGCTGACTCCTCAGCGCTCCTCCAGCCAGAGGAAGCCAACCCCCTCCGGGGAGCCGCAGCGAGGCTTGAGGAGCGACGAGGCAGCCGATGACTCCGGGAAACAGAAGGTCTACAGTCGATTCGAGGATTTGCTCAGCTCTGATGGTCTTCCTCCGGAGAGTGACGGGCGCTCCTTCCTGAACAGGCAGGACTCCACGCATCAGAGCGCCGCCGACAACAAACTTGGACGCTTCATGCAGCGTGTAGGAAATCTAATAGGCAAGAACAAGTGAGGGGCGCAGAGGCAAAAGATGGCCGCCGCGCTGAAGGTCCTCAAGGTGCAAGACCCAGGGGTTGCTTGAGGATTTATTTGGACCCCGATGCAGAGACATTTGATGGATTTGTTTTGTTATTGTCAAGTCAAACTCCAGATGAAGCCTGGGCCATATAGTGTTATGAAACACTTTTTCTTATTCGGCAGTCTGAAATACCTCAACTTTGATTAACAGTTCCAACTTCTGCCTGTCTTCAACCCAAATCAGGGCTTCGTTTTTGCATTTCTTCAATCGGGGGAATCCTCAGACGGTCGATGATCTAAAATTTAAAACATGAAATGAAATTTATCTTCAAAATCTTTCAGATCAAGAACATTGTGCATCCTTTTCTGTGATACCAGCGCTCAATGGAGAACAGCATGTGGTGTTAGTGTGTGTTCTCTGATCGTGATATTTTCCACGGTGCTAAAACACACTGTTTTAACCTTTGTTGGATATTAGGGTGGACGCAGTCGATGGGGGGTGATCATATCGGTGGGTCAAGGTTTTGAAAATATTTGTGAAAATAAACGTCACTCTTTTTATTGAAAGTGTTTTGTCTCTTTTAGTAAAGTTGAGTTAAAAAGACATTTTATATTTTTTCGTTAAAAGCATAAGGTATTGTGTGTATCAAAGCCTGATACCTCTTCCTCCTCTTTGCCATAGACCTCCCCCAACATCTCATCAATGATTATATTATCACCATAACGATACACACTGTAGTTTTGCTTTAATTTGCTGTTTAAAGGAATCTACTGAGAGCTGTATTTAAATGTGAAGGATCTATTTTTGTTACTTTAATCTATCTATAAAGTGAACAAATGGGCTTGTGGAGTTTTGAAAGTAAGGATAGTTTTGGTTTGATTTGTTGACAATAACACAACAAAGACAACAAGTAATGTGATTTACCTGTGCACATAAAAGGGACATTATCTGCCTGAATGGGAAGACACCACTACGACAACACAATGTCCAAGTGTCATGGTCCAGCACACAACAGCCGTTTAGAGAACAATGACACTTCATGGTAGGCCTGCCACTCATTTTGTTGGCAATATATTGTGTTTTGTTAAAAGATGGAAGGTTTAGCAGAGGAACCCTTGAATAAAGTAAGATATAGAAGCTCTTTGAAACTGCAGAGAAGCAGAGGCTCCCAAAGAGGAGGAAAATATTAAATAACAGCTAAAGCTGGAGAGACACAACCAACAAAACGTGTTTGCACATTGAGGGAGTACTTATACCTTTATTTTGAAATAATTGAAAAATATCAACAATCCATGTGATAATCATGCAGATTCCGGGGTTTTCTTATCTTAATAAAGTATCAACATAATATGTCAAATGAAAAAAGCTATTGAAGCTATTTCATTTGTGCGGCAGTACCATAAAACAGAGAGGGTGTCTAGATGAAATACTCCAGGCACTTGTTCCGCTCATCGTCCAGCTCTTGAGTCTCAATCTCAAACTTTTTCATGGCGATGAAATACTGAACAAACGGTTCACCGAGGGTGCTGCAGATGACGTGGTCCTCCCCCAGCGCCTCTAGAGCATCGTCCAGCTTCACAGGGACGGCAAAGTCCTTCTGCTGGCTGGGGGCTTTGTCAAGACCGCCGTCAAAGTTCAGGTTCCGCCGGATGCCATCCAGTCCCGCGGCCACAGTGGCGGCCAGCACAATGTAAGGGTTGGCCATTGCCGAGCCCAGCTTGTTGTCGATGTGCGTCTCCCTCCCGCCGTGACACTTGATGTTGAAGGAGGTGCTGTTGTCGTTGCAGCCGCACGTGGCGTAGAGCATTGGTTTGGGGTCTTTGATCGTCTTGGCCATGTGGCTCCGACAGCTGAGGCCGGGCGACATCAGGCAGCTCAGGGCGGCGGAGTGGACAAGGAGCCCGGCCAGCCACTTCCTGCCGATCTCGGATAGCTCGACGGCCTTGTCTCCGCTGACGAAGAGGCTCTGCCGTCCGTTGGCATCCCACAGGCTGTGAGAGAGCACCCCGGCGTTGTACAACCCGTCATCGGCGAAGAAGCTGGCAATGTAGCTGTGCTTGCGAGCCATCTCTTTGATGCCGGTGCGGAAGGTAAAGGCGCTGTCTGCAGCGCCGATCCCGAACTCCGGCCTCAAGTTGATCTCCATCTGACCGGGGCCGCTGGCAGACGCGATACTGTCTATGTCGGCGCCCATGCAGTACATGCTGTCCACCAGCTGCTGGAAGAAAGGCAGGTCGTGGTTGCCCAGCAGGGTGGTGGCCGGGAATAGAAGAGTCTTCGGTCCGATCCGGTCCGGCGCTCCCAGGACGCAGCACTCGTAGGTGAAGGACGACTGCAGGGAGAACCCCAGGCTCTGCAACTGGCTAAGGAGCTGCTTGGCGATGAGGCGAGGAGAAGTGCGAAGGGAGCTTCCCTTCACAGTGCAGGGGTCGCAGATGACTCGGGCGGTCTGCTCCGCCCAGGGTAAGACTCTGAAGGTCGAAAGGTCGGGGATCAGAAGCACGTCACTGCTGAAGTTGGCTGCGTTGGCGTTGTCTACCTCGTTGCTCTTAGGGCTCAGAGTGAGCTCCAAGTAGCTTCTCGGCATCGGTACCCCGTACACCGCTTTCTCCTATGGATGCAACGTGTATATCGAAGCATTAATGCAGGGGTGTCAAACTCAGTTTAGGTAGGGGGCCAGACTAGTCAACCGGGCGGGGTGTGCGCGGATGGTCCGGTCGGACTTGCGGAGTGCGGGTGTGGACGGTCTGGTTGACCAGGGGGGAAGGTGTGATGCGGCCGTCGATCCTCCTGGTCAAACGCATGCGCTCACTCACAGAGTGCAACACCCACGGGACGTTTTAGGAATTACAGCTACTTTTGACACCCCTGCATTAATGGAATGTACCCATATCTTTTTGAGAATAAATGCCATTAAAAGGAATAAAAGGAATAAACAAAACGAAAATGGAAAGACATTGATTATAAAAAAGATGGGGTTAATGTTGAATAAATTACCATAAATCAAAAAAATCACTGTAGTATAGATAGATAGATAGATAGATAGATAGATAGATAGATAGATAGATAGATAGATAGATAGATAGATAGATAGATAGATAGATAGATAGATAGATAGATAGATAGATAGATAGATAGATAGATGTGGTGGGGTGATTACATGGAAGAAGCGGACTGGCACAGTCTTGGACCTGGACACCCCGTGGAGGTCGGTTGCCTCAAAGCGGACAAAGTTGATGTCTTCTCTGGCAATCTGTTGCTTGATCTGCTCCATGGCTGTCATGAACTTCTGGTTTCCAAAGATCTTCACAGTCTCGTTTCCGTTATCTGTGGAAGGAGTAATATCCTTATTAATATAATACATGCTATAAAGTACACATAGGATAAACTTATGTCTTAATCAGAGCTTCACCAACCTGTATGAGGAGCTCCAGTCTCTCCACAGGAGCCGCCGCTTGCATATGAGTCGTCCCCAACTACAGGCTGCCTATTTGTGTTGTTGTTTGCCCTGACTGAGCTGGATGAATCCACGACGGAAGGCTGCTGAATAGACGTGCCGTCACTGGGCACGGGCCCTCTTCTGGAAGCGTCAGAATGGGGTTTGAAGGTGCTGAACGTCCTGCCGGGGCTCTCGTTGTCCTGACGCGCGTCTGGCCTCCCGATCCCTTCGGCGCTGCTGCTTCCGTGCAGGTAGGTGTAAGGACTCCCTGGCTTCCAGCCGTCTATTCCCCCGGGGCTGAGCAGAGGACTGTCCCTCAGCATGGTCTTCAGCTCCTCCGTGGTCTGAAGGGGGAGTCCCGAATCCCTGAAGGACGCGCGGTATTGAGAGGGCCCCTTTGTGGTCCAATCCTTCCCCGAGGCAGGTTTGTCTACCTCGGGATCATCGGCTGTCTCCGGGCGCCTGTGAGGCAGGGGGGCTATGGAGATCAGGGTGGGGGCGGGTGGAGGTAAAGGGGTGCTGGCGGGAGAGTGGACGATGGATGGACCTCCTGTTCTGCAGGCCCAGTCCACACGGTGTACATGTTTGCCCGTCACTTTCACCCCCTTCCTGGTGCCCTGCAGGCTCATCCTTGTGCCATCGGTTTGGTCCATCACTCTACTCTGGAAAAGACAAAGGAAAGGAACGTTCAAGTGAAGAGTGTGAGGATTCAATTTTAAAAGGCACAGATAAAGGTTTTTAAAATGTATTTGAAGCCCAAACAGATGAATCCATACACCCCTTTGTGTTTAAAATATAAAAGAGAAAGATAGACTTGGAGTTATTACCTGGAAATCTTCAGAGTCATTCATTTCTTTGTGTGGACTGTTTCATGAACTGTGATTTGGAATTTGATCGCCCTCCTGTGAAGGCAGAGCTTCCCTCGCACATCAATCTTTATAGACAATTGGTACAATAGTGACGGATTGGAAAATTCTCTTTGTACCCACCCCTCCTATCTCCAGCCCCCCCACCCCCCCAACACCCACGGGGGTCCGGCAGGAAACTGGCACCGTCCGGCGTGCTGGAGGACACGGAGCCGCCGCCGCTCCCTCTCATTGGCTGCGCGGAGCACCATTCAGAGCCTCTTTTGTGTCGCTGCAGAGTGAAACTGCAGAGGTCAGCGGCTCTGCTCCGGCTTCCAGAAAGGTGTGGGAGCAAACTTATTCATTCCAGAGAGATGCAACCACACGACTACGAGGAACCAGACAGATTTACCTGAAACTGCAAATTATATACAGTATATTGAAAGTGAAGAATACGAATTAATCAATGTTTCTTTTTAACTACATACGCGTATATCCAGGAACCTTTTTGGAAAGTAAAAAAATGGTGTTCCCAAATGACTTTTCTTTTCAACCGAGAAGTTGTGTTAAATATTGGGTTGTCATAAGTTAGAACTAAAAAAAAAACAAAATACCTGAGTGCAATGTGGTACCAATATAATTAAAATTCTTAAAGTACTGATGTATATTTAGCAAATCTTCTCCTCACAACATTTGCGTTTGCCTCTTTTACAATTCCCCTTCTGGATGGGCCACCTCCCTCTGGTGCTGTAGGCCTCCGTCTGATGACTGGTGACTCAGCGTTGAGGATTCGGAAATTAGACACTGATGACTTGGGAATTCAAACATCAAGTGGCCTGACAAAGTTCATTTAATTAGGATTAAATTGCCCTAGAAAGCAGCTTCACATTTTCTTAGTCTCAATAATATTGATGCAGAAGTCTCCATTCTCACATTTAGCTATAAAAATGACATGCTGTATATTTTAGAGTTAGGCATTTTCAGTAGATCCATGTCTATGTATCTCGTCCGGGTGTAGTATCTGTATCATCTTTCTTTTTTCTTTACATTGTGATCATTTGTGATCACGGATGGTAAAAATGTGGTGGTTACAGGGGATGGAGGGGCAGTCCGAGGCCTCACCACCTGACCGCTGCAGCATGCAGGCAGAGGGATGTCTGGGCAGAACACCTCACGTTTACCGGGTGGGGTTTTAAAGAGCCGCATCAAGCTCGCGATAATTCAATCTAGGCATCACCGGAAGTCTTCTCGGTTTCACTTCAAAAGAAGCTTACGGTCTGCCATTAAAGGGTACAAATATACTTGGACGGAGTAACAAACAAAAAAAGAGATGTACTCATTGTGGTTACTGGCCGTTTAAAGTATTATATTTATTATTTTATTGGATTGAAGTTGGTGATGCATGAATGTGACTAAATTGCATGGTTTGAGCCGGTGTGGGACACGTATTTAACCACACATCAGATCATTCTGAATGTCATGATGATTTCCCCAAGTCATCAATTATATCTCAATATCTGACAACGCATGACATTGAATAGCTGATACGTGTTTACGAATGTTTTCGGAAATAATCAGCACCTGTTACGTTTTATTTTGAAAGTCCTGTCCGGAAGCTGTCTGATTCTTCCTCGGCATCGTGACGCTGTCGTCGCAGCGGATCAGGAGACTTCGGCTCCGCTCGGAGAAACACGCGGGACTGTATGGTGGAGAACCGTTTCACACCTTTACCTTTTTCTGGGGACCGGCTGTATGATTAAGCTACAATCTTCAATGAGTAAGCATATCCCAGTAAGTACCGTGTGTCTGTGTGTGTGGCCGCCATACTGTTTCTACTGCATCGGGGTTTTGAGTCAATCTGTTCGTTATCGTTCACCAAGCTGGCCTTCTTCTCCGTTAAAATCACGGCCTGCTCGACACAACGACAAAGGAAACGCGTTATGGATCTCGTTGACTCCGGCGTTGACGTCGAGATGTCTCTCTCGAATCGAGAAACATTAACCGAGCGGGTGAGCTTTGGGCTCGTTGTCCGCGGTTGGTGCGATGTTCGTCACGGGGAAGGAGGAAGCCGTCGTCGGGATGCGCAGCTCGGAGCTTCCTAACGGTTAAAATGGACGCCCCTTCCCCTTCACCCTTTCCCTCCTTCGGGTCACGCACACACAAGCGAGTGTCGCCTCGTCTGCCGCGTGCCACTCGGAGTGGGTGAAACGGGCCGCCGTAAAGCGGTTGTCCGTCGAGTGCCTCGGGGAGAGGGGAGGGGGGGGGGCTCTACCGGGGCGGCGATGAACCCGGTGTCCCCTCGCGGTGTCCCTGTCCCCCCCCCCCTCACACAAAGGACGCGACGCCGCGTCCTCCGTCCAAATCACCGCTTTGACACGACTCGTCTCCTTCGCCTTTCTCCTAAAAACCCTCCCGCTCCGTCATTTTGGAACTTTCTTTGTCCTCGGAGCAATCATCATCATCCACCGCCCCCCCCCCCCCAAAAAAAATATGCTGGAAGCCGGAAAATACCGGATTAGCCCGAAGCAGCCTTGAGCCGCTTAGTGCGTGTTTTTGTATTTACTGCGGGGAAAGGGACGTGTCCCCCCAAGCAGTCTTCGGATGCGGGCTTTAAAGGACATGCAGCCGCGGTGAGTCGGATGTACGGTGCGGGCGGTGGTAATGCGTGTTAACGCTGGAGGCCTCGGTTATGTCAGATATGACACATCCTTCCCGTTATACACCAGCAGCCATTAGGTAAGACGTTACCGAGCCGCACTGTCACTTTACGTAAGCGACGCCTTCATATTTTGCTGTAGTTCTTTCTTTTGTTTTACCTTAAAAAAAAAAAAAAAATCACCTGTTCAGGGTGGGACTCGAACCCCCGTCTCCTGGCAGGTGATTAGTGCCTTGCATAATAACATGTTGGGATGCTGCCATCGCCACTCACAGGGGCTGTTGTGCAACTTAACGTCACATGTTTTCGTCTGTTTATTATCGTCGCTTCATATTTTGGGTGCTGGTTGCATCACAAATAGGCAAAGACACGCAGGGCGGTTTCGGTCTCGTTGCTTGATGAACTCTCATTGATTTTAGGACTTTAATTTAAGATGCAGTTTCACCATCGTGGGTGAAACTAGTTTTTATTTAGGTTTGTTGCCTTTGATGAATAGAACGGTTAAGTGATTTCAAATAATGTGTAATTATATTTCAGACTAATTAAAGAAGAAAATGAATACAAAACGGCCACTTTGTGATCATTCTGTTTTTCAAATCAAATGTAACCGACAAACCTCGCCGACCAAAGACTTTTGACCCGACCCATTAGCAGAAAGCCAAACCACAGCCAGATCTTTGCCTGTGAAAAAACCCGCCGTATTCGAACCGACTGCCCAAATCTAAGTGCACTGCCCCGCTGAGTCCGGTCTGTAACGCTTTGATTTCAGCAGAAGCTCTCTCTGTGTTCCGTGTCCTCTTCTCAAACCCCTCCCCGTCTCGTGTCCTGCAGCAGTTCTGTGGTGTTCTGGGTCACACATTTATGGAGTTTCTGAAGGGCAGTGGGGACTACTGCCAGGCTCAGCACGCTGCCTATGCAGACGAGTGAACGGCCGAACCCGCCATCCATCCGACGCACTTGAGCCCCAGCGGGGACCCCGGATAGTTGGCAGGACCGGGACGCCTCCCACAACCAGCGACAACTCGGCCTGGATGGGGTAACTTCACCCGCTGCACACTGCCCTCGTCGGCTATCCGCCTGCCCCGAATCCAGGTGGAACCAGCTTCCTTTTTCCTTTCTTTTCTTCCAAAGGAGAGGGTTTTGAGTTCTTTTCCCTTTTTTTCGTCCTTCAACTACCTAAATTTCCTCATTGGCCCGTTGCAGCCTTCATTTTTTTCCCTTTTATTTTTTTTAGCCAACCTCGTAAAAAGACAAGGTTTTTAAAAGCTCGTTGGACATTTGTTTTTTTGACTTTCCCTCCCCAGTTTAACCAAGTGTTTACATTCGTGTTTTTACTCTGCGGAGGATTTTTGGTTTTGTTTCCTTTTTACGTTGTCACAATGGCTCGTATGAACAGACCGGCCCCCGTGGAGATCACCTACAAAAACATGAGGTTCCTCATTACCCACAATCCCACCAACGCCACCCTGAACAAGTTCATCGAGGTGAGCCTCAGCGCCATCGGTTCACTGTTAAACTGCTTATTCGGGGTCGAGGGGGACGTTTAGTTTGTGTTTTTAAAATAACATGGTGGGAGTGGTTTAGAATATTGTTTCATAATGAAATGAGCTGCAGTTTAACCAATGGAAGACACATTTGAGACTTGGAAGCAAGCAGCATCATTTGTGAACGTGCTTGAGATAACTTTCTAACACATCCCATGATGCATCTTCACAGGAGCTGAAGAAGTACGGAGTCACCACCGTGGTGAGAGTTTGTGAGGCCACTTATGACGCCACTCTGGTGGTGAAGGAAGGGATCCAAGTCCTGGTGAGTGTCGGTGCCATAAACCCAAACTGCTTTTTACTCTCCCGCCCCCTTAAATGCTCCTTTTATTAAAACTCAAATAACGCTGCGCTCAAATCTTTGACTTTTCCCCCAGATTTAGTTTTTAAATATGACCTGTTGCATCGCTGAAAGGCATGCTGGGTACAGCTCGCTCAGGCACACGTGGTACATTTCATGAAGGAGATATTTCATCAGAGCAAAGTTCTAACATCAGCCACTTTCACCCTGAAGTAGCCTGTTAGCACAAATAGCTAGCTGTTAGCAGTCGGGTGGTTGACATGAGCATTGCTGGAAGACATTTGCTCCAAAGTACTGTTTGTACTGTTAAGTGAGTGGGGGGGGGGGGGGCTGCCTCCATGAACTGATAAATTCATGACCAAATTAAATCCATAAACTGTCAACGGAGACGCGTGTGAAGGCAGAAACCCCCCCGGACATCCCTCCCACTGCAACAACATTCCTCTTCCCCCTGCAGCCGGTTCAGCCTTCTCACCTCTTTTGTTTTGGTTTTCCAAGAGACTGGGCCGATGACATAATCTACCCCACCCCCCCACCCCTTACTCTTCCAGGATTGGCCCTTCGATGACGGAGCTCCTCCCTCCAACCAGATCGTGGACGATTGGCTGAACCTGCTGAAGCTGAAGTTCAGGGAGGAGCCGGGCTGCTGCGTGGCGGTGCACTGTGTGGCGGGTCTGGGGAGGTGAGCCGTCTCAAGTCATTTCTTATGTTTCATTTGTTCTGCGGTCGGCTCCAACTGGCTGGTTGTTATGGGAGATCCAATAAATGCTCCTGGTTGCGTATTATTTAATGTTGGCGTATAACGGTCGCTAATTAAACGTTATTTCCCACTAGTGGGTAATGTAAATATCTGCCATAAATAAGCTGTGGTCTGTTCCACCACTAACGATGAAGATGGCACTGAACATTCATCACTTTCGACTGAACATGAGAAGATAGATCAATAATAACGGCCTGTCTCCCTCAGAGCTCCGGTTCTGGTCGCGCTCGCCTTGATCGAATGTGGGATGAAGTATGAAGACGCGGTCCAGTTCATACGGCAGTAAGTGACACTTGTGGCTCTTTACATTAGTTAGTCACAATATAAAAGCACCCTTTTAAAATATGGATAGTGATGATTAAACCTATATGATAAATGTTAATAATATAGCACTTGGATTATTTTAGTCTACACCTCCTGTCAATCATTTTCAGTGTTAATCAGTATCGAGCATTAATTAGAGAGCATTACCATTTATAACTAACCTTTTTATAGATATTAGGATCAAATAGAATAGTTAGTTTTTTTCGCAGTCGTAAACTTAAATTTGATGGATCTATAAAATATCCAACGGGACGTTAGTTTAGCAGATGGTTGTGTTTTATTTGAGAAGCAGATTTGTTCTCATTGTGATTCTCCAAGAAAAGACTGGACCTTATGGTCTGAGAAATGAACATCAGCGCTCTCTGCTGGACAAACGGCATGAAAGAGACCATGACACACACACACACACACACACACACACACCATGATCTTTCACGCTAGTGGTGCAAACATTACTCATGTGTACGCCAATAATGTCTCTACGTAGATTCTGTGATTTAAAACATAAACATCATCAATGAGTCCAATTAGGACAAATCCATCCAGAACATCAGCTCTCCGAGGTCTGCAGTAGAAGTCCTAGACCTCCTCTTCTGAATCAATCAACGGGGATATTATTGATTTTTATCAATGACAAACCAAAGTCGGTGCAAAACGCATCTTTTTGTTTTCGTATTTATCTTCTCACAGCGCTGCACAGATATTAAATAACCATTTTATCAGATTTGGGGCTTTCACAGAATCCGATTTCCGCTGTGCTAAAACAATTCAAGCTGATGTTGTTGTAATTAGGTAGAAATAACAAATGTTTTTTCTGTATTTGTATTATTTACGTGTTGTGTGTGTGTGTGTGTGTGTCGCCCTGACCCTCCTGCAGGAAGCGCCGCGGAGCGTTCAACAGCAAGCAGCTGTTCTACCTGGAGAAATATCGTCCAAAGATGCGCCTGCGCTTCAAAGATTCCAACGGCCATCGCAATACCTGCTGCATCCAGTAGAGCTCCACCCCCCCCCCCCCCCCCTTCAGTTTGAACCCGCTTGTTGTCTTAGCCATTGTGTTGAAGTATTTTATTTTGGTAAACCATGCTCATTAAGTCAAACTGCCCCCCCTCCCCCCTTCAGTAAAGTAAAATGAGTTGTGTTAACTGGAAGCACCACATTTTCTCCTCAAACCGTCACAAACCCGCTAAGGAGGGGCAGCGCGTGTCATCGTTTAACTGGTGAAATGTTTCCCCTCCGTCGGCCCACGTTTACAAACCCTGAGAATCTCCCAAAAGGCCAATTCATGTGACGAGAGAGAGGAATGCCTTCCTTCAAACAGATGGTTCATCCGTAAATGCCTTACAGTGGAAGTGAGACGGGGGCAGAGGGGGCGGAGTCTCGCCGCCCGCCGGCATTTGGAAAAGGTGTTTTCATTTTTCTACTCGGAGCAAAAAAAAAAGCGAAACAAAAAAAAAACCTAGAAATCGTTGCCTTTGTCTTGTGCAGGAAGTCTTACTCTCACTTTCAGTAACTATTTTTAATATACAATGCTTACGTGTTGCAATATTTGTCAATTTTATTTCTTTTCTCTATCAAACCTTCTGTTTACTAATTAACTGCCATATCCAAAATGTGATTTCATTTTTTAATTTTAGTTTTTTTTTATTTTGCTTCAAGCTGGACTTCCAACGTCTGCGATATTTTGTATTTCTCTTTATTTGATGTCTGTAACTTAAGACTTGGATACTTGATGATTTTATGTATTTGATAATGTGTATTATCATTATCATCATTATTATTATTATTAGGTTGGCTATTTATACTATCAATGGATGTGTGATTTAGTACCGTGAGCGACAACGTTGTACCTGTTCACCAACCTGTGAGTACATTAAATGATACACTGATGAGCAGAGTCAGCGGCGCATTATTGATCCTTCTTCTCAAGTCGTGCCGTCATTTATGATTACATTACATTCCATGATCATCCAAAGGCAGCGATGAACACATGAGGTTTAAAGTTTAGTGGCTCAGGTTAAAATGTGTCTGTTGAACATTAAATCAGTTTTTATTTTATGGTTCTGAGGGAATCAAATGTAATTTTTGTTTTCAATTATTACACCAGAAAAACATGTTTATGGCAGTAATTTTTATTTCATAGGAGCCATCTTATGTTTCAGGAAATGTATCAGAATTCAGGCCTTATGTTCAGGATTGAATCACGTCGTCCTCTGTATAGTCATCATGAGTTAAGAAAACCTTCATTGCATTAAATGTCTTTCAAAATCCCAAATTATTTCGGTGGTTTAGTTGGATGTAATTTTGAAATCTTGAAACAATCCTAAGTAATGGAATTTTTCATTCATGCACCACGCGATTAAAAGAATAGGAGAAAATGGTTTTGTTTAAACAAAACATGCCAGAGGTTATCAAAACGTGTTTATTTCTTCCTTTGTACAACTCGAAGACGTCACCTTGAATCGTGATATAATAAATAAGTCATAAAACTGAGGTTTTCACAAACTACAGTCGTCATGACAACAAATATCAAACATAAGCTGAAGTTAAAGTGGACAGAAGCTCAACAACACGTGCGTTCAGCTGGATCATCTGCGTATCGACACATTTACAAGAACAGAATCACGTTCAGACGCTGCTGCTCGGGTAGAAACGTGAGGTCAAAAGGTCAAATTAAGCTTTTTGCGTGAAGGCCTTTTCAGGAGCTGCATTTGGCTTCTCAGTGTTCACCTTCAGCTCGTAAACCAATCCGCTTCAAGGGAACCCAGTGACCCCCAGAAATAAAACCGTGAAAAAGACAAATGCCCCCCCCCCCCCCCTCCTGGTTTCCGGCTCCTGCTCCTCACATCTCACCGGGGCCCTTCATGCCGGAGTCCTTGGCGAACACCGGCGCCGCCACCATGGGCGGGACGCACTGGGACGACGCGCAGTAACCGGTGGCGCCGGCGGTGCCGGGGGGCCCGGGGACTCCCGGCACGCCGGGGACGCCGCGGGGGCCCCTCTCCCCGTCGCGACCGTCTGTGCCGTAAGCCGCTCGGCCGGGTTCGCCTGAGAGGAGCAGGGGGTCATTCATTCTTATATATTCTATAGCTTCGTCATTTCATAGCAATGAGTCCTTGGTCATCATCACTTGCCTGGTAGACCCGGGGCCCCCGGCGCCCCTTTGGGCCCCCTCTCGGTGGGTCCCCTGTCCCCTCGGTCGCCCTGGTCACCTGCACAGAGGACGCACGTAATTGAATTTGCCGGATTTAGCCGTGAGTTCGGGCGTTGCCTCGGCGATGAACCGGACGGAAGTGGGTCAGAACGGGATATAAATAAAGAACACGGGAGACGGAATGAACCAAACATTCCTTCAGAGGGGAGGGTTCCTCCCACAGACGCACCAATCACATCCTTTCTCTGCCAGAACTGATCCGAAGCTCAGTTTCCTCGAGATGAACTCGAGGTCAGCAGGTGCTGCTCCCCAGACATTTTACTTTGAGGATGAAAAGTTTTAGAATCCAAAAAGGCCCAAAGGTACAGAAGAGAAGAGATGGCGCGTGTTACGATCATACTCTGTGCAGAGGAAGTGGACGAAGTTGTCGTGACGCCACCTTGGACCTACTGAGGGAATGAATCAAGAGAGAAGAGGGTATTTTTCCCATAGACGTCTATGGGACCAGAGGAGTCGCCCCCTGGTGGACAGTAGAGAGAATGCAGCGTTTGACCGTCTGGTGCCGCCTTGGGAAGTGTTACTGGTCCTCCAGAGAGTTTGAGAATCTTACCAGTTCATTTTTCCCCAGACGCAAACCACCTTAAGTCACATGACCACGCGACGCGAAGCTCACCTTTGGGTCCTTTGCGCCCGATGAGCCCGGCCGGACCCTTCAGCCCGGGCAGTCCCCGAGAGCCGCCGTGTCCGGGGAAGCCGTTCTCCCCGGTGGGGCCCGGGGGTCCGGGCGGGCCGGGGGGGCCGGGGATCCCGGAGATGCCGGACTCGGGCCTCCTCAGGCTCGCCGCCAGCTGGGCCAGCTGCTCTGTGACGCAGCAGGACACGTCGCAGGTCGGTATTCAGAAGCTCTGTCAGCGGTAATCTGGGCCGCTCCAGTAGAAGTGGGCGCTACGATACTTTGCCAGCATGACACATGATGGGTGGGGTAGAAGGTGAACCTTACCTTGCATCACCCTCATGCAGACCCGTTTGATGTCTGTGTCCGTCGGAGATTTCCCCTGAACAAAAACAAAAGGTTGCTCTCAACGAGGAGCCGTTTGTTGACCTCAACTGAAGGACATCTCATGCGAACGCGGCCCCCGGAAGCTTAAATGAAGGATTGGTACTTTCTAATCCAGAAGTCTGTACGGACGGAAACATTTCGGAGGTAAAAAAAAAAAGGCATCTCACCGCTGGGCCCTGCCCCCCCGGCAGGCCAGGTACCCCCGCGTCGCCCTGCATGCCACGAGGCCCCGGTTGGCCCGGCTTGCCCTCTTTGCCCTGCTGTCCTCTGCCGCCCTCGGGTCCTTTGTTCCCCGTCTGGCCCGGGGGGCCGGTCTGTAATCAACACCGCGACGTCAGGACGGGGGGCGGGGCTTAGAACACAAAGGAGCTTTTCGTGGTGAGCTCAAAACGTTGCCGCTCCACAGCAAAAACACAAGCATCCCCGTACCGATCCTTTCTCCCCCGGTTCTCCTTGATCCCCCTGAAAGAAGAAGACATGCTGTTATAAAAAAGTCGATCCTGCAGTGCTTCTACTACGTTGGAGGCATTCCTCACATTCCTCTGTGTTTTTTTTTTTATTTCTCCCTCAACAAACAAATCACGACTAATGCGTGAAAACAAAGGGTTTCAGTCGCTTACCAGTTCTCCGGCATCGCCCGCTGTTCCTTCAGCGCCTGCAGAGCCCTGAAATCAAAAGCATTTTCATCTGTTTCATGTGCTGAACACCGCGTGGTCTAACATTCAGTTGCAGGCGTGTTATCTGCAACCTGTGAGACGTACCTGGTCTCCTTTCGGACCATCGAGGCCGACGGCCCCCTGAGGAAGAAAAAAACATTTGAGCTCGCACACAAATCCAACACTGAGGAGGTGAAAGAGAGTGTGTCTTAGCATCACTATGTTCAGTGTGAGCTTGGATCAATCACTGAACTACAGATGTAAGTATTTCAAAGGGGGAAACTTACAGCTGTGATGACTCTTTTCATTTTGACATCTACAGATTCCCGACCATGGCAACCATCACTGTCTTAAAAGCTGCATTCTGTGTAGTGACCAGCAGGGGGCGACTCTGCTCCCATAGACGTCTATGAGGAAATGACTCTACTTCTGTGTAGTGACCAGCAGGGGGCGACTCCTCTGCTCCCATAGACGTCTATAAGGAAATGACTCTACTTCTGTGTAGAGACCAGCAGGGGGCGACTCTGCTCCCATAGACGTCTATGAGGAAATGACTCTACTTCTCTACTTGATTTATTCCCTCAGTAAACATTGTAAACATGAGTTTATGGCCTCAGTCTCTAGTTTCAAGTGTTCTTCAATGCACCATGATGTTCATTTAGTGAATGATGGTCCATTTAGAGTCAAACAGACCATGAAGAGGGGATGCTTTAGGGCGGGGCTACACGCTGATTGACAGGTTGCTGTCACAGCGTGAGCCTGAGTACATTTTACAGCAACCTCAATGTGTTGACAAAGCGTCTATGTGCTCCTGACTGGTTTGGGTCCATCTTTGTGTTTGTGTTGTGTGTTGTGTGTCACTCACCCTGTCGCCCTTCTCACCGCGGTAACCAGCAGGACCAGGAAGACCGGGGAGGCCTGGATCCCCCTTGATTCCCTGTTAAAATATGCGCACACACAAATAATCAGTCAAATACACACAATGTACACACACTCAGATTCACAACATAAGACCGACTGTGTGACGCTTGGAACAGTCCCACCCCTTAACCTGAGCACAGCCGCAGTATAAACATAAACATACCCAGCTTCACATCATCTGATCTGTGAGGCTGGACCCCCCCCCCCCCCCCCCCAGGACCCAGGAGTACAGTGGGCCAACGGGTTTCAGGCATTCCTGGGGAACAGAGAGCTCTTTCAGGGCCTCTTTTTTGCTATGACCCCCCCGCCCCCCTTAAATGAAGAAAAACCCCTTTGCCCATCGGATTTGTGCAACAAGAGGCCATTCATGCCCGCTCACGGCGGATTAGAGACTTCACCACAGCCACAGGAGTTCTTGGAGGACCTGCCACTCTTCAGTGGACACCTCAGCTGCCAGATGCGAGGTTTCTCCTGGTCGAGTGGTACCTTCAGCACGAAGTATTTGTGGACACCGGTTGCTTGTGTTTCGACCTCTTAGTTTGAAATAGAGCCGAGGTTTTGAGCAGGAAGGTTCAGGAGATTATTATGTTTTGAGCTTAGCTTTATAATATGTGCATGTTTTTGTATCTGCTTCACAATCCGTATATGGTCTAATCTTTTATAGTGTTACTGTAATCCTGTTGTTTTTCTCTCAGGTTTAAAAAGCGCCTTCAGAAAAGCAATGTTGTTCCTACATTTATCTTTACAATGATAACAATATCTTCTTCTTTACATCCAGGATTCAGGTTTTTTAAATCTATATCTAATGTATGGCATTCATTCTTATAAAACACAGAGAAATTTCTTTAAAAAAAATGTTTTAACTAAATTGTTTGTGTGTGATTAAAAGCCAGTTCATCACGGCTTGTTAATCAACGAGCTCGTCTCGACTTCATGAAAGTGTTATTTTTCTTTGTTTTAACATAACACGTCATTTTATGGAGAGACGCTTGACTCATAACTCATAACTAAGTTTGGAGCACCACAGGGTTCTGTGCTGGGGCCACACCCCTTTTGGGCACCTTTCTACGCACTTGATTAGGGTCAAAGTTATTATTCTTTATTTGATTTAACTTTGAATGTATACATAGTACTTATGTAGTATGCACCTGTGTTGATGCTTAACTCGATAGAGCCGGGTATCAAGTTGTGGGTTTTATCTTTTATATAATATAATACATACTAAAGATTTTTCCAGTAAATATCAGGACACAGAAACTTGTGGTTGTGGTTTGACCCTCATTCTTTGTTCTGTACCCACTCAGGTGTTCAGGTGTGTTAGAGGGGGGTCTTACCCGGGGTCCTGGTGATCCCAGAGGCCCGCCGGGCCCTCGCTCTCCTCGTGCGCCCTGAACCAGAGAAAAACGACATTTTAATGTGGAGAGAAAACACGAAGAGATGCATAAACGTATCAAATCACAAATTAAAACAAAAACAAATGTTTGGCTGTTGTTGGCAATTTAAAAAATTGAAAATTAAATGAAAATTTTAAACAAAAAGAAGATGCTTTTAATCTAGATTACACATTTGAGCTGCAAATGCAGCCTGACTTAAGTTACGAGAAGCTCAGTTATAGTTTCTCTCTCTTTTTTGCTTTCATCTGGCAGCGTTTACGTCGGCTTTAGCAACTGAAGTCATCAGAATTACTTATTTCTTTGCACCGTTTCGTATTAAATGATGCAAATGGCATCATTTACGCTTCACATTGATCTGGTGATCCTCGCTCAAGTCAGGTTTACTTCTTGTTAAGTTCTCATCTTGGAGACGAAGGATAAACCCTTAAAAATAGGGTTTGTGTTCCTGCTTCAATTGGACTTTAAGCGTTTACGCAATCTACAAATGCTGCCCGGCCCGGACGGGCGTGAGTGTGCGATGGAGGCCGCTGTACTGGAATGAAGATGCAGCTGACTCACTGGTCCTCCTCGGGCTCCGACCGGTCCCACCTCGCCCTGCTCGCCTCGCTCGCCCTGCAAGCAGACGGACCGCACCACGAGGTCAGAACAACAAAACACGTTTAGATCTGAGGCCTTTGCTTTAAATGAAATGTGTGTGCTTTACACTTACTTGTTTCCCTGGAGACCCCATCTCCCCAACAGCACCTGGATCACCTGGGATTCCCTGGAAAGGGGAAACCGGAGCAGTTCATTTAACCGTAAATAATCATCCTCTAGAAGGTTTCAATGTTGGAGACGTCAGTTACGATATCAGATCATACCGCTGCACCACTGACTCCCTTCTGGCCCCAAGTGCCTGGCAAACCCTACATGAAGACAAGACACATCAACACATCGCTCTCTCTCTCTGCGGAGGAAGAACCAGGGATGCTTCTGGGTCAAAGGTCACACTCACAGGAAGCCCTTGTGGGCCAGCAACACCCGGAGCCCCATTTTTCGCAGTGAGACCCTGAAGAAACCACAGGAACAAACGTTCAGACGACCGCCTTTCTACCTGAAAGCCAACTGGTGCGACGGATGCAGTAAATAATTGTCGGGCGATACCTTGGATCCGGGCAGACCAGGTATTCCCTCACGGCCATCTGGCCCGGCGAGGCCCTGTGGACCAAGAGGACAAACGCTTTACGTCGAGATCTCTCTCTCTATATATGTATATACATATATTACAGCATGTGATATCTGTTCAAATGAAGGGCCAGGCCTCCATCAGGTTGCATTGTGGGAATTATTGTTAGTGATTGATTGAGTGAGGAGAAGAAGCGGCGCTCACAGGCTCTCCCTTGGGCCCCGGCACTCCTCTGATCCCCGACGGACCGGAATCCCCCTAAAAAACATCACAGGAGGAAGCATCTCGTGTTGGTGACAGGGAACTCAGGAGAAACAAAAGAATCGGTGACAAACTTGTGTGTGAGTAAGATCTCACCCGAACCCCCGCTGGTCCGAGCTCCCCGACGGCTCCCCTTTGACCCCGGTCGCCCTGAAAGATGTCATCGGTTGAGGGTTTTAGCATTTTTTATGTTTAATCACAAGCGGGGGGGGGGGGGGGGGGGGTGAACAGAGGTGAAAGAAAAGACTCACTGGGGCTCCCTGGATTCCTCGAGGACCTCCATCACCTTGTTGTCCACGAGCTCCCTAGAAACGGGAACATTTTGTAAGGAAAAGCCGATTTGTTTATCAATTTATTGATGAATCCTCTGTTCTACAAAGTGGCAGAACGCTGAACATCCCGGTTGGAGGGGATTAAATGTATTTTTTTTAGCAAATCACAACAATATCCATTTTTAATACGATGCAAACAAAAAGAGAAAATAGCCCAAAAAAAGGCCTTCAAGCCACTTGTGTGACTCATGTTGAATGCATGTTGTAATGAGCTTTTATTGTGAAATGTCGTTGATGTGGGTTTAATCATAATTGGTAGCATCATCTCTGTTTTCGCTTCACGTCTTCGCGTCTTTGTGGGTGCGTTCGACCGGTCTCACCCTGTCCCCTTTGGGCCCGGGGATTCCTTGGAGGCCTCTCTTTCCGCCTGGGCCCTAAAAGCCGAATTCGGCGGACGGAGGGAGGGAGAAGAGACAGAAAAGTGTTGGTACGTGCGATGAGACGTCTCATTGTGAAGCGTCTTCAGAGAAAATGGAGGAATATTTCACCGGTGGTCCTTGAGCTCCGACTTCCCCCGCCGGTCCTTGTTCTCCTTCCTCCCCCTGAAAGAGAAGCTCGGGTAAGTTTTTCATCCACTGCCTTCTACGTCTCAGAGGGGATCATAGAGGCAGACGCGTGTTACCTTGTGTCCTTGTCTTCCGGGCTCACCGGATTCACCTTTGACCCCTTTGTGGCCCTAAAGGCAGAAAAAATGGGTGAGATTCGATTATTATAGAAGTTTTTATCCACCATTCATCTCATGTCAAGAGTGAAATGTTCGTTTTGTCACAGGGATTCACTTGATTTTTTTAACATCGTGACTGAAATGATCTCTGGTGTCTTTTGTCCCAACTCATCGGCAATAAAGTTTAAACATTCATTTGGTAAAAAATAAAATACGCTTCACTCACCTTCATGCCGGGGAGGCCAGAATGTCCGTTGAGTCCTGCGGGACAGGCGTTGGGACACTGAAACACACCACAGCCTATTTAAGGTCATGGAAGAGCCCCGCCACTAGGGGCCGCCACCCTCCACTGCCCCCCCCCACACACACACACACACCCTCACACCCATGAGCGAGTAGAGACAAGTTTAAAAATAGAGGACGCCGTGCCCTTGATCAGTCGATGGTCGTCTCTCCGATGTCCGAGCTTTCTACGAGCACTTGAACACATCACTGTGGCTTTCAGTTGTGTTACAACACAAATTATTGAACTTTAAAGTAAACAACGAGGTCCTTTAATAGGCCAAAACCTGATGGATGAAACTTGCTGACTTTGTGGTTAGATGTCAGCCATGTTTTTTAGTCTTTATAGCAGGAAACAAGTGCTTTTATTTTGACGGGGCAGAAAGCCATTTTGTTGAAATTGTTGTGTCCCTTGGGGTCAAACTCACCAGGTCCTCGCCTTTATACACACCCGGAGGACCCTGGGAAAAAAGACATGAAAACACATTACTCTCATATGAGCTGAAGTTAACCTTTGACCTTTAACCTCCCGCAGTGTTACGCCCACTCATTAAGAGTTAGAGCTTAACATCAGTCATATTATGATAATATTTACCCGCGGCCCAGCAGAACCAGGGAGACCCACAGGACCTCGCCCGCCTCTTGATCCCTGTGAGAGGTTTAAGTCTTTCAGCACAAGTACAACTACATTATATACATTATATCTCTATATATACATATATGTATTTAGTGGTGGTTTTTGTCGTGCTTATAAACAGGACCAACAGGTGTACTCACAGGTGCTCCAACTTTGCCGAGTTCTCCTGGCAGCCCGTCTGTGCCCGGGAGGCCCTGTTGGCACACGAGAAACATCACCGTGTGACGCAGTGAGTCCTCTTACGCAGCTGAACAAATGCAAATAAATATGTATAAAGTATCAATGTATTCACTTAATAACTTTTTTTACCGGCACATATTAATCCACCAATAATAATATATAAATACGGTTCACTCCCCGCTGTAAACAAACAGATTAAAGGACCAATGACACTTTGTTTCCAGAAAATAAATGAGACCAAGTGGCCAGTAACAGTAAAATGTACATTAAAGCCGGTGGTTTTTGATGAAATCAACGCAGGTATATCTGCATCCTCCGGGTGACCTCGTGACCCACCTGACATCGGTAACCATGACAACGCTGTGCTTAGACACTGTGTGCATACTCACATCCAGCCCGTCGGGTCCGACCCCCTGTGGAGAGAAATCGGGGATTCAAAGTGATCTTTAAATATCTTTTTTTAAAGTCAGTAACTCAAAGATATTCAGTTTAAAATCATGTGAAGCACAGAAAAGACTGAAAACTTCCTTTTCTGTCTCGAAAAAACGATTAAACACAAAGTAATTATGGTCAAAATGCTTTGTTGTTGTGTTTGTGCTCACCTTCGCCCCCACAGACCCGATGGGCCCCTGTTGTCCCTGAAAACAAACACAAACAAGAACCCTGAGTGCGACAGATACAGAACATCATACATTTATTTACATTTATTAAACAGAAGGGAAAATCCAACAGAGTAAAGCAATAATAAAGTTACTTTTTGTCCTTTGGGGCCCCCCAGGCCCGGATCTCCAGGAGGTCCAACGGGTCCCTACAAAGATGACACAACATTTGAAAAAAATAACCTTAATGGTGGAATAAATGTGTGGAATAGAGCATCAGTGGTTGTGGTGAGAGACAAGTTTCATCTCGAGAGGATTACGATTGATGTTGCACAGAGGGACCAGTGACGTCATCACTGAACCAAGAGAGAGACCAGCCCAACACAACAGGAAATGGTCCTCTTAAGGTATGAATGATCTTTGTCATATCGGGAGGGGGCGTGGCCTTCCTTCCATCAGCCCCTCCCCTCCCGTGCCTCCTCCATAACTCTCAAAGACACTCCCGAGGTCACAAAACCAAAAGTCAAAAGGAAGCTGTGTGTGTTCCTCCACCCAAAGACCCAAAATGATCTCCTCCAGGCTCTGCAGTGTGGTCTATTTGCTGACGTAGGTGTAGCTCCTTCCTCCACCTCTTCGAGCTTTTCCCACACGTTTGGATCCACATGAAGCTCTGGATGTGTCCTCAGCGCTCGGACACACTGGGTCCATTCTGCACCCCCCCCCCCCTCCCCCAACCCTCCATCCACCTCCCACACACAAAGAGCCCTGTTTCTGTCAGGAAGGCACGCGAGGCCCCCCCCCCCCCCCCAAAAAAAGAGCGACGTCGACGGGTGTTCCGTCCGGTGTCTCCACTCACGTCGGCCCCCGGAAGGCCTGCAGCTCCCGGAGCTCCGTCCCGGCCGTCGTCTCCGTCGGGTCCCTGCAGACGGATCAGAGAGCAGATCAGTCATCAGCCATCAATCACACCGGGGGGGGGGGGATGGGGGGGGGGGGGGTTAGGGCCCACTCACCGGTCCTCCGTCCACCTTGGAGTCTTCTCCTCGGTCGCCCTGCAGGAGGAAGGTGGTTGAAGAAGTCAGAGAAGCTGAAGGACATTAAGGGTCCTGCTGTATAACCCCACCACCCCACGTCGTCCACTGAGCCGTTGTCCCTGGAAGGATTTATTAATAAATCAATGGATCTACTGACTCTTTGTTTTTGGTGGAACTCGAATGAACATGTTTGTGGGATTAAGAAAAACTTGATTCAATCGGGATTAAAAATCTTTTCCAACTCATGGTGCAGAATTTAATCTGAATTAAAGGCTAAAAATGATCTGACTGTAGTTTGAAAGAACAACAATCCTTGTGAGGTCCGTTAATCTGTTTTCTTCGCCTCACGTGAGGACTTTTTAAAAAAAATTAAAATAACTCCTTCATGTGTGAAACGATTAAAAACCTGCTGGACCCGATCCCGCCGGCTTCAGAAACTCACATCAATGCCGTCCACTCCGGGCACGCCTGCTACTCCCATCGGCCCCGGGGGGCCTCTGGGACCGACCGGGCCCCTCTGCAGAATAAACACACGCATTAAAATACTCACTCACTGAATTTCATCTGTGCGGCTCAGACACAGACGCTCATTGTTCAGGGAAAGGTCAGGAAACTAAAGCCGGGTTCCCATTACGGTCCCGTTGCTGCGCCCCACCGCCGCCATCAGCTCCACGGAATTAAACGTCTTTTTGTAAATAACGCCGGTTTTGAATGAAAACGTTTAAAACGTTTTCCCCTTAAATGAGCCCAGATTTAACAGATGGGTCACAAAGTGATTTCATAGGTGGTGCCTGACAATAGAAACACTAAAACCAGAAATAAAGTACACATCAGTCCCTCAAAATGATCTCTATGACTCCAAAATATTTAATAAAGTGTACAACGTGTACATTTCCGTTTAAAAGAAACACATGAACCATTAAGGATCATACCTTTGCCTCAGATACTCACATTATGACATCGTTCATACACATTGGATAAAAACACTGAATATAATCCACGTTTTACAACAATCTGTGTAAACGCCAGCCACCTGCAGGAATAAAGAGCTCTAACATCTTCTCACCTGAGCCGAGCAAATCAACACCACCTGCAGCAAAATCACCAGCAAAGACTCCCGACAGATCCCGGAGCGAGACATGGTCGTCCCAGGGCCGAGGAAGACGAGGAAAAGTCCCTTTTCTCCCAGATTAAACGGTCCACCTGTCAGTCTCCCCCCCGACTGAAAGCCCACCGCCTGCTGGAAGGGGAGGACGTTAGAAGCCCTGATTATTCATAAGAGGCTCAGCAGGAGAAGGGGTGGGCTTCTCTACACACACACACACAGGGGAGGGGGGTGTACTTACCTTTTTCCATGAAATTAAAATACATTTGACCCCACAGTCAGTTGAGAGTGGCCGTGACAATGAAAGATTAAAAGAGGAGAAACGAGAGGCCTGGAGGAATTAAGTGGTTCGCACATGTTCAGGTCTGTTATTTTCATCCAGGATCCGCCTCGACTGGTGGACACAATCCAGGTGGACGCCATGATGCTCGCTGCTCAGTCGGATGGACAATGTTTGTAAGTGAGGTAAAAGAGGTCGGCCGCATTACTTGGGCAGAGAACTGTTTGTGTTGCTGCTTTTTACTCCTGGAATCAACCATCCAGTTTTGCTTTTGCTTGTCATGTGTTGGATGACGACAACAGATCCCTGGATCCCCGGAAGAATGCAGGCGTCACGAATCAAAGACGATTCCAAAGTCAATGGAAGAGGACGTATTCAGATTCACAAGTAAAGGAGCTACTGTGCAAACACACTACTAAGTATGTAAGTATTAGCAGAAAACTGCACTTTATGTATTACCTGAAACTAGTTTTTCACTGTAATTTAACTTGTTAAAAAAGGAAGAACATGATTTGAACTGGGGTTGTTTAGTGCTCCTGTTGCACTCCGGACACGCGGGTGGCGCTGCTGCACAAACCCGCCGACCGCTAATAAACACCAACGAAGAAGAAAAGCACCGGAAGTTGGCGGAAGACGCCGAGGGCGTCGTTTTCAAAGCTCGATAACCGGCCGTTGTCTCGGCGCTGTGGTCCCCTTCCTGTAAACAACACAACGACATTTATGAACCAAACCACACACACACACACGTATCCGGGGATGTTGACCTTATGAATTCAGCGTAACAGCGAACCGTCCTCCTGCAGTGAGAAACAGGTAAAACGCCATCAAGTTAACGTTAGTTGTCGTTGTTTTTGTTCACTGCAGCGTGAATGCTAACTGTTAGCCTAGCTCGCTCCCCGTACCCTTTTTAGAAAGGCGTCCACTTTACGGTTTAACTAATTAAACTAAATCAAACCAAAACAAGAGGCCGCATTAGATCTCAACAGTGAACTGCTTAATTCGTCTCGAACAATAGCCTCAGTTCACTTTAATTTATTTATTACATAAGTAGCAGCTGATGTAAGTGAGCTTTAATTCACTATGTTTTTCTGCATTAATCTTCGAGTAATTTAATTCACTTTTCTATAGTAAACAACGTCCTCACTGACAACGACTCACTAAAGTCAAGGCAGGAATGTTTATTATTTATCACTAACTTCCCAAAGGAAACCTGACTACACAGAAAGAGCTAAAGCTGAACTGAATAAAAAATAAATGTGTTTTAACTTAATTTAAGAGCTCTTTTGATCTTCTTTAGACCTGTTTTATAGTCATTTGTTTCCACCTTCAGGCTTTCTGCTTCCTCCTTAAGAATATAATGGACATCCTGGATTTTTCAGAAGAGGAAATTCAAGAACAACTTTTAGCCCTCGGATACAAAAACATACCGAAACATCGTCTGTGTGAATTCAAGCAAGGTCTGAAGCACAAATACAACTTTATTTTGCACGTTGATGTAACATAATGAATCATTGTAATTCACCACCGTCCAATTATAACAGACGAAGAAATAACTATCAAACATGGGACATTGATAAAAACTCTTCTCCCTTTAATGTCAGACCTGGACGAGCTGGTTCGACGTGGAGAATGGAAACGCTTTGCCTCGTCGGCTGGGACGAACGGCGCCGCCTCTGGGCCGAGTCCTCCCGCCTACACCAAAGAGAAAGGTCGGCGCACGCCACGCGGCCGCCGCTCACAGCGTGTCAGAGTAAATAAATAAATGTAATAAATGTCCTCCATTAACACTAATCTATTCCCCGCGTTGCTTCACAGTGGGTCCGTGCTACTTTGAAAACTCTGGTCAAGGCTTTTTCTTACATGCAGGAAACGTGCAGCATGAGCGACAGGTACGTGTAGCGACACCTGAACAAAGTAATCTCAGGCATCAATAATGACACATTCATTTATTGTATTTCAAATGTGACTATTTTTACTCCCATGGAGGAAAAAGTGCACACTTAAAACTGGATTATTGTGTAACGTTTGGTGTCGTTCACGTGGAGATTTGTCTTGAAGACAATCAACCTCTTTGAGTGGCTTGTGACGGGTGCTTTGCGTTGGCAGGTGATCAGCTGTGACTCGTACGCTCGGCACTCGGTGGCTCTGAACCACGGGCCTCCTCACGGGCCGCCCGGCAGGCTGCAGGTGGAGGAGGAGGAGGAGGAGCCGGACCCGGGCGAAAGCCTCCACCCGGCGCTAACGGACAGCTACGCCTCCACCCCCGACTCCCACAGGGGCCGCTACATCAAGAGGAAAGTCCTCAGGTGAATCTGGTTCCTTTTCATTTCCCTCTTCATTCTTTAAAGTTATTATTTAATTTGTTGTTGTTTTGAATATTTGGTGAATTTTTTTACACAAACTGAGGATGAATAAAGGTGCAATTAGTAGGTTTTAGTGGGAAGTGTTTTTTTCACGAGTCTCGTGCTGCTCGCTCTGTAGCTTTGTACTTGTGTAACACCCAGGCTGGAAATATAATAATAATAAAAATAATAATAATAATGCAGCTCTTTTTCCACCTGTAGGAAACACGAAGGACAATCACTCGTCTGCGATGAATCCGTCTACAGCGAAGAAGGTGATTTATTAAGTTGTTTGCTTTATATTCCTCTCTTTTTCAATTGCAAAACAAACTAACAAATAAATATAAAATAATTTAAATATTTCTAATTGAAGAACTGGATCAATATAAAATGGATAAAAATAATTCTGTTAGTTCAGAATAAAAGAAAAAGAGAAAGTTGAGTTCCACATCTGCTCCGTCGAGTTCCAATAAAATATTGAAGTAATCCCGCTGGTCACCACCGGGGGGGGGGGCTGCGTCGCTCCAGAAGAAGCTCCTGGATGTCGGCGTAATCCTCTTAGCTCCCTCGCTGAGCCTCCTGCCTCCAGACACACACCTCGGCAACATGCACAAAGTGCACCGACCTCCAGAGGACCACGAGCAGAACTCGCTCTGCTCCTCCTTTTGGTCCGATGGAGACGGACGAGAGGAGGAGGAGGAGGAGGAAGAAGAGACTGAGCAGGTGGTTGGAGAGGAACACTGCGAACCTGTCAGCGGGTCAGAGGACTCTCACCAGGAGCAACGAAAGGAGGACGAGTCCAAACCCTTTGGGGACGACTCGCTCCAGGAGACATCTGATGAAAGGGACTCTGAATCCTTCAGCTATTCAGAAGACTCTCTCCAGGAGGGACAGGTGGAGGAGGAGGAGGAGGAGTCCACACCTGTTGGCGAAGCAGGAGACTCTCTCCAGGACGAGTCAGAGGAGGAAGACGACTCCAAGCCGCTCAGTGGTTCGGAGGACCACGAGGACCCGGAGGAGGAGGAGGAGGAGCGAGTGATCGCCGAGGAAGAGTCTGCACCTGCTGCAGGTGAAGAGGACTCTCCTCAGGAGGAGGAGGAGGAGGACGACTCTCGTCCTCTCCGTGAAGAAAAGCCTGAGGTGAACCACGAGGTCGGCGTCAGCACGGAGGGTTTGGAAGGCGGACATGATGATGATGAGGAAGAATGCTGCAGCAGGCGCTCCAATAGTCTGATGACCTCCGGCTACGGAACCTTCCAGCCGGAGGAGCTGGACGGAGGAGACGACGGGGACATCGCGGGCTTCGATCACGACAGTCGCCGAGACCCGTCCGAGACGGGGGACGATGAAGAGGAAGAGGACGACTGCTCGCTGGGCTGGTTTGACCTCGGCCCCTCGGAGACACGCTGTCCCCGCAGAGAGGTGGACGCGGCGGGACCAGCAGGAGACAAAGGGCCGCGTGCAAGATCTGAGACGGGAGGACAAGTCTGTCCCGCTGAAGACAAAGTGGACGTGAAGAATCCTGAAGGCGGGAGAGGTGACGAAGAGGCGACGCGACGGGAAACTAAAGCGAGAGACACTGAGGACGAAGCAGAGTCCTCGAGCAACAAGGACATCAAGTTTATAGACTCCAAAGTGGACCCGGGACACCCTGAGAGGGACGGAGACCTCCGGCAGAAGACGAGTAAACGGCTTCCTCTCACAAGACATGAAACAAGGATTCAACCGTCCTCTTAATGTGTTCCCCCCCCCCCCCCCCTTATATGAAGACAGCCCCCCCGATGTTTGTAGATATTGTACTTAAGTTTTAGTATTTTAACATTGTTGACTCGTATACACGTCACAGTAAGTTTGGCGCTGTATTTAAAGGGAACACACATCGTTTTATTAACACAAAGAATCAAACGTCAACGAGTCGTCGTTTGTGTCCGTAGCAGCGAGCGTTCTGGAGCAGCGGCTGGCCGGTCTCCACGTGTCCTCCTCGGGTCACAGCTCCGGGACGGACCAGGTCTCCTTCAGCGCCTTGGACTCCTACATCGGGGGCCTGGTGGGTAACTAGTCTCCCGGGAGGGGGGGGGGGGGGGCTAAAAGCAGCCACTGTTTACTGGGTTTCTTTTTCTCTTCTTTCGGGACAGATTCGAAGTCGTAGCGACGGTGACCTTCGACCCAAACCCAAATCCTGTGAGTGAGCAGAACCCCAAAGTACAAACTCTGAATATCCTCTTATTGACAAAACCGCTCTTATTCAAAGAAAAAAAAACAAATCCTGTTTCAGTCATCCGGCCAGCGATGAGTCAGCAGACCTTAAAGAAGACGGACCCGGTGGCCAAGTGAGTCACGGCGGCTGCGTCTGAACCTTCTCTGGTGCTGGTGGCTGTCGATGACTCATCGCTTTCTCTTCTGCAGGTATTTCAAGTACAAGCAGCTCTGGGAAACGTTCACGCTCCCAGGAGACGGGGACCGGCGGTCCCTCCGCTCGGAGCTCAGGGTGCGTGAATGTAACGTCGATTCAAGTGTTTAACAACAATGGACAGTCGTGATATGATGGGAACCGTTTCCTGCTCAGTGGTGAACGTTAACCGTTGCTTCTACGCGTTTGTTTTTTTTAGGAACGACTTGCATACCAACCTCCAGCAGTGAGTAACTTATTATTATCATTACATATTCATCCCTCGGATTCATCCCCTTTCCTCACCGCTCCTCCTCCGCCCGGCAGCCTAAACCTCGGAGGACCTACGTGCCGAACTCCTACGTGGTGCCGACGGAGAAGAAGCGCTCGGCGCTCCGATGGGAGCTCAGGAACGACCTCGCCAGCGGACTCCTCCCCCACAGATTCACATACCAGCCTTAGGCCTTCTTAAAGACTTTTAATTCCACTGCATTGTTGTTTTTATTCAAAACGGTATTTATTGATTCTTTCTGTGTAATAAAGGGTCTCTACGGCAGGTCCGAGTAGGGCAGTCTGTACGGGTACAGGGGGGTGTAGCGCTGGTCGTGCCAAAGCAGCTTCTCCTCCAGGAAGCGGACGCTTTGCAGAGTGAGGACGAGGGCTTCGTGCTTCAGCATGCTGTGCACGTTCAGTCCTGGCGCACAACAAGACAAACGCGTTCACTTAAGAGTCCTGAATCACGGCTGCTGTGTTCAACGTGAAGACGATCGTTAACAACCACAAAGACTCACCTATCGCTGGAATGATGTTCACCGTCTTCAGACTCGCCGTCACCTCGAGGATGTTCTCGGAGAACTCCTCCCCTCTGAAAACAACCAGAACAACTACGTCAGCACCGAGCGAACCCCCCCCCCCCCCCCGCGGGTGGAGCTTTAGGCGGGTGACACTCACACGTCGACGATCAGCACCGACTCCCCCCACAGCTTCTCTCTGACGAGGTGCAGCAGGTCCTGGGGGTCGGGGCTGGAGAGGTTCACAGAGTCCACGATGTGAAGGTCGTCCTGCAACGGCATCAGAACCAGACCCCTTAGAAGCCACAGGTGCTCCCAGGTGTCGAGAGGACGGGTGGGACGTACCTGCGCCAGCTTGGAGCTCAGAGCCACTTTGAGTCCTTGAACTCTGAGCTTCATGGGCAACATGTAGAAGTAGCTGGTCGGCCCTCTGGGTCCATTGGACACG
Source organism: Pungitius pungitius (assembly GCF_949316345.1). Lineage (NCBI taxonomy): Eukaryota > Metazoa > Chordata > Actinopteri > Perciformes > Gasterosteidae > Pungitius > Pungitius pungitius. Next base: position 19,857,708 of record NC_084908.1, read on the forward strand.
CCCCCTGAGAGAAGAACACCCGTCACACTCGGAAGAAGGTCAATTATCCAGTACGTCCAAGAAATGCATCGTGTCCCGTGTCGAAAAGAGTCATGTGACCGTCACTTCTAAGTATTGATTTTGAGGCATAAAACTATAGAAAGAAAGAAAGAAAATATCTCTTCCCCCCCCTAGATATTATTTTATAATCAGGCCCGTTTGCGTTGATGGAAGCACAAGTTTCCACCTCCTTTCCAGATGGGCGAGCGGATGCTTCCATGTCGAGCTCTTCCGCTTCCTTTCTGGTTCCACGGTTTCCTTCCTCCTCCTCTGACCTCTGACCTGATCTTCGTGTTGGCGTGGCTCTGAGAGTCAGTGAAGACAACGTCAGCTTCAAGGTTACTGATAAACAAAAACACTACATCACTCAGACATTGATGAAGAATTAAAGGTTATTTATTTCAGCCGTTTGTTAAACTGCAGCGAATCAGGTGGAACATTTACATTATAAAATTGGCTTTTTTGTTCCTTTGAAGCTCAATGTCTGTCGCACAGCATCACGCATTTTAAATGTACTTTAAATGTATTCTTGTACAAAAGCAAATCTTTGCTGCTGCTGCCCACTGGGTTTTTGAAAAAAGAGGCTGTAAAAATGACACATCTTTGACTAGTATTGATAGAGACACATGTTCCACAATGAAGATGTTTTGACTGATATAATTATACTTCAAAAGCTGACATTTAATGTACTAATAAAGTGTGTGTCTGTGTGATCATGTTGCTACCTCTAAAACCATATAATAATTACATTAACAATAATTTAGTAATTCTGTATTCATTCATCCCGATTACAAAGCGTAGGTAAAAAAAGTGAATCCGGAACTTACGATTCTTTTAAAGTTTTTCTGCCAGGTTTCAACCTCGTGGAGAATATCTAACCTGAGGAGCAAAGACAACAGATTAACTTTCCTCCTGTAACTAAGTGACATTAGTACTACTACCTTACAATAGTACTACTACCTTACAATAGTACTACTACCTTACATTAGTACTACTACCTTACATTAGTAACCCTAAGTGACATTAGTACTTACTACCTTACACTACTACCTTACCTTACTACACCAATGAAAGCTGAAACATTTACCTGGGGGCCACGGCAAAGACGTCCGGGTGGAGCTGAGCCCAACCCAGCGGCTCGCTGCCCCCCCCCTCCAGAGTCTCCACCCACGCCTGGACGGCGCTCCGGTGCGCGGGGACGGCGGCGTCGCAGCTCCTCAGCAGCGGGAGGGAGCAGTCGGCAGGAGGGGGGGGGCGCTCTGCAGGAGGAAACACACCCGTCAGTCACTCAGTAAATGAAGGCTGCTGATCAGTCATTGGGTGGGGGGGGGTGCGTGCATGTGGAGAAGGTTTCCTAAAATATGAACATGTTCAGCTTAGTGTCATTGAAGAGGAAACAAAACGGGAAGTATTCACATTAAAAGAAGCTGGAATCAGAATCAAAATAGATCAGTATGAATTTAATAGTAGTTTCATTAATTCTGCCACATTTTATCTGAGGAGACTTTTACTTCAGTTGTTTACAAAAAAAACACAATATTCAAGTGTTAAGAGGATCAAACTGAAAAGTGATCATGTATAAAATACCAGGACACACACACACACAGAGAGTCAGACAGAGTGAGGACTCACTGGATCTGGAAGGATCCACCAGGTTGGTCGGCAGCAGTAAATTGGGGGGCAGCGCGCTCTCACTGCAGAACGACGAGGACAGCTGAGCGGGACAAAACCACACACATACAAGTCAAAGAGTTAAGAGTGCTTTTACTAACTTTAAATAACATGCCGCCAGCAAATGTAATATTTACTTTGCTACTTGGCGGTTTCTTATACATTTAAATGCTTTATGTTGTGAAGTCGTTTATTAGACAATATGCGTTTAAATGGTCACGCATGCGTTTAGGTTGTGGAAATGTCTCGTATTACTTTGCACGTGAGACATATTTTGTAGATGGAGTGAAAACATCTGTACGAGGATTGCACCACTGTCAGGAATCAGGTCCAACAATCATATCACACGACACGCTTTATTCAAACCGATTCATTGGAGACCTTCAAATGTTAATAACTGACGTGTTTTAAAGTAAACACACAGATGCAAAGTAAGCTAATAGCAGCGTGTGTGCAGCGTGTAACTCACCCGTCCAACGGCTCCTCTTCCGCAGACCAGCCGCGTACAACGAAGCATTTCGGTTCTTTTCTCTTTCTCCAAAAGGCTCAAACGCACGACAATAACATCGCAAACGCGTCTATTAACACGCCGTGAAAGGCACTCGCAGCCGGTTGACGCACTGAAAGGTCGCGGTCGCGTTTTCCCGTGTAGTCTTTCGGCGCGTTTTGATGACGTCAGATCGGGATCAGTCGCTACAGCGGCTGCGCCACCTAGCGGCTGGCGGTGGAGGTTATTTTCCTAATTATTATGATAATAACACATAAATAAGAAGTTCCACCTTCAGCCGCTCAATTTGATATATTAAGACTTAATACAACACGCCTAGATTCAAATGAGTTATTGTCATTGGTGCAAATGTAAGTAATTGAATTGTAAGTAAGTGGTTATTTAAGGTATTTGTACTTCACCTGCGTATTTCTATATATTACCATTTTCTACATTTATGCCTATTTATGCTATAGATAACTGTTTTACTTTTAGATTCACCAAATTTGTAATACTAGGTCAAGTTACTTTGCAGGTTTTGGATTATTAATTCAAAATATCAATTTAAAAATGATGATAATGTAATTGTATAGGTCCTGTTACCTGGAAGTATATGGAGTCATATTTTAAAAATCATTATGATCCAATAGGATTTATATGATCCTGAAATTGGCCTTTCTGTATTGAATGTACTTTTGTATTTACAAAATACTTGTGTATGTTGTTTTGAAAATATGAATCAGGAAACAAATGGAATTCAAATTATTCATCTTTATTATTTCGTACAAAATGTTAAATGCTGTGCCCATTATAATCCATTGTAACAGCTTCATGTCTGCCTATAAAACAGCCACTCAGGTTGAAAAGTTAAAAATATATTGTCATCTTAAATACTTTCATCATATTATTATTGCTTAAAAACGTTGCAAAGCAAACCTCTATTGAACCACAAATGGTTATAAAAATAATAACTAAACTGTATACTCTAATGAATATGAAATACATTTAGTTTAAAAAGTATAGACATAGTATGATACAAAGGTTATCCACAAATTTGTAGGTAAATATACATCTTTAAATACTTATATCTTTCGATCTTGTATTAGTCCCCCTAAACCCTCTTAACTCCAATGTAGATAGAAATAATACCTTGTTGTCAATTGCCAAAAAGTACAAAAACCGTAATACATACAAAACAAGTGCAAGAAGGCTTCGTAATGAAGGCTTCATTATTATGAAGCATCAAATTGATTTTCTATACTAACAAACAAAACAAACAAACAAAACAAACAAAAAACCTTTAAAAGGCATAAACGAGAAACACATTTCCAAATTCCACGACATCTAATAAAAGTACAAGAGCTTAAATCACAACAAAACAACAAAATATAAAAACCACACTAAAAGAAACATCTGGTTCTGCTTATGGAAACATGTTTGGTTTCAAACCTACATGAGATTGGACAAAAAAACCCCTTTTTGGTAATTTCCTGCTGGGACTTCAAGGTCCATGTTTTGTGGACGAAAGTCAAGCCCCCCAAGTGTGTTGTATTTGATGTTTGGCCTTCTTTGATTGTGTTGTACGTTGGGGAAAGCAGTGACGTGGTATTGATCTGACTCGTTTGGGACTCTGATTCTTGAATCTAGTGACAAATGTGCGTTGGGTACCCGCTGCATCGATCTGTGGTCCATTGAATACATGTTGTTGCCTCCAGAAGGCATTCTATTGGTTTGTCCGGGGTCCCTTGAGTGCACGTTACCATGTGACGGAAACATGACTTCTCCAAGCCTATGTGGCGCCTGGAAGTCAAGTTTTGAACCTCTCGATCTAAGCACATGATCCTTTCCTGTGAAATCATCAATGTTGAGATCTGAACGGTGGAAATCTATTTGGTGGCCGAAACCAGCATCCGCTTGAGGATAGCTGGACCTTACGTTGTGCCTAGTTGGACGTATGTCCATGTGACGAAGTCCGACATCTCCATCTACGTCCAGGTCGGGCATTCTCATGTTCCCCCCTGGGATATCAGATCTGCGATTCCTATAAGAGGGCTCTCTAAAATTAGGTGAGGGATTGTCTATGTTAAGATCTGGAGATCTGAGATGTAGTTGTGTATCCCTCATTGTCACTTTTGTCATATTTGGAGCACTTACATTTGGACCTGTGAAATCCCCAATCAACTCTTTTGGTTTCATGTTGAGTTTTGCATTTGAAGACAAACCCAGATTTTTTGGTCTGCGAGATGCACCAAAGTCCATATCAGTTCCTTCTTGGTTAAAATCTGGACCTTCAAAAGGTGTAAAGAAGTTATGAAAAGTGGATTGGCTGTCTTCCAAATGATAATCAGTTTGAGGACCCTGGAGGTTTCCTGAAGGAAGATCTGGACCTCTTATTCCTCCATGGACATTAGGGGCAGTAAAGTTAAGGTCAGGTCGACCTAAGTTACCTTCTATCCCTTGATCAGGATGCTTAGCATTAAGGTCTAGCTGAGCGCTGAAGCGGTCTTTCGGCAGGTCTGGCATTTTTGGACCATGGCCTTTCAGCTTAGGTCCTGAAAGATTCATATCCGGTAGTTTTGCCTTAGGTCCAGAGAGATTGAGGTCTGGTGTATTTACACTTGGAATATTAAATGTTCCTTTTGGACTATTGAAATCTACATTTGGCATATTTAAGTCAGGCCCCTTTAAGGCCCCATTTATGTCAACATTGGGGCCCTTTGGCATATTTATCATGGGCTTTTGGAAGCTTACATCAGGGAAGTTGAAATCTGGAGTGTCCATATCTAATTTGGGAGTTTTAAGGTTCATTTTTGGCAATCCCAATTTGGGGGAACTGATTCCACCTTTCAATTTTGGAGTTTTAAGGTCTGACTTCATGTTCAAATGTGGTAATTTGTTATTAAGATCTGGTGACTTTAAGTCAAAGTTTGGACCATCTAACTTTGGACTAGAAAAACCCACATCAGGAATTTTCAAATGTTTTTTTTTTAATTTTGCAGATGGGCTGTTAAAACCAACATTTGGCATTTCAAAGTCACTTTTGGGTCCCTTAAGGTTGATGTTAGGTGCATTGATATCGATGTCTGGGCCATCAAGGTTTCCATCAATCTCAGGTCCTTTTAAACTTGGTAGATTCGCTTCCGGCATTTTCAGTTGTGGCATTTTGGGAGCTTTGAGGCCAAATTTAGGCAAGTCTAAGTCAGGGGCGACAATTCCCCCCTTTAACTTTGGAGCTTTGAGGTCAGTGTTCATGTCTATATTTGGTCCTGAAAGATTGAATTTAGGCAGTTTAATTTTGCCTGAGGGAGCTTTAACATCCCAGTCTGGAGAATGGAGCTCTGGCATTTTCATTTTACCAGATGGCATGTCTAAGTTGAGATTTGGGGTATTAAAGTCCATTTTGGGGCTTTTAAGATCAACTTTAGGCATGTTTATGTCTGGAGCATTGAAACCCCCGCCGAGATTGGGACCAGATATATCTAGATCAGGTGTTTTGAGGCCCAGGTTAGGACCCTCAAACTTTGGACTAGAAAGCCCAAAACCAGGCATCTTAAAATTTGGCTTCTTCAGTTTACCCGATGGACCAGAAACATCCAAATCTGGCATTCCCAGATCAGCGTTAGGGCCTTTGAGGTTGACATTGGGTACATTTACATCAACATCTGGGCCATCAAAGTTTCCATCAATTTTAGGTCCTTTAAAGCCGGGGAAGTTCAATTTGGGCATTTTTAATTTTGCATTGGGTGAGCCAATGTTCACATCTGGAGCGTTAACATCAAACTTGGGAGCTTTAAGGTCCATATTTGGTAAGTCCAAGTCAGGGGCATCAATTCCACCCTTGATCTTTGGAGCCGTCAGACTCAAATCTGGTGCACTCAGACCTGTGTTTATGTCCATGTTGGGTCCTTTTGGTAATGTACCTGTAAGATTGAATTTAGGCAGTTTAATTTTGCCTGAGGGAGCTTTAACATCCCAGTCTGGAGAATGGAGCTCTGGCATTTTCATTTTACCAGATGGCATGTCTAAGTTGAGATTTGGGGTATTAAAGTCCATTTTGGGGTTCTTAAGATCAACCTTAGGCATGTTTATGTCTGGAGCATTGAAACCACCGCCGAAATTGGGACCAGATAGATCTAGATCAGGTGTTTTGAGGCCCAAGTTAGGACCCTCAAACTTTGGACTAGAAAGCCCAAAACCAGGCATCTTGAAATTTGGCTTCTTCAGTTTACCCGATGGACCAGAAACATCCAAATCTGGCATTCCCAGATCAGCGTTAGGGCCTTTGAGGTTGACATTGGGTATATTTAAATCAACATCTGGGACATCTAAGTTCCCATCAAATTTAGGTCTTTTTAGGCCAGGGAAGTTCAATTTGGGCATTTTGAATTTGGGCTTCTTAAATTTTGCATTGGGTGAACCAATGTTCACATCTGGAGCGTTAACATCAAACTTGGGAGCTTTAAGGTCCATATTTGGTAAGTCCAAGTCAGGGGCATCAATTCCACCCTTGATCTTTGAACCCTTGAGACTCATATCTGGTGCACTCAGACCTGTGTTTATGTCCATGTTGGGTCCTTTTGGTAATGTACCTGAAAGATTGAATTTAGGCATTTTCATTTTGCCTGAGGGAGCTTTAACATCCCAGTCTGGAGAATGGAGCTCTGGCATTTTCATTTTACCAGATGGCATGTCTAAGTTAAGATTTGGGGTATTAAAGTCCATTTTGGGGTTCTTAAGATCAACCGTAGGCATGTTTATGTCTGGAGCATTGAAACCCCCGCCAAAATTGGGACCAGATAGATCAAGATCAGGTGTTTTGAGGCCCAAGTTAGGACCCTCAAACTTTGGACTAGAAAGCCCAAAACCAGGCATCTTAAAATTTGGCTTCTTCAGTTTACCCGATGGACCAGAAACATCCAAATCTGGCATTCCAAGATCAGCGTTAGGGCCTTTGAGGTTGACATTGGGTACATTTAAATCAACATCTGGTACATCTAAATTCCCATCAATCTTAGGACCTTTCGGGCTTGATAGACCAAATTTAGGTAGTTTGAATTTGGGCATTTTGAATTTTGCATTGGGTGAACCAATGTTCACATCTGGAGCGTTAACATCAAACTTGGGAGCTTTAAGGTCCATATTTGGTAAGTCCAAGTCAGGGGCATCAATTCCACCCTTGATCTTTGGAGCTTTCAGACTCAAATCTGGTGCACTCAGACCTGTGTTTATGTCCATGTTGGGTCCTTTTGGTAATGTACCTGAAAGATTGAATTTAGGCATTTTCATTTTGCCTGAGGGAGCTTTAACATCCCAGTCTGGAGAATGGAGCTCTGGCATTTTCATTTTACCAGATGGCATGTCTAAGTTGAGATTTGGGGTATTAAAGTCCATTTTGGGGTTCTTAAGATCAACCTTAGGCATGTTTATGTCTGGAGCATTGAAACCCCCGCCGAAATTGGGACCAGATAGATCTAGATCAGGTGTTTTGAGGCCCATGTTAGGACCCTCAAACTTTGGACTAGAAAGCCCAAAACCAGGCATCTTAAAATTTGGCTTCTTCAGTTTACCCGATGGACCAGAAACATCCAAATCTGGCATTCCCAGATCAGCGTTAGGGCCTTTGAGGTTGACATTGGGTACATTTACATCAACATCTGGGCCATCAAAGTTTCCATCAATTTTAGGTCCTTTTAGGCCGGGGAAGTTCAATTTGGGCATTTTGAATTTTGCATTGGGTGAACCAATGTTCACATCTGGAGCGTTAACATCAAACTTGGGAGCTTTAAGGTCCATATTTGGTAAGTCCAAGTCAGGGGCATCAATTCCACCCTTGATCTTTGGAGCTTTCAGACTCAAATCTGGTGCACTCAGACCTGTGTTTATGTCCATGTTGGGTCCTTTTGGTAATGTACCTGAAAGATTGAATTTAGGCATTTTCATTTTGCCTGAGGGAGCTTTAACATCCCAGTCTGGAGAATGGAGCTCTGGCATTTTCATTTTACCAGATGGCATGTCTAAGTTGAGATTTGGGGTATTAAAGTCCATTTTGGGGTTCTTAAGATCAACCTTAGGCATGTTTATGTCTGGAGCATTGAAACCCCCGCCGAAATTGGGACCAGATAGATCTAGATCAGGTGTTTTGAGGCCCATGTTAGGACCCTCAAACTTTGGACTAGAAAGCCCAAAACCAGGCATCTTAAAATTTGGCTTCTTCAGTTTACCCGATGGACCAGAAACATCCAAATCTGGCATTCCCAGATCAGCGTTAGGGCCTTTGAGGTTGACATTGGGTACATTTACATCAACATCTGGGCCATCAAAGTTTCCATCAATTTTAGGTCCTTTTAGGCCGGGGAAGTTCAATTTGGGCATTTTGAATTTTGCATTGGGTGAACCAATGTTCACATCTGGAGCGTTAACATCAAACTTGGGAGCTTTAAGGTCCATATTTGGTAAGTCCAAGTCAGGGGCATCAATTCCTCCCTTGATCTTTGGACCCTTGAGACTCAAATCTGGTGCACTCAGACCTGTGTTTATGTCCATGTTGGGTCCTTTTGGTAATGTACCTGAAAGATTGAATTTAGGCATTTTCATTTTGCCTGAGGGAGCTTTAACATCCCAGTCTGGAGAATTGAGCTCTGGCATTTTCATTTTACCAGATGGCATGTTTAAGTTGAGATTTGGGGTATTAAAGTCCATTTTGGGGTTCTTAAGATCAACCTTAGGCATGTTTATGTCTGGAGCATTGAAACCCCCACCGAAATTGGGACCAGATATATCTAGATCAGGTGTTTTGAGGCCCAAGTTAGGACCCTCAAACTTTGGACTAGAAAGCCCAAAACCAGGCATCTTAAAATTTGGCTTCTTCAGTTTACCCGATGGACCAGAAACATCCAAATCTGGCATTCCTAGATCAGCGCTAGGGCCTTTGAGGTTGACATTGGGTACATTTAAATCAACATCTGGGACATCTAAATTCCCATCAAGCTTAGGACCTTTCGGGCTTGATAGACCAAATTTAGGTAGTTTGAATTTGGGCATTTTGAATTTTGCATTGGGTGAACCAATGTTCACATCTGGAGCGTTAACATCAAACTTGGGAGCTTTAAGGTCCATATTTGGTAAGTCCAAGTCAGGGGCATCAATTCCTCCCTTGATCTTTGGACCCTTGAGACTCAAATCTGGTGCGCTCAGACCTGTGTTTATGTCCATGTTGGGTCCTTTTGGTAATGTACCTGAAAGATTGAATTTAGGCATTTTCATTTTGCCTGAGGGAGCTTTAACATCCCAGTCTGGAGAATTGAGCTCTGGCATTTTCATTTTACCAGATGGCATGTCTAAGGTGAGATTTGGGGTATTAAAGTCCATTTTGGGGTTCTTAAGATCAACCTTAGGCATGTTCATGTCTGGAGCATTGAAACCCCCGCCGAAATTGGGACCAGATAGATCTAGATCAGGTGTTTTGAGGCCCAAGTTGGGACCCTCAAACTTTTGACTAGAAAGCCCAAAACCAGGCATCTTAAAATTTGGCTTCTTCAGTTTACCCGATGGACCAGAAACATCCAAATCTGGCATTCCCAGATCAGCGTCAGGGCCTTTAAGGTTGACATTGGGTACATTTACATCAACATCTGGGCCATTAAAGTTTCCATCAATTTTAGGTCCTTTTAGGCCGGGGAAGTTCAATTTGGGCATTTTGAATTTTGCATTGGGTGAACCAATGTTCACATCTGGAGCGTTAACATCAAACTTGGGAGCTTTAAGGTCCATATTTGGTAAGTCCAAGTCAGGGGCATCAATTCCTCCCTTGATCTTTGGACCCTTGAGACTCAAATCTGGTGCACTTAGACCTGTGTTCATGTCCATGTTGGGTCCTTTTGGTAATGTACCTGAAAGATTGAATTTAGGTATTTTCATTTTGCCTGAGGGAGCTTTAACATCCCAGTCTGGAGAATGGAGCTCTGGCATTTTCATTTTACCAGATGGCATGTCTAAGTTGAGATTTGGGGTATTAAAGTCCATTTTGGGGTTCTTAAGATCAACCTTAGGCATGTTTATGTCTGGAGCATTGAAACCCCCGCCGAAATTGGGACCAGATAGATCTAGATCAGGTGTTTTGAGGCCCATGTTAGGACCCTCAAACTTTGGACTAGAAAGCCCAAAACCAGGCATCTTAAAATTTGGCTTCTTCAGTTTACCCGATGGACCAGAAACATCCAAATCTGGCATTCCCAGATCAGCGCTAGGGCCTTTGAGGTTGACATTGGGTACATTTAAATCAACATCTGGGACATCTAAATTCCCATCAATCTTGGGACCTTTCGGGCTTGATAGACCAAATTTAGGTAGTTTGAATTTGGGCATTTTGAATTTTGCATTGGGTGAACCAATGTTCACATCTGGAGCGTTAACATCAAACTTGGGAGCTTTAAGGTCCATATTTGGTAAGTCCAAGTCAGGGGCATCAATTCCTCCCTTTATCTTTGGAGCTTTCATATCTCGGGAGCCAATAGCTCCTTTGAATTTGGGGGCTGAGAGATCAAAGTCAGGAGTTCTTAGCTCACCATCAAGCCCTTTAAGCTTTGGTCCTGACAGTCCAAAATCTGGTCCATTTAAATCTCCATTAAACCCAGGAGCTTGAATATCTGGTAAATCAAAGTGGGGCATTTTAAACTTAGGAGCTTTGTATTTTCCAGATGGAACTTTCGTGTCAACCGATGGAGTGCCAAAGCCTAGACTTGGTTCTTTCAGGTCAGCTTTTGGAAGATTTACATTTGGTGTATGAATGCCACCTTCTATTTTTGGTGTTTTGAGACTCATGTCAGGTGTTTTAACATCAGTTTCACTACTGCCTGAGAACCCAAAGTTGGTCATGGAGAATTTACCAGATGGAGCATCCACATCTAAAACTGGAGATCGAATCTTTTGTGGCATTTTAACTTTACTTGACGGCAGGCCAGTTTCCAGTCCATGTATGTCATGTTGCAATACATCAACATCTGGACTTTCTGATAACCTTCCGGACAATTGATAGTCCGAAGTGTTGAACTGCAGATTTCTAGCCTTGTCTTTCAATCTTGGTACCTGTGCCCCACCTTGGGCATTCCCATTACCCAAAAAGGGAAGGTTCAGATTGCCTTCATATGTTGGTTCTCCATTGTCATCCGATTGTGACTCATCATCAATGTCTGTGATCAGAGTCCTGGGTTTCATAAGTCCAAAGTCAACTCCGAGGCGAGGTAACCCCATGTTGTTCTTTAGGTGGACCATGGGGGACCCTGGATCGGTTCGCTTGGTGGTAACGTTCTTGTCCACAATGCTCTCCATTGAACCGAGTGTGTCACGTTTCATAAACTTCCTGATTTTGGCATTGTAGAGTTTGTTGTAGGAATCATTCAGCATCTAGAAATGTAACCACAAGTTGGTGATTGAAATGTAATTATGATTCCTCCATCGAGGTAAATATTATCTACCAGTTTGGGTGCACATTCATTTTACTATTGCTACCAGAATGAATGCCCTGGAGTAGTTTGGTTTTTATCCCGTTTGACTTGATAATAATTGTACTCCACATACCGTCTCGGGGCCCGCGGCACACTGGTCCAAGTTTCCGAGGCTCTTGCTCATGTTGTTCCTGGTGAGGACTCGGACCTTGTCATCAAACGGCTCCATCATCTTCAGCATTTTTAACACCTCAGCTTTTGACGGATGAAAATTTATCGTGTCTCGCAGAAGGTCATCTCCTGAAAAAAGGAAAAATATTTAACCGTGAAGATAAAACCCGGGTGCAAATCGTAATATATAGCACCTAGAACATAGAACCCCAAAATTGGAAATAACAATAGCGGAGCATCGAGGAATTGAAAAGCATTTTGCTTAATTGCTACACTGGGTTTAGATATCAATCAGCAAAACATAAATGTATACTAGGAAAATATGCAATCAATTTCCACTGGACTGATCATTGATGTGATTGTTCACCAACTAAAGTCCAAAATGACTATAGGCCACAATAGGAAAACTACTGAAGGTGAGAAAGTGAGAACAAGTGCACATTTTAAGTGCGTAACCTCCTAAGGCGTACTGGCATGAATATGAACAAAGACGTCATTGAATCTTTAAGGCGTGTTCCATTGTGGACCAGAAACACATCAGGCGGCAGCAAACACAGATGTTTCATAATATGTTTAAAACCGAAGAGATTTTAACAGCAGCACGAAAAGTACATTTTACAATTATTAACACACAAATAATAATTAAATAACAGGTGGATGTTTCGTACCACAAACGTTAGGTCTCTGTCACAACCCTTGCTACATATCTTCTCACTTACTTATCCTTCCACCCCACTAGATTTTTTAAGGCAAATATTGCACTTGCAACATTTCTACAGCAGTTTACATTAAATTACATGGCATTTGATTTATAACTTTGCACAATTATAGTTTTGAATGCATCTTTAAGCAGGGAACAAGAAATACGAGACCATTCAAACCTTTTCAGGTGGGAAAAATCTAATGGTGGGGCCATCAAATACAGTCTATGAATGGGAAACACTCGTTTATCTTATTACAGTCGCATTAATCAGTGATTATTAATCATGTCTTTTGAAAGCTATGAGACGATGAATCACACATTGTTTTAGAGAAATTCAAATCTGCTCATATGTATGTAAGTATAAGTATTTTTTAATACTTTTTGTATATATATTTACCTCAATGTATCAGGGGTTTATTTAGACTAAAATAAATATTAACATAACAGTCATCTGCAAACAGTAGGAAGAGCGACCTCGTGGAACTCCAAAGATTCACCTCTCAGGTATTTGAGCTGTGGCTCAGGAGGAAAGCGAGGAACAGGTTCATCGAGAGCGAACAAGTGACCCGCTGTTGGGTGTTTCCTTATTTCAAGCTCACAAAGTGAGAAATAAAAGAAAGAGAGAGAGAGAGAGAGACTACGCCCAGCGCTTCCCAGTGTGGAAGAGGACTGGCAGAACCCCAATAAATCCAGACACACCTGGAACATCATGAGGATCAACTGTTTGAAATGTATTCAGCTCAATTCATAGAAGCGTCAGTGCGACCTTACTACAAATGATTTCTGCATCATTTCTACATTTTGATGTGTGAAAAGAAATGAAGTGGCAGAATGTTCAAAATCCCGCTCGGGTCAACATTCATTCAGACAAAACAACTCGACCACAAACCTTTGTGTTAACACAAAGAGAAGAAACTACACAACAACACCATTATTCAAACAATCCCAACTCTAAATCCAGATTAGATCAGCAGTTCTTGAGAAGCTACTTCATGAGGACAAACGGCTCCATGTGTCTCCATGTGTCTTCATCAAAGGATCATCGGCAAAGCAGCTGATTTACTACCTAAAAAGTTACATATTACTCGTCTTACAGGTGAGCCAAAGTGCACCTGCCTGAACCCAGCAGAACCACAACGATGAATACGAGTATTTAACAGATTTGGTCCGTAAGCATTCACAGGTACTCGTGCTTCTATGTCGTCTGTATGTTCTCAGCATCATGTGGTCTTCAGTGAACACATTAACACAACCATCCCTCACTAAGTAGCGCTCAGGCTGGTTTTAAGAGAAAGTCTTAGTGGTTCCTGGCAACAAAGTACAAAGACGGAGTTTCTAGTGCTACGACTGCAGGCTTATCAACAATAAATGACTCATTGTTTAAGTGCTTGATAAATGCGTACTGAGCCTAACAAATACACAACTACTACACACAATGCTGAGATAAAAACATGATCAGCTCTGATCTTCATGTGGTTGACACACTGACAAGAGACGATTGAAGCAGGACAAAAGACACAAGTACTGACCTCGGGCTCCGGGAGAGCGAGTCGTTTCCCTCCAGAGTCGCCGCGCTGTGTGACGGAGGACGGGGGCCGCGGGGCAGGTGCACCGAGCTCACCTGGAGCCGACAGACGGGTTCCACCTGTGAGGCCCCGCCCCCTTCCAACTGTTAGCATGCACACGCACACGTGCAGCGCGCACGCCCTCCTGCAGACACCACCCTGACTACCCCGCGGCTCCCATGCGTGCAAAACAAAAACACACAACAGAAGACATAAAGTACAACGTGAAGACTTGGCCTGGTTTCCCTCAAACGACAACACACCTGTTCCCACAGTCTGAATCGCACGCACGCACGCGCGCGCACACACACACACACACGAAATACTAATATATAATACTTACACATAAAAGTCTTTTAAGTTAAAACTACCAATGAAAGTCCCAGCGTGTGAGTTATTAATGGTTTGATGGTTGGGTTCAGTGGTTTTACTGGTTTATGAGCATTGATGCGTTGATCGTCCCTCTGACGTCACCGTGGGCGACGGGCTCACCTGGTGCCCGGGGAGCGGCCGGCGTTCGCCCGGTGAGTCACTTTGATTCGGGCCACAAAGAACAAGCAGGAGGAGGCGTCAGGTGACGCTCCCTGGACTCGTTTATTACACGAGGAACCCGTTCATTTACAGTTCTTCTTTTATCACGCAACCTGGTCCACAGGTAGGACACATCGAGTTGTGTAAAGTACATCATTCCAGCCATAGCTAGTGGATTAGTACTAATACAGGCATCTAAACTCCACCTAATGGAGTCAAACTACTCTGCAGACTACAGAAGAACCTTGTTTATGGGATTTAAAACCAATAACTTAAACCTTAAGTAACCTTAAGGATTGAAAAATAAACAAGTATATAAACAAGTGTTAATAGCAATAAAATCATTTAATTTCCAGAATGTGAAAACAAACCCGGTGTTTAATATTTACAGGAAATAGTTCCACGTTTCTTTATTCTCATGAAAAAACAAAAACAATGTTCAAAATGTTCAAAAACGACAAATTATTATTTGATAGTTGGTGCGAAGATTTGACTGAATGAAAGTGGAAAAGGAAAGTGAAGTGTTCAGTGATTAAGGGAACATTTGAAGGTGCGGCCGTCATTAAATGTGACAACAACGAATGTCCCTCACGGCTGTGAGTCATTGATCTGAGGACAGAGACGTAAGACATACAAACCTGGAGCAGCAAAAAACACCAGTCACATGGCGGAGGATGAGGCTCGCTGCCGCTTCCTGCTCGTAGTGAGGGGGGGGGCGACATGCTTCGGTCCCACGCAGCGGAGACGGGCGAGGACGGGGGGGACGTCTGAAGAATAAGGCGGCGGGAGGGGCGGTGGCGAGGAGCACCCTCCTCCAACCGCCAATTTAAAAAAAACGAAACGTCAGCACAAAAAGGGAGGAAACCTCCACCTGCCGCCGCCGCCGCCCACGACCCCGGAGCAAGGCGCTCGCCGCTCCAGACGACGTAAAAGACAGTCAGCAAGTGGCCAAGATACAAAAAAATAAACCCTGTCCCCTCCTACAGGCCGGCCCGGGGAGCCGGGACGGGTCCGTCTGGGTAGATGGCCGCCGGGGTGTCGAACGCCTCCACCTTCCCAGCATGCATCACCAGCACCCGGTCGCAGTCCATGATGGTGTTGGTTCTGGAGACATTTTAAATGGAGAGAATATAAATAAATGGGGAGAATATAAATAAAGAGGGAGAATATAAATAAAGAGGCGCTGCGTTGCTCATCCCGCCCACGGGGGGGCGTGACGGCATCACCTGTGTGCGATGGTGAGGACGGTCTGGTCCTCGAACGTCTCCCTGATGGTCTGTTGCAGCAGTTTGTCCGTCTTCGGGTCCACGCTGGCTGTGGCTTCGTCGATGCACAGGACCTGCAGACGGGGGGGCGGGGGGGGGGACGAGAGGTCATCTCATGAGAAGCAGAGGTCACCGCGTCTCAGAGGCTCGATTCAAACAGGAGACATGAGGTCTGACCTTGGCCCGGGTCAGCAGAGCTCTGGCCAGACACAGGAGCTGTCTCTGTCCCACAGAGAAGGACTTCCCTCGCTCCCCGACCTCAGCATCAAGACCCCCTGAGAGACACACACACACACACACACACACACACACTTTCATATCTTAAAAACCTTTTCTCCTGCGTCCCGAGCTAAACGCCTCCCCCTCCTCCCCCGCCTCTCACCCATCCTGAGGACCACCGGGCCCAGGTGGCACTGGTCCACCACCTCCAGCAGCCGCCGGTCCGGGTGTCGCCCGCACGGGTCCAGGTTCTCCCTGACGGTCCCGCTGAAGAGGAAGGGGTCCTGAGGGATGATGGCCAGCCGGGACCTGCAGAGGGACGCACAGCAGGAGTCACGTGACCGAGCCCTCTGATTGAAGAAGGGAGATCTTATTTTATAGAATTCACTCTGAGTCCATTTTCGCAATCAAAATACTGAAAACATTTTATTTTCAAAACTCAATTTAAGAATAAAGAAAATCTAAATCGTGCATGCGCGTATCTCACCCTACCTGAGCTGGGCCAGGCCCACGGCGCTGATGTCCAGCCCGTCCAGGAGGATCTGACCCCGGTTCAGCTCCACCATGCGGAACAGCGCCAGGAACAGGGTGGACTTCCCGGAGCCCGTCCGCCCCACGATGCCCACCTTCTCCCCAGGTCGCACCACCAGGCTGACCCCGTCCAGGGCGTCGGGGAGGCCGTCCCGGTAGGACAGGGACGCCCCGCGGAACTCCAGGAGCCCCCGCTGGGGCCACGAGGGGGGCAGCTGAGGGGGTCACAGGAGGTATGAAGATCCACGCGCCCCACCCACTGACTCTCTTTGACTCACCTGTGTGTTCTGGTGCTGCGGCTCGGTCGGCAGGCGGGTGGAGTACTCCTCCGTCCTCTCCACGCTCACCAGCTGCATCTCCGTCTGCGTGAAGCTGGACACGAGGCCGCACAGCAGGGAGGTGATGGACAGGGCGTAGGACAGGGACAGACCCACCAGACCTGAAAGCCAGCGCCGGGCGTCACGGAGACGACCCCGAACCTCACAGAAGAGAAATAAAAATGAGCTGAAATCACTCACCTGGATCGACGGAGTTGTACCGGTGCTGGACGACGGCCAGCACCCCGAGGCCGGTCACCACGGCGACGCCGATCAGCTGCAGGCGGATGCCCAGCCACTGCGCGGCGGCGTTGGCGAGGAACAGGCAGCGCTGGTTCTGCTCCAGGCGCCTGGCGAGCTCGTCCTCGAACCTGCGGCGGCGGCGGGAAGCTCGAAGTCGGGCGGGGGCGCAACTTTGGTGTTACCGTCGAACCCATTGATGATTTAAACCTCACCTGGGCGCGCTGCCGCTGGCCCGGATGGTCCCCAGGCCGCTCAGCGTCTCGGAGAAGTGCGAGTAGACGGGCGACAGCGTGACGCTGCACAGGCGCTTCAGCTCGCGCGACGTGTGGCGGTAGAAGCGCTGCGTGCGGTGGTAGAGCAGAGCCAGCGGCAGGGCGAGCACTAGGACCCAGGGGAGCCCGTAGCCGATCACCACCAGCACGCCCAGCAGGCCGAACGCGTTGGCCAATAGGATGTTGAGGATGAACGGCAGGCTGTCGTCCACGGCGTACAGGTCCGAGGAGAAGCGGTTCAGGACGCGGCCCGTCGGCGTGGTGTCGAAGAAGGACGCGGTGGCCTGAGGGGGGGGGGGGGGGGGGGGGCAGGAGTTTTAATAGCAATAAACACGATTTGGTGACACAGCGGGACCCTCGACCCCCCCGATCACCTGGAGGACCCGGTCCAGAAGCCGGTCGTGGATGGCGGCGGCGGCGCCGACGGCCCCGTAGGCGAACAGGAAGGCTCTGAGGGCGGTGAAGACGGTGTTGGCCCCCGCGAGGGAGCCGTACACCGTCAGGTAGAAGCTCACGTCGGGGGTCACAGCGCTCGGGGACAGCGAGGACAGAGGAGACCTGGGGGGGGGGGGACGGACCATGAGGTCAACGTCGACTGAAAAAAAATTAAAAAAAATAATAAACGTGTTTGGAGAACGTACATCAACCCTCCCGGAGAGAAGAGCAGCAGGCGCGAGCAGCTGGAGGCCCCCCAGGAGGAGCCGTTGGTGGGGGGGGAGCCGTTGTTCCTCAGCTCAGAGATCCAGTGGGAAAGCCACCAGTCAGACACGTTCCTGGAGGCTGAGGAGCAGAGACGAAAACTCCAAGAAAGGTGGAATCAAAAAGAGCAAACTATCCACAGACACCCACACACACACCCACACACACACTCACACTCACACACACACACTCACACTCACACACACACACACACACACACACGCACTTTATCCACACACACACACACACTCCAAACCTTGCATGAGGAGCAGCGACATCAGGATGGAGGCGCTCAGTGCTCCGCCCACGGCCACCCAGTAGGTCCGGTACACCCGCCACGCCAGCCCGCCCACCTGCTTCTGCTCCGCCCCCGGCGGGTCGGGGGCGTGGGCCGCGCAGACGCCGGGGGGCGGCGCCGGCTCCCCTCCCTGCTGCTCCACGCCATCTGGTTTCCGTGACGATGATAATTCACAATGATCCACACAGAATGTCTGATTTCTGAGCCTGACGATACGAAGAGGCGAATATAACCATAGAAAAGCGTGTTTATTGTGAAGCTGCCATTGACACCGTGACCTCATCACCATGTGACTAAACCTCATCCAGACGGCGACATTAGCAGTGACCCAATTTCACAGCAAGTCGTGGTTGACATTTTCCATCAAAGCTTCTGATGTGAACTTTGTGTTGTTGCCAGAACAAACAACGGTATTTATTTAAGTGGGATTGGAACTATTCTGTTGGGCGACACGCTGCTATTTACGAACCAACCTCTTTCTTTCACGTTGTCGTCGTTCTTCCGTTTTTTCGGCACCGCCTCGACCAGCGGGAGGATTTCTGCCGGCGTGCCTTCGAACCAGAGAGTAGTAGAACAATGAAGTAGATATTAGGCATTGATCACAGTGATCAGAATTAGCTCTCGGCTCGTGTTTGGCTCGGTTCTCTACCCGTCCTGACGATCTTCCCGTCGTCCATGAGCACCACGGCGTCGGCTCGGTGCACAAACTCCACGCGGTGCGTGCAAAGGATTCTGGTCTTCCCCCCGAGGAGCTCCATCACGCACCTCCTCATGAGGTGCTCGGCCACGTCGGCGTCGACGGCGGCCAGCGGGTCGTCCAGCAGGTAGATGTCCTTGTCCTGCAGGGAAGAGAAGAGAACAAAGCGCCGCAGTGTGAACCTCTTCGGTCTAAAGACCCGTCAGACTGCTGGGTTTAGGCTCATTGAGCCACTTTCTGAAGTTGTTCCGATCGGCGTTTGGTGGAGCTGACCATGTAAACCGCTCTGGCGAGGGCCAGGCGGGCCTTCTGTCCCCCGCTCAGCGTCACGCCGTTCTCCCCCACCTCCGTCCTGTCGCCGCTCGGCAAAACCTGGACACGCGTTAAAAAAAACAAAAAAACAACAAAGTCAAACGATCACACAGACGAGGTTCCTTGAAGGTGGGAAAGACGCGGGCGCGAGAGGCGTGTCGTACGTTGAGGTCGTCCGACAGGGCGCAGGCCTCCACCACCGCCTGGTAGAAGGCGGGGTCGTAGTCTCTGCCGAACAGGATGTTGTCGCGCACCGAGGCGTGCTGGACCCACGGCTCCTGGGACGCCAGGCCGAAGCCGACCTCTCGGCCCGCCACGTAGACCACTCCGCTCAGCCTGAACGCACACACGGACACACACACACACACACGGACACACAGACACACACACGGAAACTAGTTTATCAATCACATGTAGGATCATCATATTCTTTACAAACACTGGACAGGAAGTAAAGAACAACTTTTACCTCCGAGTTGGATGGAAGAAGAAGTAAAACAGGACATACAGAAGTACAAATACCACGTGTACTACGGCAGTGTACTCGAGGGGGTGTGCAGTACTCGAGGGGGTGTGCAGTACCTGCTGAGCTCCCCGGTGAGAGCAGCCAGCAAGGAGCTCTTCCCACAGCCGACCTTCCCCACCACGGCGACCAGAGAACCCTGCAGCGAGACGCAGGGATTCAACCACAAGAGCAACAACAACAGAACATAAAATCCTTAAGAATTTAAATCATCGGATTTCGACTGAGTTTTAGATTCACAAATCTGGGATTGTTTAGTTTGTGTTTCACATCTGTTCATCTGCACCTTGGCGACGTGCAGATTGAGGCCGCGCAGCAGCAGGCTCCCCGTAGCTCCTCCCTCTTTGTCCGGGGGCGGACCCTCGGGCCCCCGCCAGGAAAACGTCCCCTGGCTCAGCAGGATCGCCGTCTCGCCGTCTTCAGGAGGCACTGGGGCAGATGTGGACAACATGCGCGAGGTCACTCACTGCTCCTTTCCTGCACACGTGCTGTGAGCCCAGAGGAGCCCGCCCTACCGACGCCGTAGTGCCCCCGCAGGTCCTGGTTGGTCAGCTTGAAGAAGCCCTGGATCCGCTCCAGAGACACCTTGGCCTCCAGGACGCCGTTCAGCACCCACGGAAAAGCGTTGAGAGGGACGATCAACATTCCCACCAGAGCCAGCGTGGTGAACACCTGCAGGGGGGGGGGGGGGGGGGGGGGTGTGATGCTGCACTTCTTAATTCTACAGCATGATCTTTAATAGAATACAAAGCGTGTTAAAGTTAAACCAGAGAAAACTGGTGTATTTTTAATATATATTTTATATTTATAGAAATAAATGTGGCAGCCCCCCCTCCCTCCCTGCTCACGCTCTGATGCCCCGCGGTCACGTTTGACACCATTTTTGGGGAAGCGCCTCCCCACCTTGGCCGCGGTCAGCTGGTGTCCCAGCAGCACAAAGGTGACGAAGGTGAGGATGGAGACGACCACCGGCAGAGCGGCCCAGGTGTAGACGCACATGGCGTCCAGGTACTTGAGGGCCTTGAGGTGCTGCAGCTCTCGCTCGCGGCACCCGGCGACCTTCCGGGCAAAATGAGGCTCCCAGTTGTAGAACTTGATGACGCGAATGCCGAAGAGGATCTCCGTCATCATCTGAGCGGGAAAAGGGAAAACACGTCATTCTCCTCATTTTTCGTTCTGGGAGACACTCGATGGATTTGGTTCCCACCTTAACGCGGCTGTCCTTGTGCCGCAGCATCTGTTGGTTGTTGCTAAGGATACGGGAAGCGAGGAGCTTGTTGAGCGGCACCAGCAGCAGAGCCACGGCGAGCCCTCCGAGGAAGGCCACGCCCACCTGCAGGTAGAGCAGGTACAGGGTGACGGCGAACTGCAAGGGAAGGCTCCACAGCTCGTGGAAACTTCCGAAGAAGTTGACCACGCGGTCGGCGTCCGTGCTCATCAGGTTCAGCACCTCCCCCAGCGCGGTGCCGGCCAAGCTGCGGCCGCTGACCCGCAGCGCTTTGCCGTAAACGGCCGACACCAGGGCGGCGCGCGCCGACAGCGCCACCTTGGACACCTCGAAGACGAAGACGTTCTGGAGGAAGGACGCCAAGAGGGTGGTGGCGAAGAGGCCCAGCGCGCACCAGGCTCCCCGGCTGACCGGCGCCGCCGCGTCCTCCACGAAGTTCACCAGACTGCTGAGGAGCAGCGGGCCCGCGAAGCCCAGCATGTTCACCGCCGCCTTCAGCGCGCCGAGCGCGTAGTAGCGCGGGCCGAAGGCCCTGTGCAGCACCCTCAGCAGGCCCACGTCCCCCTCCAGCGCCGGCGCCTCCTCCTGGCAGCGCGAGCTCCAGGTGCCGCTCAGGAGGTTCCTGCTGACCGGCCGGGGCCACTGGTCCCGCCCGTCTGGGGCCGTCGCCGCGCCTCGCCGGCAGGCTTCCCAGCACTGGTGGAAGTGCCGGCACACCACGGCGGTTCGGAGGGTCCGGGGGAGGTGGTAGACGTCGGCCGGGCGGTCCAGCTCCCCCCGCCGCCCGCGCCCGAGGAGCGGCGTCAACCAGAGGAAGAGGAGCCGAGAGACGCAGCCGCTGCCGTCCTCGGCCACCATGGCGCCCGTGTCGGGCCGGGCGCCGCCGGGGTCGTCGGCGCTCAAAGCGTAGCCGGCATCGCCGACGCAGGGGAACGCGAAAGCCAGGAGGTAAACCAGGAGGGGGAGCGCCCGGGCCGAGGCGAGCACGAAGCGGGAGAATTCCAGAGGCTCCGCCGGGTTCAAGCCCTCCCGGTCGTGGCAGAAGGTCACCAGAGTGACGGCCAGGTTCGGCACGGACAGAAGGACCGGCAGGAGCAGCAGGGGGGGCCCTCTGGTTCTCCGGGACGCCGTCCTCTGGAGCGCCGCGACGGCGCCGAGGTGGACCAGCCAGGCCAGGACGGCGCAGCCGTCGGCCAGCGCGTCCAGGTACACGTCGGCCCGCTGCAGGAGGCCCGCCAGCGCCGCGTCGGCGCCGAAGAGCAGCGCCGCCAGGAGGGCCGAGACCTGGCGCAGCGTCCAACCGCAGGGGGGGGGCGCCGGGAGGGGGGCGCACCTACGAAGCAGAAGCATTTACACGGAAGTTACAACACAGGGCGGGTCAAGGAATTCAGTTTTGTGGTCAATACTGATGTGAAAGGAATCAGAGGTTGAAGATAAAAGCTACATTATTATTAATTAATTAATTTAAATCATTTGAAAGCCCTCAGACTACGTTACTGCATAGAGAATACCTTGTTACAAAGGGATGGATGTATGTTTATCCTTTTCAAGGACTCATCTTTACAGGATCACAAATGAGTGAGACTTGATGTATTCAGGTGATCAGACCCAGAGATCCAGAATTTCTAGTGCCCGAATGATCCGTTTGGACCAGGAAGTGAATGTTGTCGTAAAGTAGTAGAGTGTACTTCATGGACCCACCTTGCCGCGCCGAGGTAGCAGGCGCTGAAGACGGCCATGGCGGCGTGAGGCAGCGCCCCGAGGACCAGCTGGTTGAAACACGTGCCGACGCGTCCATGCTGCCACACGGGGAACAGGTTCTGCTCGTTTGAATGACAGAAGGCCGCGAGCAGCTGGGCCGGCCCAGATGAGCTCATCTCTCCTCCCGTCGGACCGCCGTCATCCTAGAAAATACCTGAAGGGCACAAGAGCATCACTGTAAGCGATGGAGAGGGATAACACTCATTTAAATCTTTAATCTTATTTAGCTGTCGCTGAGTGGGATCTTTGTCTCTTTTTCAACTATCACTTTAGTTTAATCATTTCAAAGCTCCTCAACATACAAATAATATGTGACGATTATTTGGCAAGAAAACTTACAACCCAAAACGTAAAAGATACATAACTGCACGTTACAAACTAAATCCAAAGGACATTTCATTTATATTTTATAGAAGGAAGTTTGAAGACTGGATGGGCTTCAAACACCAGAGACACCATCAGCATTCAACCCTTTCCCAGAAGAGGTCATGGTAGACTGACATAACGTCACTTCACACATATTTGTCGGTGAGTTTCTATCCTAAATGTGTTTCTTATCTTCAAGCTGCACATGTAGCAGAAGAAAAAGAAAGTTGTAAAAACGGACCACAGCAGAATTAAGTCGATTGCTGACTTGAAGTTGGCAGGTGGATCAGATGTAAACAACCGGAGCTAACGTTAGCTAGCTAGCTAGCTAGCTACTCAGTTAACTAATAGCTTGTTTAAAGGGCTCTGTCATGCTAACATGAATAAAATGTAAAGACATATACGCGTGCTTAATATAACTCAAGAACAACGAGGGTGGGAGAAAGTTAAAATGAGCAACCATTACATTTTATCGGCGTTTGCTCAGCTAGCAGGCATCGCGTGTCGATTCCTGATGACGCACAGCAGTGACGCGGACGAGCTTTTCAAAATAAAAGTAAAATGCCAAAATATTTTTTTAAATCAAAGTCCTTTTTAGATGACTTACTTGTTAAAATAAGAATCGAATGCATCAATGTTTTGTTCATTAAGTACAAAACACAAACATTTTTTTGTTAACAAAAGTAGAATAAATGCAGTCAAACTGTTACGTTACTGTACTGATGTCTGAAGTAAATGTTATTATATTTTGCTCTGTCTTTATCCTAGAGTTCGAATGCTTGTCTCCAACATTGGCCGGCTGTTTAAACCCAGGACTTTATATTTTGAATCCTGACCAAGTTAGAAATGTATAGACATGATATATATATATAAATAGTATTGAGGACAAAACACTTCACTGAGAACGGAAAATAGGAGACAGGCAATAACAGTTTGAGTTGTTTATTGAGATGTGTGAATGTAGAAAAGGAGCAAACTTCATATTTTAGCACCGTTATAAAAGATAGATTCTCCTTTAAGCGACATATGCGGCGGGAAAAGGAGAAGCATTTAATTCGCCAAAACCAAAGCGTTTAAATTTGGAACATCTCATCATATTTCATTAACAATATTAACATTCTAATGCACAGTTCATTATCATGTGCATTAGTTAAAAACACAAAGGAGTTTTTCAATAATAGACATAAAACAAAGATTTTTAAATACTGGGTGCAGCTTCTTAAGGCATTTTTAATTCAATAGAAAAAGGTTGTTTTATACAAAGCAATGAAGTAATATAATATCACATTATATTTGATTCCTTCAGCAGTGGGCAGCTTCACTTTAGTGTTTCTATTCCCTACATTATTTACACATTCAGTCCTGATGTAGAAAGATATGAGCTGCGTTTGTCCTCAACAGCATCTCGTGTCTTCAGACACCATCTCTGAAAGAATTCACCAAATATTGGCCTCCTCCGTGTCCGCTTTATGGGTTATTTGTCGGCCCGTGAAGCACTTTGAATAAAACCGCTTCAATGTGCTTTTTAAAAAAATTAAATACATTGGACTTTTTGGTCAAAGTTCTGCTGTTGGATGTTTAGAATGAAAACGCTCCTTTCACAATACGTTGATTTTTTGTTGTCGTTTGAAATAAAAGGTTCAGACTTCAGGCTAAATGACATTTCTCTCAGCAAATCTCCATCACATGAAAGCAACGACATGACAATGTTTTGTCTTTTTGTAAAGCCAGAATTATTGGAGTAACTTGTGTAAATATACCGCGAATCAACCAAAACTAAAAGCTATGAACAACTAAGAAAAGAATAAAGTAACCGATGGAAGCGTTTTCTTTTTTCATTTCTGGGTGTCATTGTCATGGTAACTGAAATATGAGCGTGTACACACACACACACACACACCAGTGCACAAGGCTCCAACATGCCGACGTGAGCAAAGCTGACTTCACTCATTTATTAGTACACACAGTGTAAGTAGGGCTGGGAATCGCACGTTTTCGACACCTTGCACGTCGACAAGAACAAACACCTTTCTTACCAACACACGCGCCACAGTGAAAATGCGAAACCTTTCAAGTAAAAAATACAACAATCTTTTTAATAAAAAGGAGAGTTCAGATAAAACGTCTACACACACGCAGACATTCAGAGAACTGAACAGAATACTGTCTAAATGTTGGGATTCAAATCAAACTGTGACGAAAGAACAATTCATACGAGTATGAACCTCTCAATACTCTTGACACTGCGCGGTGAGGATACATTTCGGGTAAATACGGGCGCCGCGGCTCGCAGAGGGAGGAGAGCGAGGCTTGACAGACTGGATTGGTTCCGCAGGTATGACGCCACCGCTTAAACACACAGGGAACAAAAGAAGAAGAAGAGACTCTGACGTATTACACACACATCATGAATGAAATCATCCCTCAGTTACTCAACGGCGTTTCCTGAAAGAACAGCTCTGAGGTTCCTCACTGAGGCGTTAGTCGAATCGTCCGAGATGTCGTAAAAACAACTTCCTGCCAACAGCTGATAAAAAACAAAAAAAACAAAAGTGACATCCTGCATCACCTCGACCTCCACAGACGCTGCTGGAGTCCCACAGGGGTCGACCCCGGGTCCTCTACTGGTCTCGGGTGACGTGTTTCTACAAATCCTGATGAATTAACCAAATGGAAAAAAAAATAGTCCTGATCAACTAGATGAGATTTGAGACATTAGTGAGCTTTACTCAGGTTTGAATGTGACAATTTAAATGTATGTATATTTCAAATTAAGAAGAAATTTGTTGCGTTTAGATTTCTCAGTAGTCAGGATTGTCACTAAGAATTCAGTTTACTCGTCAGATCTCAGCAGCTTTTCACTCGTTGCCTGTTTGTTTAGACATTTTTAATGTGGCTCCTTCTCCCCCTGAAGTGCACATCGAACTCCTCCAAAATAAAACCCTACGACTGCAGCTCCGCCTCCTCAGTACCGTCTCACACAAAATGGGCTTTTTACAGCCGCTTTGTGATCCTCCTGCTTATGACTCATTTATGTTATTTATCTCAGGTTTTTACACCCTTACCTTGTATATCCATTTCTAACAATTGCATGGAAAAATGTTATAAATAGTTTATTATCAATATTATGTATAATAGTATGCATACACACACTTAAAAAAATAGTCAAGTTAAACTTCTAAAAGCTTTTCAAAAGTCTTTGAAGTGGAGTTGTTATGCAATATATATTTATACATATATGTATACATAGGGAAAATTCAACACACTGTATACATAAAATACATGTATATATATATATATATAGTGTATTGAATTTTTTAATTTTCTTTCCTTATGTTTAAAGCCAATTTCTGGGATCTCCCACCGGTCCACAAACGTAAAAAAAGAAAGCAGGTCGGACTCGCAGAGGGAAAGTGAGACTGTGACTGGAGTCCTGCGGCCTCGTTGTCCTGTGGTCTCGTTGTCCTGTGGTCTCGTTGTCCTGTGGTCTCGTTGTCCTGTGGTCTCGTTGTCCTGGACGTTCGTCCTCCGGAAAAAGTTTATAAATAAGCGAGTGAAGCTTCTCTGCGTCTTCGGTTCCGGAATCCACCCCCCCCCCCCAAAAAAAACAAAAACAAAGATGAACTATTATTAATTGATTTTCTGGATGCTTTGAAGTCCACCAGGAAGGATTTCTTTGTACCCCTCACAGTGTCCCAGGGGGAGCGAGCACCTCCCCTCACGGGGCGCGTCAGGGACGCTTTAGTCTTTAGTGTCACTTCGTCCTCACAGGTTCTTGGTGTTTATGTGAGTCTTATAATGCTTCGTCAGGTGGTCGCTCCTCATGAAGCGCTTCTGACACTGGCTGCACTCAAAGCGTTTGTCCCCTGTGGGGGACGGACAGAAGACGAAGCTTTTTAATTATCCCAACAGCAGCACGTCTCTACGATGTCATTTACAAACACGTGTGTGACATACATATCAAAGTACACAACATTACAAAGATACATTAGATCAGGCTGCAATTAAAAAGTACAACTTCAAATGTTTAAAAGAAGGACAAATAGGTCGCATTTATCTTTGCTTTGGGTTTAGTAGATGTCTTTGTGTGTGTGTGTGTGTGAGTGTCGGGGTCCAGCAGACAGACCTGTGTGCGTCCTGGCGTGCCGCTGCAGCTCGTCGCTGCGCGTGAAACGTTTCCCGCAGAAAACCCAGTTGCAGACGAAGGGCCGCTCGCCGGTGTGCAGCCGGACGTGAGCTCGGAGCAGCGACGTTTTCCTGAAGGTTTTATCGCAGCCGGCGACGTGGCAGATGTGCTTCCTCTTCCCCACCTCCCCGGGCCTGCAGACGTACACACAAACGCACACCGTGAGATCCACGGGTTTTTGAAACCGTTTCTTACATAAAACTCTCAAAAAGGTCCGTGATTTGCTCAGAACATTTCACACACTCACCTCTTGTCTGCGTCTTTGCAGTTGGGACAGGTGCAGGCCATGCGTCTCTTCTTCTCTCCCGGCGGGCCCGGCAGCTCCAGGGTGAGCGTCTGGTCCACCTGGATGGCCTGCTGGCCCGGCGATGCCGCCAGCTGGAGACCCCCACCCTGCATCGCCTGCACCGTCAGGTGCTGCTGGCCTGACAAAAGACAGGAGGAGGAGGAGACGCCGTAAGAGACACCGCGGGGCTGCTTGCACTTTATACCCTACGACCTCGTTGTTACCAACCACCGGACCCCCAAACAAACACCAGCTCACCCCCCGCGTTGGTGATGGTGACGGGGACTCCCTGGACCTGGACCCCGTTGATGCTGATGGTCTGCACCGCCTGCGTCGTCGAGGTCAGCTGCTGCGGCGTGTTCAGCGATATCATCCCCCCCGCCGGAGCGATCTTGGCCAGAGTCCGTTCCTTCCGCCCCCCCGCCTGCGTCCTCTTGGAGCCGGCCGGCGGCGAGGTGGTGACGACCGAGGCGGTGGGCGTGGGCATCGTCGGGGAGACGGAGTCCTGGATTTGGAGAGACTGCCACTCGCCGGAGGCCGTTTTGAAGAGGAGCTGAGGGAAGAAGTTTCATTTAAACGTTGGATCCTCACAAGAACGACGTTGACGCGCACACACACGCACACACACACACGCACACACACACACGCACACAGCAGGTCTGACGGAGGTCACGGGTGATACCTGCGTCGGCGTCGCCTCCGCTTGTGAGACCTGCAGGCTCGACGGGGCCGGCTGCCTCTGCGGGACGGTGGGCAGCGTGGCGGAGGCGGCCTGCACCACCTTCAGGGCCTGCTGGGGGATCTGCACCACCTGAGGCTCCGGTTTGGACTGGACCAGCTGCACCTGCTGCACCATAGCCGGCTGGCCGGGACTCTGCACGATCAGGAGGTTGTTACCTGCCTGCTGATAGAGACAGCAGAGGGTTACTCTGTGGTGTTCAAGTGTGACCACAGATTAAATGCATCAGATAGTTGGACAATGACTCTGGTTTGACTATTACAGCTTGACGTGAAGTGATAAATATCCACATTTAGCTTTTTAGCAGCAAAATAAAAATGTATCACATCATAATTTACATTATTGAAACCAAAAGCTAATGAGGCCTTCCCCGTTGGTTCTTTGATTCCATATGAACATGAACTACTCTGATCGTATGAGGTGTACCTGAATGATGTTGTCTACGGCTTCTATCAGGATGGTGTCCATCTGCTCCGGGGGTGGAGAGGCCGCCTCTGCAGGAGGATAAGATGGAGGATAAGCCAGAACAACTTTCCTCTTCCTCCCTCGCCCTCCCTTTCCTGGCTTGGCGGCGGCGGGCGGCGTCTCGGTGACGTCTCCGGTGGCCACGCTGTACGGCAGCGTGATCCCGCCGCCCAGCTGCACCACGTTGGAGTGGTTTGCTTTGCGCTGCTTCGGGGAGGGCTTGATGGCCACTGCCTTCTGCGGCGTGACCGGGGCGGCGGGCGGCGGCACGCTCATGGGCGTGGTGATGATGGCCTGGTTGGTGCCCGGTATGAGCTGGATCTGACCCCCCTGCGGCATCATCTGGATGGCCTGGGCGCCCTGGATCTGCGGCATCATCTGGTACTGGATGTTGGCTGGGCCCGAGCTGTGGGTGCGGGCCGGGCTCTGCTGGATGGTGAGCACGATGGGGCTGCCGGGCGCCGCCGAGCCCAGGCCGGCGGGCAGCTGGATCACATTGCCTTTGGCCGAGAGAAAGCCCAGGTTCTTGGGTGGCGCCGGGGCGATGGGAGCCGGCTTTATGGGGAGGAGCCTGCGAGGCTGCGGCTGCGCCGGAGGCGAGGTGACTGGGGCCTGAGCTGCGGGGGGGCCGATTTTACTGCAGGTGGCGGCCAAGAGGGCCAGAGGAGAGGGCTGGGCGTCCTGCAGAGCACACAGACTGCATTAAAACCGGCCTGAACATTAACAGTGAAGCAGGTGAGATGCTCCAATAATACAGAGACAATATTATAACGACAATAAACAATGTGGATGTTTCCCCCTGCAAAGCTTCTGTCATTCTTTTATGTGCTATGTATCAAGCTACACTTGAGCTACAATAAAATACTGTATAAACAATAGAACATTTTATGTAGGTAAGAAAAAAATCAAGTATTATCTGCCGCGGCGTACTGACCTGCGTGGAGGCGTTGGAGGGCTGGAGGTATTCACTGGGACTGACAGCAACAGTGGTGGCCATACTGTCCTGTTGTTCTGGAAAAGCACACAGACACAGCAGAGTCACATTCAAGGCCCTTTCAAGGACATTCCAGGGGCCTTACTACAAAACAAAAGGCACATCTGAGGATGACTGAGGGACGCGTCCGTTAAGACGCCTGTGATTATGTCTATTGGTTACAAACGTCAAGGAATATAAGTCAGGAATGATCAAATATTTTCCCTGTATGATTCAACATTGAACCACTAAGCAGATGGGCAGCGAATAGTTTTCCAAAGAACTACTGCTACCAGTGCAATAGACAAGTTACTTAAAAAAGCCTTTTATAAGCCATTTTGATAATGACGTTGAAATATTTACCTCAAAGCACATTTTCAGTTCGTTTTTTTTATAATTCATTTCAAGCTAAAAATAAATGGCGAGGAACTGAACACCACTGTGATGAATTGTCTAGTTCCAATACTTAGTTCCCTTCAAACAGCATTTAAATATTATAGACAGCTACACATATCACTTTGATGCATTCACTACTACTCTGTGTTAAAAGTTCAAATCATTTTGTTATTTTGATGATTTAACACCCGACTAAACAATCACCCACGCACACGCTTAGATATCAAGGACAATCAATTGTGCAAACATTTGGAAAGAAAAGGCTTTCTGCAAAAGTATGTGCGAAGCAGATGACATCTTTTTGATATCTTTGACCAGCAGACATCAGAATACTGCCAACAATTCAGACGCTCAGCGGACTGCAGTCATTACTTGCTGCTGCAGCCTCTAAAACAAGTGTTTTCATTTGGTTAAATGCAGCAGTAGTGCCAAGAGGAGGAGTGAGAGGGGGGTCTAAGAGGTCTAACACAACATATGTCACCATCAGTCATGAACGTGTAAACAAACTGAAATATTAACATCGGCAGTATTTGAGTCCATCGACGTTGCACATCCTCTTGGCAAAGAAACTTGAAAATCAAACAGCAGGTGACACGAGAGCGAGAAGCGCAAAGGCTGCTGGGAAAGCACCGAGCTCACGACGCACTCGTGAGCAATTGGGTGGAGCAGTTTGTGCCCCTAAAAGCGGAGCATCACAGATGCTGTGTGCCATCTGTGCGAGGACACCACTTACAGCAGACGTCTTTATCTGGGTTTGTAAATTGGGATTTCATCATTCGTCTTTGAGCGATCGCCAAAGACTGACGTGTGTTCTTTCTGCGGTAACAAATGAGCTCGGTGACTCTGATGTAATCGTAGCCAGGGGGTTCATTAGCACCACGCTCAAACAATGAAAAGGAAAAAAAAAATCACTAGTCGGCGTTATGAAACCTGCAACCACAACATTAACTGCGTTGATCTACCGCCTCCTCTGTCTAAAGGGAATTTTACCCCGACAGAAAAAAAATAACCTCTTTTGGCTGCTGATCAGCAGACCAAACAGGAAGTGTTGTCTTCCTCATCAAGTGAGAATATTATAACTGCAGCTATGGATCATTGCACCAAAACCTTTCCCCCCCTGAGAAACCACAGCACCCTGAGTGAACGCACTCCGATGCCGCAGGTACATTTTTTGGCAGCGGTGGAAGAAGGATTCAGATATTTCATTTGAGTCGAACTACTGAATCACACAGTTTAACCATATGAGTGACGTACGGCCTTCAAAACAGTACGTCAGTGGAAGTATTACAAGTAAAGGGAAAATTGTGTAGGCAAACGTGGCTTGTTTTTAAAGATTGTTTATGAGGTTTCAGGATTATTGTTGCAGCTGCATTAATGTGAATGTTACATTTTCCTGGTACACATGATACAGCTCTGCTAATCTTACCTCAGTCATATGCTGTTAGGCCGTTTGACAGAAATAAAGCAGATTCTAGGAGATCCTACTATGACTGTAGCGTTCTGTTAGAACCACTAATCCCCCAAAAGAGAACTATTCAAGAGCTCAGAAAATTTTCAAAAAGTTTAAGAAGTAGATTTTTCATGCAAAGCAACACTTGATCCTTCGGTTTCGAAATCAACACATCTGGGGATACAGTTTAAAGAACTAAATGTCCCTCTGACATATACAAGTTGCATACAATGGAAACACTGAAATAAAGTTAGATATGAATTGAGCCACCTTTAGCAGTTGCAACATTAAAGCCAAGAATCTTGCATGATTTTGTTTATTTAAGTATGCATTTTTACTCGAGAACGCTTTTGAATGAAATACTTGTACTTGTATAAAAAAAAAATTTAAAAAAAAAGTATTTCCACAATGCAGCCATGCCACTTCATGGGAGTGAGTACTTGGTCCACAGTAATGCAAACATATTGACAAAAACAACACCACGGCCACAAAATAGCGCCGCCATCTAACACAGATGGTTTGGTTTGCTGTGGACAGCCAGCTAACGGTAGCTAGCCGGCTAGCTAACTAGCAACACTAACCGAGGATACACTGAAGTTGCTAGCAGCTAGCTTAAGCAGATCTGACCCGAGTGCGGCTTAGGTTGTACTTTCAAACCAACCAAGATGGGGCCGTTGCTTGC
Source organism: Pungitius pungitius (assembly GCF_949316345.1). NCBI lineage: Eukaryota > Metazoa > Chordata > Actinopteri > Perciformes > Gasterosteidae > Pungitius > Pungitius pungitius. The sequence goes on from NC_084908.1 coordinate 19,890,226, forward strand.
ACTATTACTGTATTTTATTGTGGAATAGATGGGCGGGGGGGGGGGGGGGGTAGGGGGGGGCGGGGGGGGTTAGAGGACCGCAGCTAACACTCGCATATTTGGCTAGCTGAAGAGAAGCTAGCAAGTCAAACTCTCTTTGAATACGTTACAGAAAAAAGCAGCTCTTTTTTTCCGGAAGTGCATTGCTTATTTCGGGTCACACAACTGTCCGAGCCTCACCTAAAAACACATGTATTTGTGTCGCATAGCGTCCAGTGCGTTTCTGCCCGACGCAAATACAATGTTAAACGAAGTAGAATGTAATATAAACACCAATGTTTTAATTCCTACCCACCGCTCATGACGACATTCGCTCTCCGTGAGCCTTGAAGACCGAGCCCCATGGAGGAATCCGCCCGCGCGCGCTGCACCAATGGGCGGACAATGGTGCGTTGAGCGAAGCGCGAGACGGCCAATCGCCTTGAGCCATCCGCGTGAGTGAAATTCAAGACAGCCAATCGCGGCGCGACATTAATGTACGTGACGCCGAGAAAGACGGCTCGACCAATGGGATATCATGATGTGCACAAGGCGGGGGCGTTTCTAAAAGAGTAGGCCGCGAACACGCGAGGACCCTATTACAGCGAGGCTGCGGTTCTACTGACGTCCCAGACGACCAATGAACGCGTTCGAGGGCCGATCGATCCGCGCGAGAGTGACAGCCGCATCAACCACTAAGCTGTGAGCCGCTGGTACGTGACCCGTTTAAACTGCCCATGTTTCAATTATGAGGCTCAGACTATTATGTGTGATGATTTACGAAGCACGTAATCCCTGCAGACGGATTATATAGATTTAGTTTTGAAGCGAATATTTGTTCGTTAATCAATGCGTGCAAAAAGACACAGGACACTCACGTGGTTCGCACTTGTGGAGGAAGCATTTGAGGTCTTCCAATTTGCCTATTGACATTACTCATACCATTAGGTAAAAATAGCCTGCTAACGCTTTATTAAAATGTAATTGCATACTCTGGTCACATGGGAGTGGTGGAGCTCAAATGGAACGATTAACTTGGGGTTGTTTAAATTATGGATTAATCTGCTGATTACTTTCTCCATCAATCAATAGTTGGTGGTTTTGGTTCTTACCCCCCCCCCCCCCACACACACACACACAATTAGTCCAAAGTGACTATATAATCATGTTATAATAAAGTTATAATCCACCACTTCTTGAGGTCCGTTGGGGGCCGTCTGAGTCCGGCCTCCAGCATTTTTCAGCCAGATGATGAGCTGTGCTGTTCCTCATTGGATCACTCTTACTACACTCCCCCCCCCCCATGGAGCGCACTTGACCTTATTCACCGCCATAGTCGTGTCAGTCCCGCCCCCCTTCATCCTGCCTCACCACAAGTTTCGTCTTTAGTGCTTTGGAAACCAGAGGCTTTTAGCTGTAAAGCTCTTCCTCCCTCCTCAACTCAAGTGTGCTGTGCATAGTGGTGGTGGGGGAGGGGGGGGGGGGGGGGGTGCAGATACTGTCTATCAGCGTCTCCCCGGGCACCTCTGTGGAGAGTCTCGGAGAGAAAGAGCTGCATAATTCAGCCGGAATATATTTCCATTTGACAAGCTTCACGAGCGAGCCGGAGAGGATTCGGCCTCAAACGTTTCAGAGCGAGCGGCTGCCGTTAAAGGAATGAAAGAAGCTCCAGAAGCTGTCGAGCACCGATGGGACGCTTCAAGCTGAAGCAGGAACATGTGACTGAAAGGTTGAGTCAATTAAATGATGGACACACACAATCAGCTAATTAAGGATAATCACATTTTTTGGAAAAACCTCTGGATTGAGTGTTACTACTTTGGCTAAAAAAACTCTTAAACCCAATTTGCCTCAAAGCTTTTCAAACTAAAGGTACATTGCTGAAAACAAAAAAGAAATCTCATCACAAAGTCCAACTTTTGAAGATTTGTCCGCATTGGTTGCGTTGCTCGGGAGGCTTTTATAGCTGTGACTGAAGCGTGGACTCCATCCACCAGTTACACGCCAGCAGAACCATCTCCATGACAACTGAGCAGCAGCATTCGCGCAGCGAGGCCATGTCATGTGGTTCAGAGCTTCAGAGAGGGAGTTGGACCTGAAATTTAAATTCTAAAGATACGGATGTTTCAAAAAAATATATATCTTTGACAAAATAAATGTTAAAAGTAAAATCGGACGTCAATACTTCTAAAATCCTGAATCATTATATCCTTCATTTCTTATGATTATATAATTATAAAGGCTGGAAATGTGTTTTTTTTTTAAATGATACCACAAAGACCTGTTATTTTTCTTCTTTTTTTATACTGAAATCACTGAGCCAGTAGCTTCAGCAAAAATACACCTGGGCGATTTCAACAAATAAAACTGACAGGTAAAGATGAGTCACAGATACACACACTGAGGCAAGGCATTGTGAGGCTCACAGATTCCCGATGCTGTCATTCTAAAAAACAGTATTTGCAAAACTCTCTTCTGTTTGATTTTAAGACATTTGGGGAGCTTTTAACTTCTACTAAAAGTGGACCAATCATAGCAAATAAAGTTTCTTTTTATCACCGCGACAAATCGCTGTTGTTTGGTGACTTCGATGCCAATGAGCGGTTTGCTTTTACAACACCAGCTCTGCTCAGTTTAAAGGTTCCTCTTTGGTGTCGCGCGTGAGCCTCAATGGACCAGAATGCATTGCAGCTGCAGGACACGTGGTGCATTGTGTACGAGACGCTGTTCATGAGATTTACAAACAGGTTGCAAAGGGGGATTCTGGGAAATGTAGGAAATCACTACAGTGCTACATTCCAAAATATTTTCTAAAACCGTCCCCGAACACGAACCTGATGCTTTTTGTTGTTGCCATGACAACGAGAATGACCGAACTGGTTTTTTGTTGTTGTTTTTTTTTACTCTGAACTGGAGGTCAGATGTTTTTGAACTAAAGGCACAATCCACCATGTTGGAGGCGGGACATCAAGAGGTGAAGAGGTGGGAAAACACAAGGTCAGGTTTCTGTGACCCTGTCGCTACAAGAAACGGACGAGACCGAAGCAGAGGAACGTGACATCAGAGGGACGAAACGAAATGCCCCTTCATGCTATAAATAAATATTCATGTCAAACTAAACTGCCCGAGGAAAGGGAAGAACAAGCAAAAACAGGGAAATTAAATTGAGGGTTGAATTGAATTTCCAACAAATCTGTATGTCCGAGACATCTAATATACATTCGAGATGCATCAGCGTCGTAGCTAACGTTAAAACGTTGTTATTTCCGGGGCAGAAACAAGGAATCCGCTGAAGAAATGAGATTCTAGGTCCTCCAACATGGTGACTCGGTCTCCTGTTGAACACGTCCGGCCTGCCTCTGTGTGTGTATCCCTCCTGAGGACCAACGCTCGATCCACAGCATGGAAAGGAAAAACAAGGAAACGGCAGCAAACAACACTTGTACGAATGGACCAGTGCATTGTGGGTTTCAGAAGTCCAGTTCGGTAGCTTCGGGGGGGGGGGGGGATTTTGCAAATTGAGTTCATAAATCCTCCTTTTTGTTTCACACCGACACACGTTTGGCAGCTGAGAACATCTCTGCAGTCCCTCTGAAGACGAGGCCCGTGTCCTCTCGCACCTGGATGTCTCCTCGACTGTCTGTCCGCCGCACGGCCGCAAACACTCGTCCCTCTTTTGGGTCGGTCCGGAGTCAAGAGAGAGGCGGGTCCTTCCGAGTCCAGCTGGAGACGCGGAAGCATCCAGGCGCTCCGATTGGCCGATGCTGGAAGACTGGCAGACCGGCACGGATCCGTCCTCCATGCGGAAACCTGTGTTTGGAGCAGGGTTAAAGTCATTTTCAGTCATTTTCTCATAGACTTCTATGGGAAAACGCCGCCCCCCGCTGGTCACTGCAGAGAATGCAGGTTATAATACTCTTCTGACGTTAAGTTAATCTGCAATTATGTGAAGCTGTAATGTCGGTCCCATAACTTTAAGTCTAAGTTTATTCGTGCGATTTCACAGCGAGGAACGACACTGATTCTGGAATCGTCTCTTAAAAAACACTCCTTCACTGCATACACACACACACACACACAAATATATATATATACTCCTTTATTTAATTACCAACACCAAACCGACACTCACTTGAGCGGAGAAGATCTCCGGTGCTACGTCTGCGACTCGGCCTCTTGTGCTGCACCCACCACCCTCCGGATGCTCTTGATTGAGAGGTACGTCTCCTCCTCGGGGTCGTAGTAATAAAACTTACTCAGGTAGGAGATCAGCGGTCTGGAGGAGAGCCGACGACAGACGTGGGACAACAAAGTCACACCTGTGAAACGACGCTCCGATCCCCCCGCACAGCGCATGCTAAAGTGTTAGCATTCAAGCTAATAGTCATCGGTAAAATAAAAGAGGTCCCAGCCGAAGAATTTGAAACGGCTAAATTATCTTGTCTAATTATCTGAAAATTGAAATTATGACAATTTATTTCAAAAGCCACAATAAAAAGTCTGGAATGAGAGCTTATTGAATCGAACGAACAAAGTCAAATGGGAGCACAGAGCCTCGTGTTCGACCTCCTCACAGCAAGGTCAGAACCTTCCCAATATCAAAGAGGTGGAGACAGACTTTGGAGGCCACGCCCGGACGCCTGGTCCCCACCAGGTGTGTGTCTGTCTTGCCCGAGGGCGTACCTGGGCAGCGGAAGCTCCTGGATGTGGTCGATGCGGACCATCTGTCGGATGCAGAAGCGGCAGAGGTGCTGCAGTGACTTCACGTTGCTGAAGCGAGACACCGGGTACAGCAGCTGAACCGGGGTGGGAGGAAGCCCTGAATCACACACACACACACACACACACACACACACACACACACAGAGGATGAAGCTGGTGTTTCTCCACATTCTCTCTCAAAGCACTTCTCGCTAAGTGGAGGCCCCGCATCCATTTTTGATGTGCGGCGCCTTTTCCTCACCTGGCACCCTGGAGCGCAGGAAGTAGAGGAACTTGCCGTTCTTGGAGTGCATGATGGCTCGCTCGATGAACTCCACCACCGAGTGGCAGCGGTCCTCGAACTTGGGGTGACACCACAGGCTGAACGTCCCTGAAGAGGCGTTTTGACATGAATAAATCACCGCGGCGTTAATTATGAAAACAGTTTGTAGTGACAGTGAAGGCGGGCAGAGCACCCGGGTGCGCGTCGGGCCGCTTGGACCTCGTTCTGATCTCAGTGTTCAAAGTCGCGTCCACAGAGCTGAAGAAGGGCTTCGGGCAGTTTTTCCTCATCGCGCAAAAGGAACATTTCACCCTGGAGGGTTTATGAAAACTTTACAAATAACAAACTCTGCAGAGCCTCCCTCAGCACTTAATGCAGCGGGTAGATGGTGAGCTTCGCTGAAAGACCTGGTGATGTCATCAGAGCTTCACCAAAGCCAGTGCAACGTGTCCCCCAGAGACCCCGAACATATGTGAAGATATTTCACTGAGTCGGAGGGTTCATCCCGAGGGGACCTCGAATATCTGAGTCAATCAACCCATTGGTTGCACTGGTTCAATCCACGTTGCTTTAACAGATGCTTCAAGACGTGCCCTTTATGTATTACTGTCCATGTATTGCTTGTTTTAAGTTGTATGTAACATCTATAGTATTACTAGTGTTGAGGAGGTCATTCAGGTGTATGAACCAGCATCCCCTAAGAAACACATACACACATATCATATCTTGTTATGCTGTTCCATTTCTTGAATTGTGCGAAATAAACTAAACTGAATGAAACACTTCAGAATAAAAGCCCCCCCCGACTTGAAGCGGTGTGCAGAGAGAACAGACGCAGCCAAATAAGTTGCTGAGTGTGGTTGTTGACTTCCTGTTTATCTGCCCTCGATGCGTTCATGCACACATGATCGTGTTGATGTGCACGTGTTGTGTCAGTCTGGCCCTGACGTCTGAATTATGGATGTTTTTGGCCGTGTAGCTTTATCATGGTGAGTCATTAATATAGAGCCTTGTTGATGTATGGAAGTATGTGTGTGTGTGTGTGTTTGTGTACACATGGATCTCAGAGTCACCCTGTTGAGTTATTCACAGCTCTGTGTTGTAGTCGACCTTTTTGGATCCTTGGAACGTCACGTTTTTGCCCTTTTTTGTTTCGTTACGTGCTGTTTGATGTCCTGTTGTCCTGTTGTCATGTTGTTGTTGTGTTTATGAATACACACACTCACACAGTCCTAGCAGGTAAAGCGTGATCATTGGGAAGAATTATTTCCACACAGTGTGTGTGTGTGTGTGTGCGTGGGCCTCACCTCGGTAGTGCTCCATGCGCGTGTGTGTGTGTGTGTGCGTGGGCCTCACCTCGGTAGTGCTCCATGCGCGCGTGTGTGTGTGTGTGTGTGTGTGCGTGGGCCTCACCTCGGTAGTGCTCCATGCGCGTGTGTGTGTGTGTGTGCGTGGGCCTCACCTCGGTAGTGCTCCATGCGCGTGTGTGCGTGTGTGTGTGTGTGTGCGTGGGCCTCACCTCGGTAGTGCTCCATGCGCGTGTGTGCGTGTGTGTGTGTGTGTGCGTGGGCCTCACCTCGGTAGTGCTCCATGCGCGTGTGGTGTGTGACCCCCTGCGACCTGAAGCTCAGGCTCAGGATGTACCGGGGATCCGAGCTGTCTCGGACCAGGAACGATCCGTCCGGTTTCCCCTTCAGCTTCATCTCGGCGTCCTCCCAGTTCATGGGACCCCAGTACCAGCCACACTGAGGAGAAACCCCACAAATAACCCACTTTGCAGAAATTGTAGTGCTAAATTTGTGCTTTTTATCCATTTTATACTATTTTAGGCTCTTTCCTGGACAGTGTTGATAAAAGACTCAAAATGTCCCCGAGAGAGAACCTTTTGGACAGTGGGACAGGACGTGTGGACATTGTGATCTCGGGGGGGTTGTTTGTTGCCTTAAATACTAAATGCTGCTCAGTCCACGGCTCGTTAGAGGGAACTCACCTTCTCCAGCTCTCTCAGGCTGGCGGTGAAGTTGCTGGCTTCCGACCGCCGCAGCGCGCACAACATTGGGGGCGGGGCATGTCTGGAAGGGGGCGGAGCGTCAGCCGGCGATGGGGTCGAATGAGGGAGGGCTCGAAGGAAGGCGTCTAAATCAGAGGCAGAATGTAAGGGGACGTTTACGGGTGCCTAGTAGGCAGATATTTTAAATCCACTGTTTCATTTTTTAATGTCAGGAAGCAAAACTGTAACAAAGCTGCAGTGATGGAAACATTTGTTTAAGTAACTTCTGAAATCGATTGTTTCATCTCCCCCGGACTTCTTCGTTTGCTCCACAGCGACGCTCACTTCCTGCTTCGCGCCAGGAAGTGATGGAGTAGATTCAACGAAACGTCTTACCATTGAGGCTGAGACTGTGCTGCATGGTGGCGTGGGAGGGAGGAGGAGGAGGGGGGAGAGGCAGGGGGAGGGACTGCAGGGAGGCGCCCATTACACTCACTAGGAAAGGCCCAGGCTGAGGCCCAGCTATGTCATCTGGAGGAAGGACAGGAAGGACAGGGGATGAAGAAAGAGCAGGAAGGAAAGGAAATACAGAAGTAAAGGGTGGAAGGAAAGAGGGATGAAAGGAAGTAACAGAACGAGGTAGGAAGGAAGGAAACAAGTAAAGGAGAGAAGACGGATGGAAGGTGAAGGAAGGGAGAAAGCAAGGAAGTAAGGAAACAAGTGAAGGAGAGCAGATGGATGTAAGGAAGTAGTTATGCAGGGAAAGAGAAAGCAAGGAGGGAGGCGAGGAAAGAAGGAAGGATGCGCCGGCAGACGAGGATAGGGATCGAGGGAGGATGGTAGGACAGAAAGGGAGAAAGAACAAGGTAACAGGGAAGGAGGGAGGACAGGAGAGAAGCACAAAAGCCATGATAGAAGGTGAGAAGGAGAGAGGGAAGGATACGAGTGAAGTAAAAGGAGAGGGTTGGAAGGAAGGATTAAAGGAACGAGGTCGGGCAGGAAGGAAAAGAGAAAGAAAGGAGGGAGAAAAAGATACATGGGCATGAGATGAGAAAGGGAGGGAAGATAAAGGAAGGAAGGAAGGAAGGAAGGAAGGAAGGCTTTTCAGCACTATCAGACAGGAAGCTTTGGCCCACCAAATTAAAAGAATCTTTCTTAATATTCAACATTAAATGTTCACTGTGAGTCTCCGTTTGTAACGTAGACAAAAAGAACAAAACCAAACCGCTACAAACTACAGAACCCGTCCGACCTTTTCTCCTAAAGCACCAAGAGATGCTCAAGAAAGCTGCACATGTGGGTCAGAAGACACCAGGAGCACAAATATGCATCCGAAAGGTCAGAGATATTAGAAATGAGGGGGGACAAAAATATCATTTGTGCCTTTTACAATCAATCTTTTCCCCAATATTCTATCGTTTCGAGGTAATCTCAGATTTCTGGGTTTGCTTTTTGAGTTGCTGTAAATGGACAAATGTGCCTCTCAAAGCAACAAATAATCCAATTAGAGCTGTTTCCTGTGAAGAGAGGAAATCGCAGGCACAAAGGTGGGGGGGGGGGAACAGTACCTAACAAACTGAGACTTCTGCGCGGAGGAGGGGGCGGCGTGGGAGGGTGCGGCGTGTTGGCCCCTCGCCGCGAGATGTCCACGTCCACCAGGGACACCGTCTCACCTGAGGCCAGAGGAGCAGAGCAGGAGAAAAAGAAAAGGGAGGGAAGGCGCGTTAAAGACGGCGTTTCCGCGCTTGTCGTGTTTCGTGACCTTCCTCCCCCCCCCTCGGATCTCCTTCCTCCAGAAGCTTTTCTTAGCTTCTTCTGTGAAACACCGCGGACCAGCTGGTGAGCTTTCTGCAAAGAACCCTGCGGTTCTGTGAGAAACAACATCAGCTGGTCCCGCACGGTGCAGCTTCAATGTTTTCCCTTTTAATTGGCGGTGCGATAAAAAAAAACTACAATAACCAGAGAGTACTTTTAAAGCCCTGCGGACCTTGTGGACAATTCTCATAAAGTCAGCTGAGTATGTTTTTTTTTCGCCAGCTGAGCTGCCGACCTCCTTCGCCCCTTCTTACCCAGAGGCCTCTGGGGCCTCGCGTTATCTGGCGCGCCACACGGCGTCTGACGTGAGAGGCGCTCACGGTGTTGCTCTAAAAAATACCAGCGATGCGTTTTTGGACTCTACGTTTAAGTGGTTCGGATTTTAAAGGAATAGAGAATCGACGACACCGTGATTTGTCAGTTAAGTATGAAAGCTGGTTAGCTTAGCTTAGCATAAAGACTGGAAACAGAGGGAAACAGCTGGGGGGGGGGGGGGGGGGGGGGGCGTTCGATGTCATCACCATCACACTGCAGTGCACTCATTGGAAAAATCTGGCATGTTCCTGCATTAATGAAATGTAATGTTATGTTGATAGGAGGTGGTACTGAATGTGTTGTTGTGTTGCCAGAGATGCAACTAATCGTTTTACTGTTGCGTTTTATGACGAGTCTTCATGAGCTCCACGGATGCAATATTTTAAATCTCAAGATGCAGCTTAACTACAGCTGTCAGAGTGAAATATGGAGGAATATCCAGAAGCACAAACAGAAGTCTATGAAGGAACTCCACCTCGGTCACATGACGTCATGTTAGTCTATGAAGGGTCACATGACTTTACTTTTCACCACTAAGCTGAAGGAGGACTTGTGTTGTATTGAGGACGTTTAGTCATCTCATTTAGACTCTTTTAAGAAACACAGAAGACAGAAAGTTGCCAGAGGCTATTTACTGACCTATTTTATGTAAAACAATACGATCAAATATCTTTTAGACCTAATTTCAGGCGTCCAAAACACAAAAAGAACATTTAAAAAACATGTTGACTTTGTGAGGAACGACACGGAAGGACAATATAGGTGACTCACTCTCAATGGTGACTGTTACCATGGGAACGCTGATCGATCACCTCTCCGTTTAAGGACTTTTTAAAGCATGAAGCTGCACAATTGTGAAGATGAGGCGGAGGGCGGAGATGACACCAAATAACCTTCAATTACTTAAACCCTTGAACAGTATTTGATCTCTGAACAGATCCAAGTACGAGGTGAACACAATCAATCAGGTTTTTAGGCACAAACACAAGACGAAAGAAAGGCTCAATGTTTCTAAATGTACAGATTCTCCATCGGTGGTCAGAGCAAAGTAATACCATTAAAACTGGAAGAATTATAGTGTAAATGTGAACACATTATAACAACAATGTCCCCTTGATTGGAGTGGAAACATTGATGGGAACATTTTCATGACAGAATTTGGCAAAAAATGGGCTTGTGACTCAAGTGGATCCTCTTTCCTCTGACAGTAGATGGGATATATTCGGGGTTTCGGATCGTTGATTTTATTATAGGTATTTTCTTTTGCAGTTTTCTTACACTTTATGGATCTAACTATTGAGGGACATGGTTATTAGTGCTTTAATAAGCCCGCGTTAATCCGTCCGACATCGTTGCGCTTGAGTTGCAGAGGGTTTTCGAGCTGGGTTTCATGAGTCAACCAAAGAAATAGATCCTCCCAGAGGCACGAACCCGAAGCAGAGAGCATCCCTTACCGGTGAAAGCAGAGAGGGAGGCAACGAGGGAGGCGGGGGAGAAGGCACTGTGGGCCCTGGTCAGTCTGGGCTGGCTGTGGCTGCAGGACGCACACGGACACATGCAGAAGACCAAGAAGGAGAACATGAGAAGAAGAGGTGTTAGTCGCTGCAGAGGTTCTTTTTCACTATGAGCAGTTTTGGGTCCTGCAGCTTTTTCTTTCTTTTAAAAAAAAAAAACTTTTCTTCTGTTTGAAGCTCTCTGGCAGCCGAGGCTTCTGAAGCTATGTTTTTTTAATCATAGCCTTCCTTCAGCGTGATGCTTTGAATAATGACTAAGCAGCGAGGGGGATACAGAGAGGGACAAGCAACAAAGGTTTGGAAAATATCTGCATCTAACAAGCAGCACCGAGCATTTTCTGGAGGGGGGGGGGGGTGTCTGAGCAGAAAGACAATTACAGCTGAGTGAGTTAATTCAAGAAACAAAGGTGGCCTCTGAGTGAGAAACAAACATATTAAAGATTATGGACCCACATTTCTAAACGCAGCAGAGGGAACTCATGAAGGGACACAACACCTCTGGGCTCCTGGTCAAATGTCACATGTTTGCCCACCCCCCCTGAGTCATCCATGCAGGCAGGTTGAGGGAAATAGGAATGCCACATTATGAAGGACCAATGCTGGGCCGTTTAGGGCCACGTGGAGCTGCTCACCTGTCTGCGTCCTGCTCAGCGCCGGCGGTGCTCGCCATGTCCACCAGGCTCCCGGCAGAAGACACCGAGTAGGTCACCGAGGGCCTCTTGTCCAGCAGGTGGCTGGAGCCGCTGCAGCTTTTAGTCCGGAACAGTTTACTCAGGCGGATCTTTAACGAGCCTTTTTTGGACTTCACCGGAACCTTGAGCGTCTTTTCTCCACCCGAGGCCCGACCCGTGGGGGTCCGCGGCGCGCTGGCGCACCGCTCCGGCCGCCTTCTGGGGGTGGACGCCTGGCTCGGGTTCGGGCTTGTGGCCCACGGCGAGCTCTGGACCGGCGTGTGCGACTGAGAGGTGGCCGAAACCTGGGCCACGACCTCCGAGTGCCCGGACCTTACCTGCGAGAGCCGGCTGGATAAATCCCCGTGGAGGCTGCACACCTGCGCGCCCAGGTGCACCGCTGCAGCCGCCTCGGTCGCGGCCGGGTCCATCCCCTCCACCTGCCTCCTCAGCTCCGCCTGGAAGCTGCTGATGGAGAATGCCCCCGACATTTTCTGGACTATCTCCCGTTTCCTGTTGAGTAAAAACTCGCGGCGTCCGTGCTCGTCGTCCGGCTCAGCCTCCGGGCACTCGCCCATGCCCAGGCCGGCCACCTCCCCGCTCCCCAGGCCCTCCAGCACCAACAAAGCGTCGCTGGTCTCTGTCGGGTCGTCCCCGGGCTCCACTCGCGCTCCCGCCGGCCTGTGCGCGCCCTGACACGAGCACTGCGGGAGCTCCCCCGCTTTGAGCAGCATCTTGGGCACAGCGCCGACCCCGAGCTCCCCGAACCGTCGGGCCAGTTCGAACACGGCTCCCTCTCTGTCCCTGGAGGCGCACCCCCACTTAGAGTCGAGCACCGTCAGAGGGTTGGCTCGGTCCGACAACAGGGGCCACTCGGGCGGGGTGGCGATGAGTCGGTGCCGGTGGCAGAGCTCCGCAGCTTCCTGCATCTCCGCGGTTACAACCGGCGGATGCGCCCCCCACGTCCGCTCCAGCAGGTCCTGGTGCTGCTGCTGCTGCTGCTGCTGCTGCTGCACGTCTCCGGGACTCAGGCTGTTGTTATTCACAGCCGCGCCGGAGCGAGCCGACCCCGGGCTCAGGTCCAAGCCCAGAGCATCCCTCGGCTGATTCCGACGGTCTAATTCCAAAATCCCTTCCCCGTTCCGCATTATGTTGGAGAAGACGAGCAGCTGAGGCCGCAGGCCGGGGCTGGGGCCAAAGTCGAAGCCCTGGGCCTCCATGGGGCTCTGCGGCGGAGCGGGCGCGGGCAGCGCGGCTCGGCTCTCCGTCGCGCCGGAGTCAGGTGCGGCCGTGCCCTCGCCGCTCTGCTGGGCTTTGTTCAGGCGGCCGCCGGGATGCTCGAGGCCCGCCGTCAGATCTCGGCTGATGTCCAAGCCCGCTTTGACGCCGCCGCGAGCCAGGACCTCCTTCCCCTTCCCCTTCCCCATCCCCATCCCCGCCACCACCACTCCTCCTCCCGGCGGCAGATTCCCGTTTTCCGCGTCCGGGCGGTCGTCCTCGGCCGCGGAAACCAGGCGCATCAACACGAAATCGGGCGACATATCTTGCGCGTTGTTCATCGTTTGTTCCTCGGGGGAATCGCCAAACGAGAAATGAGTAGGGGCGATCTGGTCGTCACATAGCAAAACCCGCGGCGATCTCTCTCCTATAATAAAGAAAGGGCCAAGCCGCCGCTGCCTCCCATAAGTAGGCTATGAGCGAAAACACACACACACACACACACACACCAGGCGACGGTTTCATCCCCTCCTCCTCCTCCTCCTCTTCAACGACAGCTCAGCATCCATCTGGTAAATGTCGGGGAAGATGAGCGCGGTCGGCTCCCGGCAGCAGGCGGACCTCCCCCCCCCCCTCCCCCCCAGCCCCCTCCGGGTCAGACACGCGGTCTGGTTCGAGTGGAGAAATAAAAAGGCAGCAGAGAGTCCTGGTCAGCGGCCGCGCTGGTTTCGCCTCCGTGTTCCCAGCCAGGCCCCACCCGCTCCTCCTCCCCATCATGCCGCTCCATGAGCGCACATGATGGCAGCCCTAAATTAAGACTGGCGTGGGTTTTTTTTTTTTTTTTTTTTTTTTCGTATCGCAGGGCTGTACCTGATTTAGCGTGATTTGGGTCTTCATTCTTCAAAAGACGACGGTGATGGATAATAATAATAATAACACAAATAATTTTTAAAAGGACTGGATTCTTTCTAGAATATTCAGTCGGGGATGAACATCCTGACGTGTTTCTGCGGTGCAAGTTTACACAATATGTTGTGATCTCTTGTGTTTAGAATTTCATGCATACATTTATTTGGGAAGAAAAAAAAGGTCCAAGTTCATATAATCCAAAGAATACTGTGCAATCAGTACTGCAAATATTTCACAGCCCCCCCCCCCCTCCCCAACCCATGATGTCATAGTGATGTCATGATGGGTGTTATGGATGGGTCGTATAAAACGTTTATTTTAAGCTTGAGTGTTAAAGTCATTAATTTGGAGGCTTCGTCTTCTTGGGACATGTGATCCTCCTGCAGAGACCGGTCCACTGTGGACAGACCCAGAGCTTCACCTGAGACCGGAGCTCCGGAGGGAGGAGGAGAGCTCAGCAGCAGCAGTGTCTCCTCCTCCTCCTCCTCCAGGAGGCCAGCTTCTCCTCTCTCAGGACGTGTTGCAGGACCCGCCGGAGGGAAGGTGAGGCGAATGAGAATGAAAAAAATCAAAGTTCCTTAATACAAAGGACATACAGTGAACGCCATTGGTTTCTCGATTGGGGCCGAAACCAATTGGCCAAGGGGACCTTTTGAGATGTCCATGATGGAGAGGAAAGGTTCCAGCTCCACTGGAGCCGTGGACTTCACTGTCTGTGCACTGGTCACAGGGTCGATGGGTCGACTCCCGTCCATCAGCTTGTGTCCACTGACCTCAGAAGCTGCTGATAGTCGTTTCCAGTACGTTCCTGCAGAACCGGACCCTGCTGCAGTGAAGTCAGAGGTTTGGAAATGGTCCTTCTTGTTCTTTGTTTCTGGAATCAAAACCATCTTTCTGCACATGTAATAAAGACTGAGGCAGGAACCCTCAAGTCCTCCATTTTGTACAAACGCTTCTGATGCAACACAAATATCATTTATTTATTCACTCGTGAGACACTCGGCCTTTGAACAAAAGTGACTCCCCGCAGCGTGATGGAGAAAACAAAGTCTAATGTCAGACCGCACTGCATGATGGGAAGTAGAGCAACGTTTTTACAGGTACTAAAAGTCACGATGGACCGCTGAGAGAATTGTGAGTATTCAGAGTATTGTGAGTATTCAGAGTATCACACACAATTCATGTTGTCAAATTGAAATGTTGGTAAATTACTTCCATATTTCTTACAAGATTATTTTCTGGGCTTCTTATTCTTTTGAGGTGCTGCGCGGCCCAGAGGGGACACAGCTGACCTTTGACCTGCTGAGACTGCATGAAGCTCAGATAGACAGCGGCCAGCAGTGAGTCTTAACAACAACAACAACAACACTTACCTGGAGTGTTGCATTAATGCCGTGCCGCCACCAGATGGCGCTGCCGGCCACACAGCAGTGAAGGATGATGATGCAGCTGTTGGGTACAGATAATGATGGGAGAGTGCATGTAGGGCCATTAATCCCAAATGTACGTGTGTGTGTTTGTACAACCGTCTTTGTGAGGACCAATAGCAGCTTCACGACTCACTTTGGGACACACTTTGAAAGGCTTGTTGGAGGGTTTGGGTTAGAAATAGATTCAGGTTCAGGTTTGTCGTGATGGTGAAAGTCGGGGTCTGCGGTTACGTAACGCATTATGTCAATGAGCATCCTCACAATGATGGGTTGTGTATCATTGTGTGTGTGTGTCCATATGTAAGCCACAGAGAAGAAGGCACTATTTGCTAATACAGGTTTATGTTGAGTAATCAAAGTGACAACCCGCCCTGCAGAGCTGAATTTTGATGTGACGCAGCCCAGAGGTCAGAGGTCGGCAGCATGCAGCTTTAGCATTACACCGCCGTTTAAATATCGCTGCAGCGCTTCACGTTTGGGTCGATGACGTCCTGCGCATCTGATCGCATCTTAAAGCATTTTTGTGTCATTTTAAGATAAATGTTAATTTGTTTGGCTTTAATGGGAAAAAGCAACGAAGGGAAAAAAAGAGGAGCAGAAGAACTGAATATTTCCTCTGTTTTCACATTTTCTCTTTCTAGGACTGGTTGGTTATTACAGTCGTTGGTAGTCAGTCGACTTAAGGTCACTAAACATCACAATACATTTTGTTGTCCAAGCCTAACTTATTGTGAAAAGATGTAACAGGTGGAAACCATCTGAAACCAGGAGGGAACCTATGTTTGAAGTTCATGCTCATTGACTGAATGTGTTGGATAGTTTAATTTCTTTCAAAACCGGTAAAAAAGGTTCTGTTTTAATTGTCAGATTATATTTACCAAACCCGGATCAAAAGTCTTTGTTTGCCAGCACTTCCTATTCATGCAGATTTGTTCACAACTCCTAACAGTACTTTTGGTGAAAGTGGGCGGGGCCAAATACACATCTGGAGTAGAAACAAAGCCGGACTCTGAGAGAGGAGTGAAGATGGAGACTCATGTTGCGTTTAACTCATCTTTACACTGCATGTTCTCCTGTGACGATCACACTGCAGCGCTACATGTGCACGGGGCGACACACACACACACACACACACACACACTTTATAGTCCTCCTCAGGATTAACTGCAGCGCTGTTGCAGTGAAGTATCTGGGTGGGAGTGGTGTGTGTATGTGTGTGTGTGTGTGTGTGTGTGGGTGTGTGCGTGTGTGTGTGTCGGTCTGAGGGGAAGGAGGGAAGTGTGTGGGGCAGGCAGCTTGTCGAAAACTGGTTGCCATGGACACCAAAACAAGGATTCTTGCCTGCATCATTCCTTGGAGTGAGCACGCTTTTCGCCCCCCTCTCTCTCTCTCTCTTCCCTGTGTTTCTTTTTCTTTTCACGCTTTTCATGCAGCATCTCTCGCTCATCCAGACTTTGGTGCAAACACACAAACATGAAGTCAGTGTATGCTGATCTGCACACACACTTGCGCGTGCACACACACACACACACACACACACACACTGAAGCAGGGGAATTCCCTGACAGTGCAAAAAACAACTGACCAAAATGTAAGGAAGAGCTTTTTTTTGTGTTGACGCTGTATTTTTTAAATATCTTTAACAATGTATGTGCGTCGATGTGCTGCATCTATGGGGGTGTGTGCGTGTGGGGGGTTAATCCATCCATCCATTGGTTCAGCAGGGGGACTCTTGATGGACGCTCCAATGCAGCAGAGCTTAACCCTCATCTGTGACTGCATCATCCCCTCACACACACACACACACACAACAGATGTACCACTCTCATCACCTTTCAGCACTGGTAAACGTCCCCGTCGTTACGGAGGCACAGGGTGGATGAAGGAGAGGGAGGGGAGGAGGGAGCGGTGGGAGAGGGAGGGAGGATGGACGAGCATCACGAGCCTCCGTCAGATGGCAGGAGGCTCTTTGGAGCAACAGATGGGCAGAAGGAGAGGAGAGTGTGTCTCCATCCCTCCATCTCTACGACACACTTCTCTCCTCCTCACAGGTGAACATGTGTATCCCTCAACTTTGAGGCCTCTCTCTCCCTCCCCTCCTCTTCCTCCTCTTCCTCCTCTTCCTCCTCCTCCTCCTCCTTGCGCACGCTGCTTTGCTCCGCAGCTTTTGGCTGCCGGCTTTGCGACAGAAGAATCGGGACTTGAGCGGCACCGCGAGGCGCGAGAGACACACGGACACGCAGCGGAGATGGGGGGGTTGCTCCACGCCTCCTCCTCCTCCTTTAATCACAAACACCCCCACCAGGGACCCGCGGATACCATCACCTCTCCGTGTGAGCGTGAGCGCGCCGCGGACCGAGTGGCCGCGCTGCTCCCCGACACCTCGCTGATGTGAAGATGAAGGAAGTCCGAGCCGCGCCAACATGTGACGTCTCTTTATTTCATCCTCAAGGGAAGTGCAAAAGGAGTCAAGCACCAACAAAGAAGGTTTCGTAGGAGTGTGACCTTTGGATTAAACTCAGGATGGGACCTGTTTGGCTTCTCCTTCTGATCCCAGCCCTGCTCAGAGCGCAGGTGACACCAGGCATCGCACCTGGACCCTCGGTGGGCGCGGACAACAGCACCGACTTGTTGGCGAACAGCACCGCAAAGGTCTCCCCCTCTAGTACCTTCGGACCTACGTTGCCGCCTCCAGAAGCCCCCACGCAGGAGGAGGATGACTGGTCACCGGCAGAGACCTTCCTGTACACCAGAGACGCGTCGGCTCTGGAGGCCGCCCGCTGCTCGCGGGCCTACAGCCCGCCCGGGATGTCCGGATCGCTGCCCGCCAGCTTCGGTGCCCCCCTGCGGCCGGCTCTGGACGCGCTGGCCAACACGGCCAACTTCCTCAACATGATCTTCCAGGCCAGTGACCTGCGGGAGAGCACCGTGCAGGAGGACATGGAGTGGTACCACGCCCTGGTTCGGGCCCTCATGGAGGCCGACCTGCTCATACGGCGCGCCCTGCTCACCTTCGACGCCGACCCGACGTCACCGGCGCCGCAGCTGGTGCTCTGCGCCTCGCGCAACCCGACGGCCAAGGTGCAAACCATCATCCTCCAGGACCTGTCCAAGGCCTGGGACAGCCTGCACCCGCCCGCCCCGGCACCCGATGACAGCTGGTTCCGAAGCCTCAAGTTCCCCGAGTCCAACCGGCCGGCGGCGGCCCTGTCCAAGCGGGTGCTTCTCAACGACCTCAGCACCTTGGACACGCCCAAGTGGAGGCAGGGCGACAGCTACGTGACCGATCGCAGCGGGGTGCGGTGGGGCGGCAGCCCGTTCCTCGACTGCGAGGATGGACTCTTCCTGTCCGACTGGATGCTCACCTTGTCCACGTCGTTCTACGGCCTCAAGCCCGACCTGACGCCCGAGTTCAGGTTAGGTCTCGCGCACAAAGAAAACGCAGGCGAATGCCAGCTTTTGGCCCCAGTTGGCCCCATGTTATTAAGCATTATTGCATTATTGAATGATGATACGTTGACAGTTCGTGCAATGATGTGACGTCATCGCCCTTAGTTTTTGTAGACAAAATCATCCCAATCGCACTCTAACGAAGCAACATGCTGAATGAATTTAGAATGAATTGTTAATTCTTTTATCTTTAATGCACCAGTTTTTGATGCACTGATTTTTATTTTATTTTAAATTTGCGACCAACTGCAAAGCTTCTTGTTACTATCATATCATCACATTAATGAGCACATTATGGCCCTAAAGGGTCATCCATCGATTTTGATTGATTATTGTGAGAGTAAACTAGAGTTTTCTTCACTGCCAATAAAAGATATGTATAGGATAACTTGTAAGCGAGTCTCAAAGATGCTCTTTTTGTTTGCGTGAAAAGGATAAAAGCTTTCAAGCTGACATCGACATTATTCAGCATTATTACCTGCTGTTCTAGTTCAGCGTTGGTTCATGTGACCTTCTGTCCAGCACTCAGACAAATGTGAAATAAGCAAAATGTTTGAATTAACAAAGCTCTCAAAGACATTTGAGAGGGACTCCACTTAGAGGACAGACAAGTAGATTATTCCAAAGAGTCTGATCACAATCTGGGTGATTTTTATTTCCTTACTCTGACTCACATGTGTGAACCTCCTTCCTCTGTGTGTGTGTGTGCGTGTGTGTGTGTGTGTGCGTGTCAGAGGTGTGATCCGCGTGGACGTCAACATTCAGGACATCGACTTGGACCAATGTGCCACCGGAGACGGCTGGTTTGCAGACACTCACCAGTGCAACCGAACCACCATGGAGGTAAAGCGAAAAGATCGGACCTGTGTCCAAGAATGGACAAATGATGTGGTCTACTATGAAGGATTACTATAGAGGATTGGCAATAACCAACCACACTTGGCTGGCTCTTCTGTGATGGAGTTAATGCTGACATTCGGGAGAGAGAGAGAGAGCTGCTGAGATGGATAAAGTTTCTTTCTTCTGGTTTTTGTTTGTGGAATTAGTACAATACACTTAAGTAGAGTCACTGAACCCAACTGTTCCCTTTTAATTCAAAAGTAGACGCGTTTAATCAGTTTAAACTCTCGAACTCATCGTCTGTGACTTTTTGGTGTGAACTCTCTGCTGTTTGTGACCTCTGAAAACGGTTTAAGCTCTTTCTGTCTGTGCTCATTTTTTTTGTTGCCTTTTATCCTTTATCCACGTTTTCACACGTTCACCTCCACCCGTCTCTTAGCGTTCCCTCCTCTGTGCAGACCCAATCCTTCACCCTTTATCTCAGCCGTCTATTTGGAGATGGATGCGCTGGGTGGCGGGCAGCGGGATGATCTGATGGATTACGCCGATAATCCAGCGCGCTGACATACTTCCTCCTTTATGCGCCCGCGAGGTCTGAAACACAAGAGAAGAACAGTCCCAAAAAATGAATGCGACCCAAATCCACCCGGTTTGTCCCGTCCCACCCGTCTGAAACGAGTCCACGTGAGCGGACAAAGCCCACTTATTAACTAAAGGAGCTTTATTCAACATTCTGACGGTAAAATTAAGCGGCAGAGGGCTTTTATCCGTGTGAAGACACAGAGGAGGACCGTCACCCTCCCTCCGTCCTCTAGTCTGGTCTTCTAGACCTCGCCTCGTTGACTTTTAGGGCCTTGTTAGCGTTAGCCCACCGTTAGCCCACCGTTAGCTTACCGTTAGTCTACCGTTAGCTCCCGCCGCTCTGTAGCGCGTTCATTTGGCGGTTAGCGCCGTTAGCTTCATGTGCGCCTGGTCACATTCTACATTTTTAGTCTTTTACTCTTTGTGGGTTAATCATTTTTAATCAATGACACAGATTATGAACAGCATTTGAGTCGGTAAAACGATTTTAGAGTTTACTGGAGACAGAAAATAGCGTCACACACAAGCGTCATATTTACGTCTTTCTACATTTCCTTTAATGGTCGGTTACACCTTCAGTAAAGCCTACTGCGATTGACAGGTCTCTACTGGAGACTCTCTTTCACTCCTTAACATTTCACTTCAACGGTGGCGAACAAAACAACATGGCGACGGAAAAACTGTGAAACTCGAGGCTGGATAACGGCGGCCCACAAACCAACGTGTGACTTATTACGTCCACTTCTCACACTCAGCCCTCTTCTGCACCACAATGACAGCCGAGGGCGCCCGGTGCTCATCTTCACGACATTTCCACCGAAAGCCACCGACGCGCTCTGATCGCCGGATGAATTGAGACGCGAATTAAGTTTCCGGCTGGGTATAATTCATATCACATCCATGTCCATGTCGCCATTAAGTCTTTGAGTGTCTCACACAGGGGACGAGGGTTTGTGTATACATATGTACGAAGCCAGTCCGTGTGTGTGTGTGTGTGTGTGCGCGCTTGGGAACAGAATTGCACTAGAAGAGGATAATGCTTTCAGTCGAGGCATTATGTATCCATTTAGCTTTTAACTTAGATTAACACACAGAGCATCCAAGTGTGTGTGTGTGTGTGTGTTAAAGCTAAATTGAAGCTAGCATCAGAGCGACAGAGTAAGAGAGAATAAATTGACCCCCTCTTTTGGTCCAAAGCTGCTTCAACCACTGCTCTGGGGTCCATAAAACATTTTAGAAAGTCAATAAACAGCAATGAACTTATGTAAACCTCCAGAGTTCTCATGCTAGCTAAAAAATGTCAACGGAAATTGTACAAATATGGTAAATTTCTTAAAAGTTTAAAGAAAGTTCTTAAATGAACGCTACCATGTGCAGGAGAACATTAGATACATATTCGATTAGTGGTGGAACCCTGTGATGAAGTGGTGTTTGCTGAAGGGATCCGTTGTGTAATAATGCAACAAAGGGTCATCATGTCTTATCTCAGGTCACAGCAGCTATTGTCATTTTAGTTTGATTAATTGTTTTGCGTTGTATAATAATCTATAAAAACCAGTGGAAACTTGTGGAAACGCTCGGTTTGCTCTTGTTGTCCTTGTTACTCTGAAACGCTCCCAAACAGGAACAAACAGACTAATCCGGATGCCGTCTGTGTTTCTGGCAGTGCGTACCGAGTCCGGGTCAGGGCTTTCAACTGGGTCAGTACTGCTGCCGCTGCAAGGAGGGCTACTACGACCCGGAGACGTCCCCTCCAGACTCAGGTGGGTTCGACAGGTAACCTCCGCCGCCTCGCGGGCGCCATCATCACTCCGCCAGAGTATCTCCTCCCCATCAGGGGGTTCGCCTCCCGTCATCCGTTCTGCCATTTCCACGCCTTACTTCCATGAACCCGAGGACTCAAACCCGCTTCCGGTCACCTGAGTTGATTTCATAATAAACGAGAGAAAGCGCTCCCTTCAGAGGCGTGAACCTGCTCTATGTCGCATGCACACGAGGTGTCTTCACGTGGGTCTGCGTGGGTGTCGATGCAGATGGCGGCGCCGCGAACCGGAGCGACGGCGGTACGTGTTACCCGAACATGCCCATCTGCCTCCCGTGCTGGCCGGGCTGCGGGAGCTGCCAGGACGGCGCCCCCTGCCGGGTGCAGGAGGCCTGGCTCCTCAGGGCCGGCGTGCTGGCCGTCCAGGGCGTCTTCATGCTCCTCATCTTCGTCAGCATGCTGGTGGCCTACAGGCACCGCCGCAGCCGCGTGAGTCCCCGGGTTTGGGCTTCGATCATATTCATCAGGATTCAACTTCTCCGCAAACACCACATCTTCTTTATCTCCTAACTGCCCCCCCGTCCCGTAACCCCTCCCCCCCCCCCTTCAGAGGATCCGGGCGTCGGGCCTCCTGCTGCTGGAGATGATCTTGTTCGGCTCTCTGCTCCTCTACTTCCCGGTGAGTGTCACAGCTTAGAGCTCTTTACAGATCACTGCACGGCGCCGCGGATTATTTCATAATGGACCATTTGTGGGGGGTGAGCGGGGGTGAGCGAAGGGGGGGGGGGAAGTGGGTCGGGCGGGTTTAGGTCGTCGACAGTTATCATAAATCAATCTTTTTAATGGCCAATTAATGGGCCGTTAACGTAGATACGATACGAGCCCTCCCTGCTGCTGGAGTTATTGACCATTGATTAGTTTAAGATGTGTGAACATGTTCTGGTGGCACCATTTCTAAATATCTCCATTTCATTTTATGAAAAGCAATATACATTTTCTATTTATAATGAATTGCTGACATACGAGAGCGATCTGTGACAAAACCAAGACCACCGAGGAATGCAAAGCTCACCTGAGGACAACGTCCTGGACGAGCCAGAGGACATTTACCCGGCACTGAGGAGGAAGGACTGCAGGAAGAGAGAGATTTAGTTTGTAGTAATTCAAAGGAAGCAGCCCACACACCTGAGTGCACCTCAGACCGTCCCAGACGAAAGGTCAGAGTTCACCCTCTCATCTCGGCGGGGGGGGCGCTGTGCTCGGGCGGCCGTTTCATCTACAAACAGATCACCTGCTGGCGTTGGTCTGGAGAACCGTCATAGTGCACAGTGGACTGCATTATGCACATTTATACACATAAATTACGTCCGAGGCTCCGGCTGAGGCTCCAGCGACGAAGATCGTCAACTGCAGCGGGAGCTTTAAATCCTGGATTACACCGGGCCTACCGGGCCTAGAATCCAGTGAATGGGACCAAATCTAACATCTAACATGAAACGTGTGTTTTATTCTGACAGAATACCTTTCCGTCTATTGATGCTGATGAGAATTATCGTAGCCACAGTAGCTTTTAGTAGTTTGCTCTAGAATCTCAGACCGTGTTAGTAGTAGTAATATTAAGGGTATCCATCAGCACCAGATGCTCCAGATTCTGCATCAAGCCTAAGTTTTATGGTTCTCCACAACGGCAGCATGAGCAGCATGTCCCTGTTTCTCCCTGCAGGTGTTCATCATGTACTTCAAGCCGAGTACGTTCAGGTGTATCCTGCTGCGCTGGGTCCGAATGCTCGGCTTCTCCATCGTCTACGGGACGGTCACTCTGAAAATGTACAGGTAGGTTTGCTTCATTTTAGATGTCACAGAAACATCCAACAATGATTCCAGCTGTTATTTCAAACAGTGTGTGCTGCACATTTATACAAATATCACACTTGCTGCAAACGCACTTAACATTGCAATAAACATTTAATGATATTAAAACACTTTCAAAAGAATCAAAAGGTGCACACCTGACTGGTTAGTTCTATGCTACTGGAAAAGGATCCTCTAATGTGCCATTATATGATAAACTCCTGGCAGGGTCCTGAAGGTGTTCCTCTCACGCACGGCCCAGCGGGTGCCCTACATGTCGGGCCTGCACCTGCTGAGGATTCTGGGAGTGATGCTGATGACGGTCAGCTGGTTCCTGTGCGCGTGGACGGTCGGCGTCCTGCAGAACCGCGACAGGAACATCCCGGTGTTCGTGGGGACCAGCACGTGGGACGGCCAGGGGTTCAACCTGTGCCACGTGGACCGCTGGGACTACATGATGGCTGTGGGTGGGTCGCAGCTCTGCAGAAAGGAGACTCTTTACAGAACCTGGGCTCATGGGTCCGCTCCTCCAAAAGTGCCGTTATTTCTGTTTTTACTTATTTCTCAATCAACTGAATTTGCGTGTATTTTTACCTCAAGTAATGGTCATGAAATTCTTACGTTGAAATCAGTAATGTTTGGTTCATCTTTTGTAATCTACTCTCCTATCCTTACTGGACAAATTTAGTAACATTTATTACAATTTGAGTCAAATCTTCATCAATAATTTCTCCCAGTAAAAGAAGAGCACAGACTGCCATGCCCCAAAATAGAAGTCCTGCCCTGATTGGGCTCCACTTTTAAATGTCATGGGTTCCTCCTCCAAATGTCACGGAGATCTGGTCATCAGTTTCTCTGAAATCCTTCTGACAAACAAGACAAACCAAACCAAAAAACCAGGCCTCCTGGACGGAGGAAAAGCCAACATTGTTCTCACAAAAGTCACTGTGTAGATCAGTGAAAAAGGCGACGTCCAAAGGGGGGGTTGTTTTAAAAGGTAACACCCATCGTGAGCACGCCTACACCTTCTCAAAATGATCCTTTGTTGCAACAGGAAGTCTGTGCGCACACAACCGCAGCTGAGTGGCTTTAACGCCTCACCTCTGACCTCGCTCTCCTCAGCCGAGCTTCTGTTCCTGTGCTGGGGGAGCTCCCTGTGGAGCGCCGTGAGGCCGGTTCCCTCGGCCTTCCACGAGCCTCGCTACATGGGCATCGCCATCCACAACGAGCTGCTTCTGTCCTCCCTCTTTCATCTGTTCAGGTAGAGGTCCTCAGAAGGCCCAGGAGCCAGCAAAACATTTAAATAATATATCAACATGTGTGACGGAATTTTGTGCTTTCCCTCAGGTTCACTTTTCCCTCTCTCCATCCTGATTGGATGCTGCTGCTGTCCTTCACGCACACTCATGTGACCATCACCATGACGCTTGCCCTGCTCTTCGTTCCCAAGGTACTCGCGGCCTCTCGGGCTGGAATAAGGGGTGAAGTTGGGAGGTTGTTTTCTTTTGGTGAATCTTTTCTAAGATTCTGGGATAATCCATCAAATAATGTCCCCGTGAACTTGAGTGTACCTGAACGTTCTATACTGCCAACAACCAGCCTGTGTCTTTTTCCCCCTGTGTCTCCTCCACAGTTTCTTTACGTGTCCAAGCCGGGGAGGGCGGAGATCGCGGCGGAGGTGTACGAAGAGGAGGTGGACCTGCGGCGCTCCGGCTCGTACCTCAACAGCAGTTTCCACTCTGCGTGGAGCGAGCACACTGGAATGGACCCGGAGGACTTTCGGGTAAACTCTCTTGTACTCTCAGAACGATGTTATCACTTCGCATCAGGATGTAATTTACAAAATGTGGAGGAAATTCCCAAGATCACATTTAAATATGAGGAAAATAAATGTCCCTAAATGTCAGTCGTGATCAGTTGTAGACTCACTTAAAAAGATCTTAAAAGTAATTTAAATAATAAATCAACAGTTAGAATGAACATTTGCATTATAAACCCTTTATCCTAAACGGTGGTCTTCTTACATGGGAACGTTGTCTGTTACCTCTCATCTGACTTGTTACTCTCCATATGTTTTCCTCTCCCTCAACCATTCACTCAATCCCTTCATCCATTCTCTCCCCCCTTCATGTGCACCAGGATGAACTGAGGAAGTTATATGCCCAGTTAGAAGTCCACAAGACCAAAAAGATGACCGCAAACAACCCCCATCTGTCAAAGAAGCGAAGTTCTCGCTGTGCATTGGGAAGATCCATTATAAGACGCATTGCTGAGATCCCAGAAAGCATGAGCCGGCGGTGCAGCCGCGACGACAGAGACGGGTCCTTCCACAGCAGGATGAGTGCGAACCAATCAGAGTCCTTCAGGAGAACCCCGGACATTGTCAGCATCGGTTACAAGAGTTCCATAAAATCCCCATCGATGCGCAAGTCCCAAAGCGATCATCACTATGTCAGGGAAAGAGACCACCCCTTGTGTGACCCCGCGTTGAAGGAAGACTCCATGAAGAGGTTTTCGCAATCGGAGACGGATTCCTTGGATATCCCGCCAGGAGTTTGCAAGTCAGCCAGTGCCCAAAATCTGTCAATCGATACCAATCTCCTGCACCCTGATCACACCAGGCTCCATAAGTCCTGGAGTCTGACCTCAGCCACCACCCATTCGATGGAGAACTTACCGAAGGTTAGCAGATCCAAAACAGTGGTGTCCAGGTCCCGGCAGAGCATTTCCATTAGTGAGCAGACAAGGAGCGCTCTCCAGCTGGAGTCATTTGACAAGGCCGAGGTCTGTCCTTGGGAGATGGCTCAAGAACAATCGGGGGACAAGAACCAGAAACATGTCACCTACGCAAACTTCGAGGACGGCTCCGACAAAGGGCCACAATCGCCAGAAGCGCTGGTCTGTCCCTGGGACCATTTCCCATCCGTAGAAAAGAACCCTTCAGAGGACAGGGGGGAGAATGACTCCCCGAAACCACAGGTTTGTGTGTCTGCGAGCGCACCAGGCACTCCGAGACCACAGGTCACGAAGGATCAGCGCGTCTTCTCCTTCCGCGGCACCACCACCACCACCAAGTGGCTCGCTGTGAAAGCAGTCATGGGATCCTTTGACAGCGGAAGCCGGTCCAGCAAGGAGGGGAGTTTAAATGAGTTCAAGGATTCCGTTCCACAGAAAAGTCCGGAGAGCACTTGCACAATGCCGAGATCGAGGAGAACGAGTCGACGTCCCAGCAAGGAAAAGAAGCCATTGCAGAAAAGAAGCATGACAGCGGTGGAAAAACCGTGTCTCGTGAAACAGAATGCGGTCAGACTTTCTTCCGGGGATTCTACCGACAGAAGCCCCAGGAGGCTTGCCGCCGTGAAGTCGGGCGTCTACCCGTGGGACCTGGACGACGCGCAAAGGGATGCCACTTGTGAAAATGTGTTTTTATCGAGGCAGAACAGCAGGCGTAGCAGTATCAGTTCTTGGGAAACCATTAGCAGCTGCAGAACTCCTTCAACTCACCGAAGAGCAAGTAATCGAATCACACTGGTCCGCAGTGCTGCCAACAAAGACGTGTGTCCATGGGATGGAGCTGGTGCTGCCCAGGAAGGGCTCCAGAAGCAGCAGAGCATCAAAGCCGACGTCTGCCCTTGGGAATCTCAGGCACCTGACGTACGTCCAAGGGATCCTCAAGAGCAAGGGGCTGGGAGCAGGCGAGGAAGTGGTCGTGTTGAGGCGTGTCCTTGGGAATCACAGGATATTCCAGTTATTTATTATACGAACACGTCGAGAGACTCACAAGGACCTCGGCCGTTGAAACCTCTGGCAGATGTATGTCCCTGGGAGACTGTGGAAAGTCCCCAACCTTCTGTGAAGCAAGATCGTGAATTTACTAATGTTTGTCCCTGGGAGGCTGAGGACAAGGCTGAAGTTGTATATGAAAACCTAAATCCTTTGGAGATCAAGGGGACGCTGTCTGTGCCTCTTCGTCAAGAGGTCATGAAACCTGCCGTCCACCTGGGGGTGTCAAAGGACATTTTAAGTAATAAGCCCCATGCAAAATACCCTATCCTGCATTTGGGGAAACAAATGTCCAAGGCAGCAGAAAGTTGTCCCTGGGATTTCCCTGATCCCCCTAAATTCACAGGAGACATTTGTCCTTGGGATGAGGAGAACAACGAGCCAACTGATATAGGCTCAAACACACAAATAAACATCAAGGTAGACATTTGTCCCCGGGAGACTGGACATCAAGACAAACCGGCAGGCTCACAAAAAGGTACTTCGCCTTTGAGAGATTCTTCTCTGCAGACTAATGGGGAAGACAGAACAAAAGAAAACATATGTCCCTGGGAATCCGATAAAACCACAGCAACCAGCATCTTCTCAAAAGGACTGGAAAGGCCAGCAGATGTTTGTCCATGGGATAGTGCTGAACCAGAATCAGGAAATCCACAGACTCCCAAAACACCTGAGAGTCATTTGAGGCAAGACGCAGTTCGCGCAGAGGCAGTAAAAACAGAAATATCAAAAGCAAACTTACAAAGACAAGGAACGTCGAGGGAAGACGTTTGTCCTTGGAATACAGAAGAACCAAAGGTTCTCCAAAAGCTAGACAAGACTGTGGGAGATGTTTGTCCTTGGGAGACAGAAGAACCAAAGGTTCTCCAAAAGCTAGACAAGACTGTGGGAGATGTTTGTCCTTGGGAGACAGAAGAACCAAAGGTTCTCCAAAAGCTAGACAAGATTGTGGGAGATGTTTGTCCTTGGGAGACAGAAGAACCAAAGGTTCTCCAAAAGCTAGACAAGATTGTGGGAGATGTTTGTCCTTGGGAGACAGAAGAACCAAAGGTTCTCCAAAGGCAAGATAGCACACGGGGAGGTGTTTATCTGTGGGAGTCTGATGGTCAACAAACCTCAACCAGGAGCGTAGATTATATACCCAACCTTGAGGAAGGAGAAGTCCCAGAGAACCAGGGGCCACTGTGTGTTGAAGACGGCCCAGCAGACACCAGCACAGAGCAGATAGACGAGACCAAACAGAACCTGTGCCGGCGGGATGCGATGTGTCCCTGGGACATGAGACTGAGCCAATCGGGTTCCTTCACGGACAACGCCACGGATGTCTTCACGTGGGAGCCCGAGAATATTCCCGAGGAAGAGGAGGAGGACGACGCAGAATGTGCCGCCGAGGCGTTTGTGTTCCCGTCTGACTTGTGATCTAAAACTCGATGGTCGAGGGGGAGCTTTGTCTCTACGGAGTCCAGGATCTGCTCACCGGGCTCCAATAAGCGCTCATCCTGGACAGAACGTTCTTATTTCAAGTTGGACTTTGGACCATCCGACGATGAAGAAGAAGACTCCATGGGCGGGACCTAACTGGCTTTGCGAACTGGAGCGACAAGAAGTCCTGTTTCAGCAGAAGCCGCCGTGCTGGACGTCCTTCACTAAACCAGACAAGGACACACGGACAGACTTTTCTTGGCTGATGGGCGTCTTGAGGCTTTTAGATGAAGTCCCTTTTCTTCCCGCTTCTACCCCCCTCATTTTAAAATGGAGATGTTTTTGTGTGTCTTTGTGTTTAGGTGACAATAATCACATTTAACATGAACCAGTCACAAAAAACTTGAGCTAAAAACTGATCATAATAACAAAATATGGCCCAGGGCCTAATGGACTAAACTCAGACTAATCATTTTTCAAAGTAAAAGAATGAGTTTAGTGTGAAGCACTAGATGTCTATTTACATTTATGTGTTCTATGTATTAAAATATTGATGAAACTATGCATACTTGTTTGCTTAAGTGGCCAATTTAGTGGTTATGATGATGCTCTGATTAATAATTCATTCACAATTACGTAATAACATTCCAGTACTTAAAGAAACGAATGAATACATAAAATCACCATAAACTCAAGAATTACACCCTTAAATAAAATGTGACAACATACTCACATGTTTTAAATTAGTCAAAGATAAATTTACTATTAGAAATAAATTAAGCTAAATAAATTAGCTTAGTTAATGGACATCAAGAGCCACTTTCATTTCAATGTACAACAGCGATGACCATATTTGACAAAGTCTTTAAAATCAGCATTAGAAGAATGAATAACAACATTAACAATATTCTCTAAGGAGAGAATTCATTTAAATGTCACTGTATTAAGTCAGGTGTCTTTTTTTTAAATGTCATTCTGTTCCAGACAGCAGGGGATTTTTCTTCTTATTCAGCGATCGCTTTGTTTAAAACCTGCACCAGTTTTTTTTTCTCTAACGACTGACCTAGTTTTGAGTATTGTTGCCTGTTTGTTTGTCTTTTGATTGAGTGTCCTGTAATTTGACGTAAAAAGGAAAAACAATAAATTATTGTAACACATCCCTTGATTTGCATAAAGAAACAGCCCATGTTCTGTTTTGTGTGAAAGATCTTCTATGAAAGCTCGATCCGATGAACAGAAATATACTGGACTGGAATGAGGAGACGCAGGTGGGACACTTTGTTTTTGTATTTCTTGAGGTCAACAGAGTATATTCATCACGGAAATAAACCAGTCACTTCATCTCTAGACGTCTCTTCCTTTTATTCATAACTTAGTCGCTGTTATTATTCCCCCCCCCCCCCCCCCCCAAAAAGCTCACCTGCTGCTTCTCAAACAGATCGGAGCCTCTAAAAAAGGAAGGTTCGACCCAACGGGCCGAACTAACCGGCCACAGCCGGAAATCTAAACTCTGCGTTTGGCGCATGAGAGCTCACAAAGTCCCAGTGTGGCTCCGCGCCTGAGAGCGAGCGGCGCCCCCCTGTGGCCTATTTGCTCCACTGGACCGCCTCGGGTTTGGGAACCTCGTGGTTGAGGGCGTCGAACTCCTGTCCCGGCCTCAGCTCCGGCCCGGGAATCATGAGAGTCTGGAGGAGGAGAAAAGATAGAATTATATTATTAATGCGTCTCTTGGTCTCAGCAGGCGGGACAGATTGTTATGAGCAGGTGTCGGAGCATAAATTAATCTATTAGTCAAACCTCAGGAGGTTTAGTGTAAGATTATTACACGTCATTTAGCCGCCGCTTTTATCCAGAGCGACTTACAATAAGTGCATTTCAACCATAAGGATAAATATAGTGCCAAGATATCTGGAGCATTGTAATTGGGAGTATAAATAAATGACAAATATAGAATTCAACATTCTTTAAATTAAATCCAAGTCACCGAGTGGAAGAAGACTAATCCGGGAGATAAACATCTCCAAATGAAATAAAAGCCAAAGCTCCTGTTCCTCCTGCTTCTCTACGGAGGCCCTTTAGTTTCGTAGATCACGCGGCATGAAACGAGTCACTTGCCTCCGAGGTTCATGGGAATATTTTTGTCAAAAACGATCAAATATGACTGAGGATCTTCAGCAGAGATTTATTGACTCACTAGTTGTTCATATTGAGTATGAAAGAGTTTGGGTTGTTCTGTGCCGTTTAATCTACATTGTCTATAAAAAGACAGGATTGTTGTATATGAATCCATGCGTCTTAACGAGTGTACCTAATAAATTGGCAGTGTGCATGTGATGGGGAGACAGTTTATTAAATCTGGGCTTCTGCAGGTTTTGGACAGGAACCAAACAGCTGATAATTTAGAGGAAGACGCAAAGGATGAATAAAAGCTTCATGAAGCACAGGAAGAGGAAAATAATGTTCTGACAACGTGAGAAAATGATCCTGAAAAGCCTGAAACACTTTGACAACGTGGTTGTTAAAGTGACGTATGGACTGGCTGGTTATAAAAGCCTTTTAAATCCCTTCGGGCAGTAAGTTAGGTTTGGATCGCTGCCTCCTCCTTCTGCTAAAAGATCCGTGTGGGCAGCCAGCGGGGCGCGGAGGGTCACCTTAATAATCGGGTCTTTGGCCGGAGCCCAGGACGGAACGATCTTCCCGTGCAGCCTCCATCGGCCGTAGGGGTTGACGAGGTGTCGCTCTATCACCAGGTACTCCAGGACGTCCTTCGACTGCTCCTCGCTGCCCAGCATCAGGCGCCCGAAGCGGTCGTAGATGGCCAGAATCTAAGGGACGACCGAGCGCACAAACATCCTTCACAAGGTCACCTAAATCCAGAGTGTGAAAACCGCTCTTGAATTGAATTAAGTTGTGAAACGCGGACGCTTTGCACTTAAAAACGCAGCGTTAAAAAAAGGACAGGACGCCCAAACCTGGAGGAAAAAAGCTCTGCACACTACGGCCCAGTCCTACCTGTTTGGAGTGCATGCGGACCGTCACCTGGCCGTACAGGTTGCCCTTGGTTACCATGTCAGGGCAGCGGGCGTGCACCACTTTGGGCGGCTCCAGGGACTCCACAAACCTCCAGCTGATCGTCTTGTAGCGGTTCCCCCTCGTCATCTCCTGCTCGAGGGACAGAGGGAGGAGGGGGGGGGGGGTCAACGCCGAAATAAGTTGTGGATCGGGAACGGGCGACATTAAGAGGAGCCGCTTACGGGATAACACCGCTCCGTCACCAGGGAGTGAAGCTTCTCCTTGTTGAACCTGCGGGGGGAAAAAACAGCAGTCAATTCCCCAAATCCCGCCTTCAGTCACATGATGTGCAGCGTTGTTGTGAGTCAGAAAGCTAGAAAATAAATAAATAATCTTTAAAAGCCTTTTAAATCGGAGACATTCTGATAGAACCCTGCATATTGCTACGTCTTGCTCAAAGACCGAGTGAGAAGGGAATCAAACCGTCAACCCTCTGGTTAAATGACAACACTTTTTTTTTTGACGTCCTTTTACACTACAAGGACGTCAGCACAGATATTATCTGAGAACCAGCTAGTTCAAGTCAAATGAAGCTATTTTTTATGGAACGCTTCCCTACTTTGGAGCAGAGCTGAAGGCATCTTGAGTCGACTTCTTCAACAAATGTAACATTCTGAGATGCGTCATTTTCTTACTGCGTCAGCGCGTCGTGGGCCTCCGTGAAGATTTCTTGAGCTCGCTCTGCAAAACTCTTTGTCGCAAACTCAGAGTCGTGATCTTTGATTTTACGGATCCTGTAGGAAACAAACACAGAATAAATAAATTAAGCTTTCCCGAGATGTTTTCGGCTGAAACAAGGTGAGGAGGAGGAGGAGGAGTCAGGAGACGTGTTCTCACGCTAGCTGCGAGGAAGCGCTCTGTCGCATCTGCTCGGTTCGCTGTTTCAGGCCTTCTTTGGACAGAGTGGACAGACGAGCGTCGCCCTCCGGGGGGACGTAGGGATCAAAGATTCCCGCTGGTACGGACATCAAACAGGAAGGATACAAATTAGTGTGAACCTTCCAAACGGAGGAGACAATACGGAATGCGTGGCTGGAGAGTAGAGCCCACTCAGTTTTCGATGGTCTTTAAATCATCGCTGTCATCGGTCTGATGAGTTGTATTTGATCCACGTACACACTCACACACACAATAACTTCATGTGCTCCTGTGGAGATGGACAAACAGCGCTTGGATTACCGGTGCAGGCGATGTTGATGGGCCTCTCAAAGTACTGCTGCTTGATGACGATGCCGGCCGCCCGGGCCTTGGCCTCCGGGTTCTCCTGCTTATGGCCCTTCCGCCCCACCGCAGGGGGGACAAAGTAGCGCTTCTTGGTGCGGACCGGCAGGTAGAGCGGGCCGGGAGGCCGCAGGTCCACGGACGCCTCGGCATTCTGACAGGACAGAAACTTCATTTATGCCCAACGCAAAGTGACAAATCATACAAAATATATGTTGTACAAATAAAACAAAATAGATATTGTTATGCACGGGAGAAACTAAACGTACACAACGCTATAAATAACTGGATAATCATAATAAATATAACTGAACCAAACTGGAGGGAATATTCAGACACGATCAAGTACCAGTGTTACTACAGACACAAAATAAAAGTATTTAAACATAATAACGAAAATGTCCTTATAAGTAGAAAATGTCCCCTGGCAGCATTGTTCATCATTAAGGCAGTTATTACTTATACAATAAGGTAAAACGTTATATTTCTTCATGTATTTCCATTCTCACCGTTAGCTAACTTTAGCTATGCTAGCTCTCTCAGAAAAAGCTAGTTTTAAACATTAATCGCAATCTTAAAAACAACGAGCTGCCTCGATTACATATCGACTGTTTGATAAAGTATAGTGCAATTAAGTGGCTCAGTACCTTCAAACTGCTACATCTGGCTCTGTGTAGAGCGACCAGTGTCCTCTTCATGGGCAGCGCCATCTTGCTACCATTTGACAGAAAAAAGCATTTCCGTTTTCCGCTTTCAAAATAAAGCTATCACTTTAGAGGCGTGTTTTTGTGTTGTCATTAAAACCATATTATACAATAATTATGTAACCTAAACCAAAACAATATTATCCAATTCATTTGGTTTGATTATCATCATATGATTTATGTCTATTTATATTTTCTAAATTACCTCTAGTAGATCAACTAAAAACGTACACATAATGCAGAATCTCCTATTTGTATGTATTTTTTTGAAATAGTTAAAGATAAAGTTTTAGCTCTAACTCATTTTAAGCATTTAAGCGGTATGTGTGTTCAATTATATGAATTAACACCAGTGGCAGTGGAGCTCCTTTTAATCCATTTATTAAGTATATGAATTGACACCAGTGACAGTGGAGCTCCTTTTTATCCTTTATTAAGTGCTGGGCAGCTTCAATATAAAACCTCAAACATGTTTTAAAGGGAGTGTAAAGCAGCATAATATTGTAATTTTACAACATCAACATTGTAACCGTAATTTTTTTTATATTTGCTAATATGTATTTTATTTTGGCATCGTCTTGTAAATGTACACATACCTTACGTTTCTACATATTCTCACAGTACTTGTGTCCTTCACTTCAGTAAAATTCTTAATGCATGACTTTTACCCCCAACGGCGTTGGGGGTAAAAGGCTTTGCTTCTTTCACTAAATATAACATTGTAGTATAAAAATGTACACAATAAAGCACGTTCGAAACCTACGCTGCCACAGCGTGGTGACGTCACGCGCACGCCGGCCGACGCTGCGTTAAGTTGAGTTGTTTGGGCTGTGAGCGGAGGGGGGGGGGAAGTGCTGCGAGGGCTCCAGTTGATGTTGCTGCTCCTGGGCCGCAGGGTTCCGCTGTCATTCGTACACAGACTCACTACCTGCCGTCCAGCGTCGAGGCCCGTCCTGCTGCGCGCAGCGTTATTGAAACTCACAAAGACAACTGGAGCCTCGCACAGAACCGTGTTCGTAAACGCCACTGGCCAACACACAGGAACCATGCCCGAAAGGAGGCCCTTCGTACGGTTACCAGCTGACGTTTACCCCGTCAACTATGGCTTGTGCCTGAAGCCCGACCTCATCGACTTCACCTTCGAAGGCAAGCTGGAGGCGCTGGTGGAGGTAACGTTGCGCTGAACCCGGGCGTCTGGCCTTATTCACGGGGGGGAAGATTTTTGTCTGTGCATGGCCGGGATCTTGTTATGTAATCTGACCAGCTAACGTTACCAGTAGCTAGCTAATTTACCTCGTCCGACTGATAGCGACAAACCGTAACGGTAAGCCACTAGCCCCTCAGTAGCCACCTAGCTACCGGCTGCGCTGCCTCCAGCGAGCTTTAACGGCAGCCGGCGGGCTGCTAACCTGGCCAACCGTTTCACCCCGGGTTCCCTCTGGCCGAAGAGACCCACGAATAGGAAACTAAAAAATAAAAATGATGTACCGGCCATGTCTTTGACTGAATAACTGAAGCTAGCTAGCACAACAGTCCCGTAGACGTCGGCGGAGTTGCACTCTCACGTTAGCTTAGCGCCGTGGACGTTAGCTTGCTAACGGGCTGCTGTGCAATGCGCTTAACGTTAATGTGTTTTCGGGAGCGGTTCGTCCGTTGCCAGCAACTTTAACCCCTTGGTACACCGATGCATTGCTATGAATCGAGATCGATTGGCCTCTTTGAGGTCACCGAGGTTGTCAAGCAGCAAACTAGCGGCTAGCTAGTGTTTGCTAAATCATGGCAACACCATGTTGCCCCCTCCCACCCGCTGCCTCTCGGTGGTAGAAGTATCCCGAGCCTTAAATAAAAGTACTATTTTTATGCCACCCTATGAGAACGCTTCCCCTAACCGTGCAGAAATATTTTTTTAAAGTATATATTTTAGCAGCATATATTAGCATATTTTAAAATGTGCCTAATGTATGGAAATGAAGTCCGTAGTCTGTTAAAGTATTAAAACGTTATGTAATGTTTCTGAATTAATATTACAATACGGTTTGTTACATTTTTATTTCTAAATGTTGTGGTTAATTCAGACACATGTGTATAATGTGAGTAGTTTAATCTTCAGCAATGCATCATTCTATAAGATCATGTTCTTGTAACTTCTCATGAAAACAGAGTCCTATTTTCAGCTTTTTGACGATGCAGCTTCCATCTGATGCAAGTTTATGATTTTAAAATACCTGAAGTAGAAAGATTGATATTTAAAGCACTTAAAGGAATCTTTTAGTTCATTTAAACGCATCTAAAATCAACAAATATGGAGTTAGTGTTTTTTTTAGAGCTTAAAGGATGTGAAACATTGTAATCTGAAAAGGAAATGAATGTATTGTTTATGTATCTAATGGATTAAGTAGAACATTTGCCCCACGTTGCACGCGATGTATGTATAAAAGTTGGTTTAAATTGCAATACTCGGGTAATGTAAAAGCACTACAAAGGTAAAACGAGTATTGTATAGAGTTTAAACCATGGGGACGACGTGAGGAATGCGTTTGCCGGTTGGTAACTGGTTAGTGAATGAGTTTGGGTCCCTGAGGCTTATCCCCTCTGTGACTAACGCACCAAACCGCGCGGCAGCCTGCTCTCCGGGTATTGCACAGAAGAATTCGTGCCGCCTGTCAGCTGAGGGTCTCTCACCTGCTTCACTCAACGCACGTTATCGGAGCCATCGAGATAAACGGCGTCCTCCGTGTTGTGGTCTGAATGTGCGTTTCTGTTGGTAGTTTTTCTTTGTCACACCCTTCACTCCTGGGATGTTTACTGCTTCCCTATCAACAGCAGATCATATTGCAAGTAGTAAATAAAACCTGATAAGATAACTCCAAGGACCATGAGTCAAATAGGAAAAACGCAGCAAACAGCGGGAAAGCAAAGTAAATGTTTAACATGACTGCATCATCCCAGTTGAAGAGCCGCTCTAACGATTACTTATCAAAGGAGTTAATGATTATCTTTCTTCTGATCAATTCATTGGCTGTTTGCACTGTTTTGTTTTGGAGAAGTTTGTCTTATTTAGTTGGTTATCTGTTTGGCACCACGACGGAACTGACTCAGCACGAGGAATGTGTTTTGGGAGATCATGTGCTTGTTACTAATTAACGTGTCACCTCTATTAGCGTATTTATACCCACCGTATGGATTAAACATCAGAACAGATTTGCATTTATGCCCAAAGTCTCATTTAGATGTTTGGGGAGTTGATGCAAATCCAGCAACTCCTAATGAAAGTTCATTTGAATCCTGTGCTTGGAAAAAAAAAAAAAAAACTCCCACCAGTTTGTTTCAGTCACGCCCATTTCCCCCGTGCTTTGTGTGCAGAGACGGCTGCAACACAATGGAACCCGGGAGAAGAGCCGTGTGGCGCTTTGCCACATGCGTCATATTAAGCGTCCACAGCAGCACATTAAAAGTGGACAATAACAGTGAATGACACCACTAACTGTTTCCCCTTGGGGGGTTAATAATGTCGCTCACAGTGACTGACAGTGTTAACGGTGAATTGGCTCACAGCGAGTAGATCTGTGCTACGCTAGTGTCTCATCTTTCTTCACCAGACGCATCGGGATTTGAAAGGATGGCAGCGCAGATATTGGAGGTTAAATTGTGCCGTTTCATGTCAATATTTACAGGTTACACAAGCCACAAATCAGATTGTGATGAACTGTGCCGACATCGACATCATCACGGCGTCCTTCGTACCGCCGGGGGGCGATGGTGAGGGTCGCACTCTTCTTTAATTATACAGGACATGGCAGTTAGTAGATATCGACTATTTTAAATAGGAAGGGGGAGTCTTGCATGTTCACACTGCCGGGTCTTTGTCTTATCTCTCTTCAGAAATTAACGCCACGGGATTCAACTATCAAAATGAGGACGAGAAAGTCACCTTGTCGTTTCCTAGCGCCTTACAGAAAGGTGAGAGGCAGCTTGTCCTTCTAGGAAACATCGTTCACCCGTAATGATGTTGCATAATGACATATAACCCCTCCCCCCTCCGCAGGCTCTGGCACGTTGAAGGTAGACTTCGTCGGGGAGCTGAACGACAAAATGAAGGGGTTCTACAGGAGTAAATACACGGCCCCCACTGGGGAGGTCCGCTACGCCGCCGTCACTCAGTTTGAGGTGAGCGGAGCCTGCCAGTCAAACGGGATGTTTGGTTTTGGAACGCGGAGCGTGTTGCTTAACCCACGACGGCCCCGCGTTGCATCACAGGAGGGGCGTGGCGGTCATGTGACACGTCGGCTGGGATGTGTCCTAAAGATGAGTCAATGGGCTCCATACAGGCAGCTCCTGTTTATAGCCACAGGGTTGTTTGCTCACACTGGATAAGAATAAATGTAGCGAGATAAGTTGACACGGGGGGGGGGGGGGGGGGAGGCGTGTGAGCATCCAAATGGTTAGGAGGAAATGTTAAAGTCAGTCGAGCACACACACAAAGGAACGGAAGTAGTTGCTTGAGAGAGAAGTTCAGACCCCGCCTCCTGAAACCCAGCCGAGAGGAGAACATAACTCATGTTATCAAAGTTTAGAGACTAAAGTAGTTCTGTGAAAGAAATCCGAGTTACTTCCTCAGGTCATGTGTTGAAAGCGGGGCGGACTCGTAGCGACTGGCACTGACTGCTCACCAAAGTGGGAAATGTTTCAGGAGCTCGACTACAAAACAAATTAAAGGCCCCTTTGTTCAGGGCTGGTCAGCAGATCTAATCATCGGCTCCGGGGTTTTTTTATTCAAAGGAAATGCCTCAAATGCCAGAACTTAATATGATGTTTTTCGGTATGTGTGCAGCACGGGAGAAACGGCTGACAGGTGGGTTCCTTTTTCACCTGACAGAGAGAATAGAAACGGCGAGCTTTGCGCGCAGCACTGCTCCTGTAACAAAAGGGAAAAGGCTGCTGCTGCTGCTGCTGCTGCACAGCCAAAAGCAAGAGGAAAAGACCAGAAGTCTTTAGGTTGCCATCGAGAACGCTGCTCCCCACCGGAGGAAGAGTTGGAATGAAACCACACAACAGTCTGCAGATGCAGCTGGTTACTCTGTGCATCTGTAACATGGAGCTCCCCAGCAAATGTAGAAATAAAAGATAACATTTACTGCATCTACCTCATCTAAGGGAGAATGTGTATTAGACACGATCCAGTCAGCGAGGTTTTCATGTGGTTTTATAGAGTGAATCATTGTGTAATAACTTCAACCCCCCTCTTCTCATCCCCCCAGGCTACGGATGCTCGCAGAGCTTTCCCCTGTTGGGATGAGCCAGCGATTAAAGCCACCTTTGACATCGCTCTGATAGTTCCCAAGGACCGCGTGGCCTTGTCAAATATGGTACGTGTCACATGGTCTCTCCGCAGAGGCTCCAGACGGCCCGAGTCCCGCTCTGCTGGCAACTTTCTATTACGTGTGTGTGTGTGTGTGTGTGCGTTTGTGTGTCCACTTTCTCTTGGCTTACATAACAGTGGGAGGACTGCCGCTGCATATTTTACCTCTTGGCTAATGTTATATTTGCCGTTGTGGGAAATGCCAACTACCGTAGAGAAAGAGTCCTTTTATCTTTAATGGCGCTTGCAGCCAAATTGCATCATAAACGCTCCTCTGTCTCGGATCAGTTCTAACGAGCCAAAATCATCTTCTCAGAAAGTCCACTTTGACCCTTTTTTAAAAAAGTGGGGCGCAAACATTGAGCATCAGATGAGCGCCTGCTGAGTTCTTAGATAACTGCAGGCCACAAGTGTCGATACTGATGCGAAAGGAGCAGCCTGGTGATTAGTGTGAAGAGTTCTTTTATCGGGTACAAAGGTTTCTGCTAACAGGCATTGTTTGGGAATCACAGCCCGACGGCTCTTCTTCCTCTGAGCCCTTAAGTACAGTGAGCCTCACCGTTGCCCCGGGTGACGTGTTACTTAATTACCATAAACACACAGTGTAGTTTATTTAGTCTCTTCCAGAGCGCACCGCCCTGCTGTCAGAGACCCGCCAGAGAACCAAATAGTCTCCAACAAATGCACTGATTTAAAAAGAAAAGAAAAAAAAGAAATGACACTATGTATTTAAGACACATGTCCTCAGTAGGAACCAATGGGCTAAGAGCCACGGACAGGAAGTCACACTACTGAGAGGAACAGCGTTGGTTTCAATCTGTTCATGACATTTGGAAACCACAATATGGATATGTGAGGATTTCCAGATGATGAGCTTGATCCCGTCTCTGGTGAAACGTCTCCTTTACCACAATAAACTAATGGGAGTGATGTCCCAGGTGGTTTCCAGGTGATTAGTGCACTTTCTCAGTTTAATGACCCCACTGGACATGTCCCCCCCCCCCCCCCCCCCGCTGATGGCTTCTTGGACCAGACGGTGACCGTGTGGCGCTTGATAAACATTTCGGCCTCAACAGCTGCCAGTGCAGCTTGAGACTTTGTGTCGGGCAGCGTTTCACAACAAGAGAGCCGAAGCTTTTTAACATGAGGACAGAAGGTCTCACTCCGCCTGCGTCCCTCTGCGTCCAGAACGTCATCGATCGGAAGCCATTCCCGGAGGACGAGAACCTGGTGGAGGTGAAGTTCGCCACCACGCCCATCATGTCCACGTACCTGGTGGCGTTCGTCATCGGGGAATACGACTTCGTGGAGAGCCAGTCGTCGGACGGCGTCACGGTGCGCGTCTACACGCCGGTCGGCAAGGCGGAGCAAGGGAAGTTTGCGCTGGAGGTGAGATCCTTTTTTTTGTTTTTTTCTTTGATGTTCCAGTTCATCGTGTAGCGTGCACAGAGTTGGTCATTTAAAAGCTGATTTTTCTTCTCCTGGCAGGTTGCAACTAAGACCTTACCGTTCTACAAAGACTACTTCAGCGTTCCTTATCCGCTGCCGAAAATCGATCTGATAGCCATCGCTGATTTTGCTGCTGGTGAGTAGCTGCCAACTGCACCTTCAGGGCTTCACACGTTCCCACTGACAATGTAATGTAATGTGCCGCTTCCTTCCCCCTCAGGTGCCATGGAGAACTGGGGCCTGGTTACCTACAGGTGAGACTCTAGGAGACACACACACACACTAAGCCTTGAACCCTTCTAAGATGACAGATTTATGACGACAACAGCTAGACGTCTCTTGTTGCTCTTCATGGTCCCAGCTTCGAGGTGATGTAGTTGACTCGGTTCCAAAGGTCCATCATGATACTTTCTTTATATTTCTAGTAGTCTCCGGGTTCTGTGGATCGGACACAGCGAGCAGCATCTCTCTCTCTCTGTGTGGGATGATTTTAATGATGACAATAACGACATGAAATGACGTGGACTTGCTGTGTCTCGTTTCCTTCGACCTCCTCGGTTGCCGTCCGCTCTTGTTTTTCGGTTGGCAGCCTTGAGGGCTTTTTAATTGCCTTCTGTTCTGCCGGCGTGCCGCCACCTGTTAGCTATTCAGGCGTGTGATGAGCGCACGGCTCCAGCCACCTGCACGCCGCCGTTCAGAGACGACCGCCGCGCTCACTCTGCTGCTGCTGTTGTTGTTGTTGTTGTTTCCAGGGAGACGGCACTGCTGATTGACCCCAAGAACTCCTGCTCTTCCTCCAGGCAGTGGGTGGCGCTGGTGGTCGGACACGAACTCGCCCACCAGTGGTTCGGGAACTTGGTCACCATGGTAACAAGCCATCGTCTTTCAACAGCTATTTGTGAAAGTGACCGTAACCATTAAGATTTTATGACCCGCTTTGAATTCGATTAAAGTCATAACAAACACGCCATTAAAGTAATGATTTAATCACTGGATCCCTAATTGAAAGAAAGGAAGAGCTTAATACTTTGTTTACTGGAGGAAAGCTGCACTGGATAACGTTTCCCAAATGGAGACAATTTAGAACAGACGTTCCCGAAATTCTAAAATAATGTATACAGCTTACAGCTGTTTTCTGTGTCATGTTGTCAGATCTAAGAAGCTTTTTGTTACGTTGTGTGTGTGTGTGTGAACAGGAATGGTGGACCCATCTGTGGCTCAATGAGGGATTTGCATCCTGGATCGAGTACCTGTGTGTGGACCACTGCTTCCCAGAATACGACATCTGGACCCAGTTTGTCTCGGCCGACTACACGCGCGCTCTGGACCTGGACGCGCTGGACAGCAGCCACCCCATCGAGGTGAGGCCCCCCCCCCCACCCCCCCCCCGATACGCAGCCTCCCTCTGGGATGTTGCTCTGCTTTTAAGTCTGGTCTCTGTGCTCCAGGTCAACGTGGGACATCCATCCGAGGTGGACGAAATCTTCGACGCCATCTCCTACAGCAAAGGGGCGTCTGTGATCCGGATGCTGCACAACTGGACGGGGGACGAGGTTGGTTGTGGAGCCCTCGCGCCGCTGTCGTTTTCCGCCTGCGTGGTTTCATATGGAGGTTCACCGCTCACTCTTCCTCTCTTAGGACTTCAGGAAAGGAATGAACGCCTATCTGCTGAAGTTCCAACATAAGAACGCTTCGACAGGTGAGAACACGCCGGAAACAATTTTCCCCTTCGGGGTGACGGCGGCTGTTGAATCGATTTTTTTTCTTTTAATTTCCCCCATTTCTGTTTCCCGCCGGCTGTCAGAGGACCTGTGGGACTGTCTGGAACAGGCCAGCGGGAAACCCATCGCTGAGGTGATGAGCTCGTGGACCAAGCAGATGGGCTTCCCCATCATCGTGGTGGAGGAGGAGAAGGTGAGTGTCGCCGGAAATAAACACCCGGCTGAACCATTCAAATCAAAATGTTCACGAGCTCGGAGACACACACACACACACACACACGCACACACACTAACCACGATGTTTATTCATAGCAAGGAGACGAACGCATCCTCAAGTTATCTCAGAAGAAGTTCTGTGCCAGTGGACCACACAACGGTGAGAGTTTAATCCCATCAAGTATAATGAGTCGTATACTCTCATGTTAAACTAAATCCATGACGTATTAGAATCTAAAAATGCAGGCTTTATTACAATTGCCGTTTTATATATATATTATATTATATTATATATAATATTATATTTATATATATACACGTTTTGTGACGCCTGCGTTTGGAATGTACATTATGGTAATGTTTTATTGAAGGATTACTCAACCCTAACCCTAGCATTACTCAATCATAACACAATGTTAGTCGGTTCCGAAAAGGCCCCACTGTCACCCTTTATAATTTAGTCTTTTATTTCTCTATATTTTACTGTACCTTTTACATCCTTCCCACTCGCGTGTCGTCTTGCAGGTGAGAACTGCCCCAGCTGGATGGTCCCAGTCAGCATTTGCACCAGCGAGGACCCCAAATGCACGAAGCTCAAGGTTCTGCTGGACAGACCCGAGACCACAGTCACCCTGAGCGGCGTGGCGCCCGACCAGTGGATCAAGGTGAGCCTCATTCAGAGGAGCTTTCACACATACGTTACATCTAGT
Organism: Pungitius pungitius; assembly: GCF_949316345.1. Taxonomy (NCBI): domain Eukaryota; kingdom Metazoa; phylum Chordata; class Actinopteri; order Perciformes; family Gasterosteidae; genus Pungitius; species Pungitius pungitius. Next base: position 19,933,232 of record NC_084908.1, read on the forward strand.
GGTGAATAAAACAATGCTGTGAACCAGCTACGGAGGATCTCCTGCTTCAGGCCGCACACGACGTTTTAGCTCTTGTCAGATTCTCTTTGGGCCACAGATGTGGTCGGCGTGAAAATGTAATCGATCCGTTAATTTGAGTTTGAACGTGAGTGGACTCGTTGGGCGTCTCGTGGGAAGAAACCTCCGTCGCCGTGTAAATGAAGCGTGAAGATGTGTCGGGCTTTTACTGCGCTCCGTAAATGATCGACTACGTTTAGAGGCTCCAGACTGCACACCGGATTTAGCTTTAGCGTTAGCTTTAGCGTTAGCATGGCGCCGCCTCTCGGCTCGAGGGGGGTCGGAGTGACACGTTCTGACCCAGTTGTGTCCGTGCTGCTCACAGATCAACCCCGGCACCGTGGGCTTCTACCGCATCCAGTACAGCACGTCCATGCTGGAGAGCCTGCTGCCGGGGGTCAGAGACCTCAGCCTGCCGCCCGTGGACCGACTCGGCCTGCAGAACGACCTCTTCTCCCTGGTGACTGACACACACACACACACACACACACACACACACACACACACACACACACACACACACACGGAGCTACGCCGATTCATTTATTTATTCTTATGGCCTTTCCTCGCGTGTAAACAAACGTTGCTGAATACAAAGTGAGGGATTGTGAAGTATTCTCATTTTTAGAGGAAGACCCTCTTTGAGGTTGTGACTAAATGTCATATTATAACAAACTGTTCACCAGCACTACGAATGATTTATAACGTCTATCTATTTAATGCTCTCCAGCCGGTGTTCATTGCATTCTGGTGTTTCCTTATAAAACCCTCACTTTAAAACGGGAGGAAGCTCGTAAACCGCCTTCCTCCCGACGGCTCGCTGCTTTTATCCGGCGGGTCTTGAAAACGCCTCCTCTGAGCCGGTCGTGTGGCCTCAGTCTCGTGCAGGCATGATCAGCACGGTGGAGGTGCTGAAGCTGATGGAGGCGTTCGTCAACGAGCCCAACTACACGGTGTGGAGCGACCTCAGCAGCAACCTGGGGGTGCTGTCCTCGCTGCTGTCCCACACAGACTTCCACGAGGACATCCAGGAGTTCATCCGGGACCTCTTCACCCCCATCGGCCTGGAGCTCGGCTGGGACTGCAAGCCGGGGGAAGGTGAGGAGGGCGCGTCCTCCGCTTCATTTATGTTCAGACGCCTTGAGTAAGATCAACCAGCCGATGACCGGTGTGTTGGTGCTGCAGGTCACCTGGACGCCCTGCTCAGAGGTCTGGTGCTGGGGAAGCTGGGGAAGGCGGGTCACAAACCCACGCTGGAGGAGGCCCGGCGGAGATTCAGGGACCACGTGGAGGGCAAGCAGGTGCTGCCTGCCGACCTGCGCAGCCCGGTGAGCCCAACGGCGCGTTGGTGGTGACACTAATGTTGAGGAGGACATCGGCATCATGTTGGACTTTGTCTTCCAGGTGTATCTAACGGTGCTGAAGCACGGAGACAGCGCCACGTTGGACACAATGATGAAGGTAGCCCCGCCCCAAAGCATCCCCTGCAGAGTACTCGCCCCCTGCTGGTCACTGCACAGAAGTAGAGTCATTTCCTCAGCAGAGGATCACTGACTCCAGATTCACTTCATAGTTTAATGTCCTCCATTGATCTCTTGAATGTGTGTCTCCTTTCAGCTCCACAAACTAGCAGACATGCAGGAGGAGAAGAATCGCATCGAGCGAGTGCTCGGCGCCATCTCCGCCCCCGACCTCATCCAGAAAGTCCTCAGCTTCGCCCTCTCGGTACACAGCATTTTCTTTTTCTGCAGAAAAGAGTGAAGTCTCCCTTGGTGTAAAGGTTTTTTTGGGGGGGGGGGGGGGGGGGTACACATCTGGTTTGTTTCCTTGTTTATCTGAACTTTGAGTCTTTGTTTAATGATTACGAGGCTCAAACTAAAACAATACCGTAAGCTCTTTGCTCTTTGGTTCAACGTCCAAGTTTCCAAGTTCTCACCAGCTGCAAACCCCCCCCCCTCCTCTCTCTCTCTCTCTGGGTCCTCTCCCACCGCAGGAAGACGTGCGTCCCCAGGACACGGTCTTTGTCATCGGGGGCGTGGCCGGCAGCAGCAAACAAGGCCGGAAAGCGGCCTGGAAGTTTGTCAAGGACAACTGGGAGGAGCTTTACAACCGCTACCAGGGCGGCTTCCTCATATCACAGCTCATCAAGGTGAGGCGAAGCGCTGCACGTTTTCATTCTGAAACGGATCGGACTTGAACTAAAGCTCTCCCTTGTTCTCGTGTCCCTGCAGTACACCGTCGATGGATTTGCGATCGACAAAATGGCCGCTGAAGTGAAGGTGAGGCTGTTGGGTTCATCAGATTTGATTCCTTTGGCTCCCCATGATGTGCCCCCCCCCCCCTCCCCCCGCTTGTTGCCTAAAGGCCTCTGTGCCCTTGTGTCCCCTCAGAGCTTCTTTGAGAGCCACCCGGCGCCGTCGGCTGAGCGCACGGTGCAGCAGTGCTGCGAGAACATCAACCTCAACGTGGCCTGGCTGAAGCGCGACGCCGACGACATCGCTCAGTATCTACTGAAGCGCAAAGGCCCCCCTGTCTGAGGCCCCCCCCCCCCTCCTCCCTCCAGAGCGGACCCTCCAGCATCACAGCCCCCCCCCCACCCCACTGCAGATCAGAGCTGGAGACCAGCGCGTATTTACAGCAAGCTTAATTACTCTCAAACTGTGGATCAAGAACGCAAAGCCAAGAATTTAACACCGTGGTGGAAACACAAAGACTTTCTACGTCCAACCAAACAAAGTCATTGTAGTCGGACCAGCAATGTAGTTTTGCCCCATTCTGCCTCCAAACTAACGCTGCCCCCCCCCCCCACCCCCCTCCACAGACACTTTCATCAATCTCTGCGTCACCACCACCTTCAAATTCTCCTGCTGCCACTCATTTTGAATGCATGACTTGTGATTTGCTGCTTTCGTTTACTCCGGTTTGTTTTCTGTACAAACGGGTTATTTTGTTGTAGTTTTTTTTTCTTTTTGAATTTCACACCCCTCTGTACCCCCCCCCCCCCCCTCCCCTCCCCAGTTATCATTAAGTAATTCACACCTCCTCCTGCTCATTGGGCCCCCCAGAGCGTAGTGGTGTTGTAGCTAGCATGAGGCTAGAGGCTAGCATGGTACGTTGTCAACTGTGGGATGAGTTTTATTTTTTTTGTTTTGCAGACAATGTTATTAAAAAAAAAAAAACTTTTGTATAGTGAACAAACACATTTGATCCCCCCCCCAAATGAAACAAAAATATTGCCATGTTTTATAAAACATCCAATGCAGTGATTATTTTAATTTAAGATGCTGATGGTCTTTTTATTCTGAGGAGTGAGACGTGCTGTCAGTGGGGTTCTGGTGGGACGCCACGGATCGACTGGACTGAGCCTGGAGGCCTCGAACCGACCGGTTTGAGGTAAATATTTATCGCTGAAGGGGTGAAAAATAGATTTCCACATAACGTCAAATGTATCTAATGTGACAGATTATGCAGACTTGTTGAACGAGTATATCTATATAGAATTTACTATTTGATGTGGGTTCTTTTTTTTTTTTTTAACTTACCAACCCAGAGACGTCCCACCTGTCTGAGACCTCAACCCTCCCCCCCCACCCTACACACACACACACACACACAGAGCCCTGACATTTCTTTTTTGTTTTGTTTAAAAACTACAGTTGGTGTTCATTAAAGTGAAAAAAAAAAGGATTATAAAAAGAAATGATGTTAAAAACGTGGAGAAGTTTATTCTAACGATTTGAAGTGTGAGGAAACATTTTAAAAGGGTTTGTTTTTCTTCTCACTTGGGGATCATCTCATGACTAATGGATGAAACGGCACCGAAACGCGTGTAAAAAGAAATCAAATAACAGACCTCCCGTCCACACCGTTTGGTTTCAGTGAGGCTTTGTTTAGACGTAGTTTATCTACTTTATTTGGTGTTTTCTATTTCTCCTGATGGATCAGAATTTGTAGTTCTGACTTGAAGACGCTGGACTGATTTGAATCACCTATCTGTCGCCATGAGACATTCTCAGTGGGTCACAGCCGTCAATCCTACTCGTCTGGACTGGAGGGAATGAGAGGTCAAAGGTGAAGACGTCCTGAGGGTTTTGGAGTAGCACGTTGTGGTAATTCAATGAATTGACCGTTGTAGCGGGGGGGGGGGGGGGTGAACGCAGAGTATTGTCACCTCCACACCAAGAGGCTGCAGCTGCTCCTTATGTGAAGGAGTTTATTTGCTTTGTATATTTTAGCCTTGTCATGTGAGGATAATGTGTACTTTTTTTTATTAGCTTTCTAAAGAGTGATTTATGTACATGAATCAACGAAACCACTGCAGGTTCACTGCAGTTAGACTAAATATAACTAAGGATATAAACATAGTTAAATATAACTAAGGATATAAACGATAACAAAGGATATATAAGAGGGCTGTTTGTGTTTATAACACTGGGAAAGTTCTGCATTCATAATATTTGTTAAATAAAGTGCATGTATTAGTATATAATATCCAAAGTACAGATTATGCAAAGTGGTCAATTTCAGAATATAGTGAATTAAAAACATTGGAGTATAATTAGCGTCTTTTTGTTTACCTTTTACATTTTTGTTTTATAAATATTCTCTATATGCAAAATAACCTACGCAGTCTGATACATGCAGGGTGTAGAAGGACACGGTACCTGCACGGAGACGGAAGCACAGGAAGCTGCTGGGTGTAGTTTCTACTCTGTACCGCTGGGTGTAGTTTCTACTCTGCGCCACTGGGTGTAGTTTCTACTCTGCACCGGCGGGTGGCGCCACTGAGCGGCTCGCCTGGCTGTCACTCGGTCAAAGGGAGTGAAGAAGTGAACTTAGTTCCCAGCAGGTCGCTGTGTGTTGGGACGAAGATGCTGGTTAGGAAATGGCAGCTATGTAAGTTGACCCGGCGCGTTGTGTTGATCGATACATGGTTGATGCTCACCCGGTTACTTAATCGATCGAGTCTCGTTTCCTTCGGCAGCCCCTCTTACCTGGAAACTTAAAAAGGATTTAGCCCGACCGGAATTAGCTAGTTAGCAACGTTAGCTGCTCGATAGCTAACGTCAACGGAGCTGTGAAAAGAAGCTAACCTAGTTAAGCTAACATTAAATAAGTGAGGTTGCCTTCAGCTAAGGCTTGTCTTTTTGTAAGTCTACATGTATATACTACATAATATTTAGTTCTGGTGCCGTGTAGGGCTCTATTTACCCCCTCATTCGATACTTTAACCGTCGGGTCGTTACGTTACAGGTTGTCTCGTTAGCTTCCGGCAGGTGTTAGCAGGTTAGCTTTCAACTCTAACTCAGCCACCCTCATTTTAACCGTTGACGCAAACCAGGAGCCTTGTAATATTCAACCAATATCAAACTTCAACATCGGTTAGTGAATCGCGGTAATTTCCATTTAAACTGGTCATCAAAGCGAACACCGGGCTACTCAATGCTCGTTAAAAGGGATCCTTTCTGGTGTTGTTTTCCTCCGTATCAAAGGTCACACTCACCGGGAAGAGAGACGTGTATTTTTAGCTCTGCTGAGAGGGGGCTTCTTCTTAAGGGACGGACCCAGTGCTCCAGTACAGGCTGATTACCGCCATGTCATAAATGATCAAGAAAGTGTCATTTCATCAGATAAGATACACGTACAATTTAAGTGCTACTTTTATTTAGCTGAATTTCTCCAAGCAATTAAAACATCTGCATATGTGGAGATACAAGTGTCCGGTGTAACTGGGGACGCTGCAGCTCCGTAGTGTCCCCACAGTGCTCTGTTTGTTATGGGGGGGGGGGGGGGGGTGTCAGAAGGTAATGTTCTTTTATGGGTTGTAAAAAAAAAAAAACGTCGCCCTTCCCTCTGTTCCGCAACCACAAATGTCATCAATTATTTCATGCACCAAAAGTTCTAATCGGGAACCGTTTGGCTTGGTCCCGTCAGGCTGTGCGCTGTCGTCCAGGCGGTGACTCGCTGACCGATGCCTTCATCATGATGGCGAGCTGCAGCGCCCTGGTGGTCGCCCTCCTGCTGTCGCAGGCCGGAGGCTTCCTGGGCCCCTCGGAGGAGGAGGAGGACGTCGACGGCGGCGTCCCCGACGAGTGGACGCTGCTCCATGTGGTTCAGGGCCACATCGGGGCGGGAAACTACAGCTACCTGCGCCTCAACCACGACGGGCGAATCATCCTGCACATGCACAGCCTGAAGGGCGACGCCGACCTCTACGTGTCGGACAAAACCCTGCGGCCGAGCTTCGACACCTACAAGCTGCAGTCGGTGACCTGCGGGCGCGACGCGGTGGTGGTGCCCGAGGACTTCGCCAGGCCCGTGGGCATCGGCATCTACGGCCACCCGTCCCACAAGGAGAGCGAGTTCGAGATGCGCGTCTTCTTCGACCAGACGGCCCCCCAGGAGCCGTTCGATAAGGGCTCGTACAACTCTGAGGAAGGGCACGAGAAAAGGAAGGCCCCCCAGGCGCCAGAGGACGACTTCCAGGAGGAGGAGTCCATCTTCTGGACAATTCTAATCGGACTTTTGAAGATTGTGCTAGAGATTTTGTTTTGAAAATAGTTTACGCAAGGAGGTTCTTCTTTTTCCCCTCTTTTTTTCTTCTTTCTTCTGAAAATGGTTTTCTTTCGTTCTGTAAAGATGATAAAATGTGGCACTGAAGGCTTTTTAACGTATTTTCTTTTCTTGTGATCAAACACGGATGAACTGAGTGTTAACGTTTTTGGTGGATGATCTGCTGGATGAGGCCTGACCGGAACACCAGTCCGTTTGGTGTCCTCATCGAAGCCCACAGAGTGAAGCGCAGGCTCAAGTCAAAAGGACAGGAACATTTCCAGAGTGGGACATTTAAAAAAAAAAAAAAAAAATCTTTAACTAACTAACTGGATACTTTTTAGTGAACTTAAATTCTTCCAAGTTTTTTTTTTTTTCTGAAGAAATCTCATTAAAATCCCCTCAATACTAAAAAAACAAATAGATTGGATCAGAGTCTTTATTTAAACTTCCAGTAAGTGAAACTAGTTTAAAAGAACAGTCAAAGAGGTGCACTGATACCTGTGGCTCCCTAAGCCCCGCCTTAAATCCCCCTCCCCCTTCGCTTCCTGGTCTGTTTTGACTCTGAGATCCAGCCCGGTTTGTGCAGCTCACGCTAAGTCCGAAGCAGGCGAGCAGAGGTGACCGAATGAAACCTTGTGTCTTAACTCTGAGTTTATTTATAAGAACCACAAACAGCCCGACGCTCTTCGGTTCAGGTGGGAACCTCCAGCCTGTCGACACTCGTAGCATTTTCACTCCGTTTGATCGCTCAAACGTTTTTTTGCCTGTTGGACAATCTCCTAACCCCCCCCCCCCCCGTTTGGGGTTCCCTAACCACTAAGCAGAAATGTTCCACAGTGCCTTCCAGTGATCGCTCTCCTGTTTCCAGAGACAATCAAGTTTTTAAAGCAGTTTTTTACGCAGACTGTTGAATAAACAAAAAACTTGTGTCTGGTTGATCTTTGTGATGTTTCTGGGGAGAGTGCAGCTTGAATGAGTAAGTGTTACGATGACAAAGATGAGTCATACAAGTATTTAAAGGACGTAAACAATAGAAGTTGGGTTTTTACATGTCACGTTACTATGGGACCCCACGTTTGGGATGAAATGGAAGTACTTAATGTACTTTCCTCCACTACTGATAATCTAAATACTTTGGTACATCTACAACTTGTAAAGTATTTCCATTATTTTATATTTCAAATAACAATAGATTACATGAAGGAGCGCCAGCATAAAGGTATACTTTAATATTTTTATACGGACACCTTTGTTGGTTTACGATGGAGGACTTTGTAGCACTGCAGTAGATACTTTGAGGTAAACTAGTACCGACCGGTGAAAAATATTAGAACAGAATGATTAAATATCTGCAAAAGATGAAGGTTTATTTACAGTTTTTGGACACACGTTCACCTCGATGCAGGTTTAAAACAAGTCATGAACAGTTTTTTTTACTAAGTGGAAACAAACAGTGAGAAATCGTCCCCTCTTCTTCTTCATCATCATGCGAGTCTGGGGGCCAGCTCGATGCCGTTGATCCTCAGCACCGTCTGCGGCTGGACGATGATCCTCTTGCGCTGGAACCGGTGCCTCTTCCAGAACGCCATGTGCACTTTGGGCCAGGACTCGGTCTTCTCGATGATGGTGGCCTCGACCCGGACCAGCTCCCTCCCCAGCAGAGGCCTTCCCACCAGGGTGAAGTCCTCGGCGCCGACCAGCAGCACCTTCTCCACGCGGATCCGCTCCCCGCACCCGGCCTCGACGCGGTTCTCGATCAGGACCAGGTCCTCGCCGGTGACCTTCCACTGGCGGCCGGCGAAGTGCACCACGGCGAACAGGCGGCCGAAGTCCTGCCGCTCGATCCGCAGGTTCACGGCGCGCACCACCGCGGCGTGTCGCTCCCGCTCCTCCTCCCCCGAGACCGGACTCGTCTGCTGCGGCCACGGCGGGCTGGACAGGGAGGTCCGGGCCGACACGCCCCGGTCCGCGGAGCTCTGCGCTCGGACGGCAGCGGGGAACGGAGGAGGGTGTCCCCGCAACAAGCCGCAGCACGTCCTCCACAACGCCGACCCTCTGGACAGCGACATCTTGACAGGAAGTGCTTTACGTCACACTGCGCATGCGTGACTAATCAACGCGGGAGATCTGCGCATGCGTCGCTGTGTGGGATCACCTGACTTTTTCTGCTTTCAAAGACATTTTATTAGTGGAGTAATGGCAGAAGAGGGTAGTATTTGTAGGTACCTATACTGCTAGTTCGCAACATTTCTGATGTATAGATCGTGCTTTTTACTTCACTACATCTTACAGGTAAATTGTATACTTTTTACTACGTCTCAGTAGAAGTGAATGTTGTACTTTACATTACATCTCCGGTAAATGTTGTACTTCACTACATAATAATAAAAACAAGCTCTTACTGTAGGTATATGTGTCCACACTATTTACTTGTAATTGAGCAATTTCACCACACTGCTTTTACTTAAAATATCTGATTACACATTTGGGAAAAGAATATCCTAACCGATATACCATTTCCAGATAGTACTGCTTTGTTTTGACATGTAAAGGTCTCTGTTTGCAACTCTTGAGTCCGGAAGTTGTCATTTAGGACAGCCAGTAAACGCATCACCTCCATTTTGTATCGGTCGGCCCGTTTCCGGGTTTCTGAGAGGCGACCAATAAAAACGGTGTCAACGGCGGGTATGGCTCTGCTCGCAGCCGGTCAGGAGTGCGGGTAAAGTTTTCCGTAGCTCGCAGGAAACCGTTAAAAAGTGACTAGTTGACGCTTCGTCGTTTCAAATCGACGACGGCAACTCGCAGGCGGCCGGACCGCGCGTGACACTGACAGCCGGAAAGTAAACAGCCTCCATGCTAGCCAGCTAACTAGCCTCCATGCTAACCAGCTAACCGCGGCTAGCTACGCTGCGTTACCGCCGCTAGCCGAGCTGGTAAGCCGGCTAACTTGCGAGTGGTTTTTCACCACAAGGACCTGCCACCACATTCCGTTCCTATATATATTTTGTTCAAACTTCACCGACGAAGGATTCGCCTAAACGGCACTTTCCATGCATGTTGTTTTGGAGGACGAGACCATCGAACCGCCACTTCTTCGGGCCCCAAGGTGAGCAACATTTTCGAGACGTAGAAGCTAATTAACTCGGCCGAAGTTTATGCTAGCGCCAGGTGTGTTTCCTCCATCTACCTGGGCGCGGCTGAACGACCTGCCCAGGCCTGATTATTCCGGTTTCACCGAGCTCTATGTCTTAAGAAGCACTCTGGTAATTTGCTCGAGTACTAATTGCATAAATTGAAGTGACGAGCCCTGCGTTCTGAGAGATGACCCAATTAAAAGCTGCGTGCGTGTTGTCGCCGCAGTGAACGCTGGGATTTATGCAACAGCTGTTGTGATGCATCGCTTCACAGCGAGGAGCAGCCGATCGTGTGTGTGTGTGTGTGTGTGTGTGTGTGTGTGTGTGTGTGTGTGTGTGTGTGTGTGTGTGTGTGTGTGTGTGTGTGTGTGTGTGTGTGTGTGTGTGTGTGTGTGTGTGTGTGTGTGTGTGTGTGTGTGTGTGTGTGTGTGTGTGTGTGTGTGTGATGACTCTTAAAGACAGGCTCTCGGGGCTTAGTTTCGGGGCATTTCCTTCACCACAACAGCATCCTACTTCCTCATCGCCCCCTCCCTCAGCGGGTGCATTTCCCTCTGCAGCCTCACGCTGTTGATGTGGTCAGAATCCTTCGTTTCCATTGCATCCCCGTTTGGTGTAATGACGATACTTACGGACCGCTTTACTTTGATCTTTAATGGAGGAGTATAATCAGATTAAAGGTGTCAGAGGTCAGGACTTTCGGTCTTAACATTGCTTCTGTGTTAAAGTGCTCTCTGTGGCAGGCAACAAAAAGCAGGAGTGTGTCCCTAAACAACGGTGTTCAGGAAGAGTCGCGGCGCATGTAAATCACCCACAGACAAAGGTTTCATTATACCTCCATTTGCTCCGTCATCGCTTCATTTTCATCCTGTAACACATGTGAACACGTTCTGTGAAATGTTCCAAATAAGATATTAATTTATTCGTTGGAGCCAAATGATGTTTTGTTTAGTCAGTGACTACATGAATCTGGGATCTAACTGGTTGGTCCTTGTGCCCAATTTGGTGTTTCTGAGATATCTGGTTCCAGAGGAGGGAGCCGGACAGCAGGTCCTCAAACAAAGCCGATGTGTATTTTTGTGAGACATCATTATCACAGCGTCATTGCAGCTTGAGGCTTGAGCTGAATTAAACTCCAGCCATCAGCGGAAACAAACCCCTGGGGTTTGCTGCCCGTTCTTGGGAGCGAGGGAGGCTGCTGAAGCAGCTTGTGGGAAACATCTGTGATAAGAGTGTGGTAAACACACTGGAGGAGGACAGCTATCCAGACATGAGTCTCCGTGGACGAGTCCAGTCGTCTCCGGTAACTTTGTTGCCTTGGCGGAGTGTGTTTTAAGCAGATTTGTGGTTTACAGTAGCGGAGCTTTTCAGAAAGGCATTTCCTGACTAGATAGATCTAAAAATGCCTCTTACTTTCTATGGTGCAAAACAGCATGCGTTTGCTCTCTGCCTGTTCAAGGAATCAGGAAACGTTTATTGTATAAGGAGGAGGAATCCCTGTACAGCTGCTCCACATTATTCCTGCTTTAGAAGTTGTGGTTTTTTTTTAGCCCCCTCACATTATAAACCCCTGAGGCCAATTTGAATGTAAAACAGTATTTAAAGATCCTTTCCTAAAGCAGGGGGACGAGAGCCACGGGTTAGAAGTCTGAGTTGGACAAATCGACAGGTTTTCTCTTCCAAATGGACAGCTTTTCAGCATCTGGGTGACATTCCACCTTTTTTAAGCTTCCTTGTACAGCTGCAGGGCGATGACAGCATGTCGGAGCCCCCCCCCCCCCCCCCTCATAAACATAAAAAAATGGTCAAAGTGAGAATGCTTGAATAGGCTTCAATTCTTCTCATTTTCACTTCTGTAAAACTCCCCTGTTGTTGCCGACTTCACGTGAAAGCATTACCTGCTTAAACAAGCTCTCGTCCGCATGATAAACCATCGACTTGAAGCTTCCAAAACTGTTTCAACACGACGATGAGTATCTCCCCAAACCAGTTGGTTGTCTAGGCCCATTGTTGCTCATGCAGGTACCCCACCCCTCCGCCCCGCTGCTCCAGGCCTCCAGCAGCCTGGTCGAGTGTTCGGCAGGTTTTCGCCAAAGGAAATCCAAGGAATCTCACTGATCAAGCTCCCTCGTCGGTGACGTGGTTTTTACTGAGAGGCATGCGGACCGAAACTTTTGGGAGGATTAACTCCTCTGCTCCCATAGACGTCTATGAGGAAATGACTCTACTTCTGTGTAGTGACCAGCAGGGGGCGACTCCTCTGCTCCCATAGACGTCTATGAGGAAATGACTCTACTTCTGTGTAGTGACCAGCAGGGGGCGACTCCTCTGCTCCCATAGACGTCTGTGAGGAAATTACTCTACTTCTGTGTAGTGACCAGCAGGGGGTGACTCCTCTGCTCCCATAGACGTCTATGAGGAAATGACTCTACTTCTGTGTAGTGACCAGCAGGGGGCGACTCCTCTGCTCCCATAGACGTCTATGAGGAAATGACTCTACTTCTGTGTAGTGACCAGCAGGGGGCGACTCCTCTGCTCCCATAGACGTCTGTGAGGAAATTACTCTACTTCTGTGTAGTGACCAGCAGGGGGCGACTCCTCTGCTCCCATAGACGTCTATGAGGAAATGACTCTACGTCTGTGTAGTGACCAGCAGGGGGCGACTCCTCTGCTCCCATAGACGTCTGTGAGGAAATTACTCTACTTCTGTGTAGTGACCAGCAGGGGGTGACTCCTCTGCTCCCATAGACGTCTATGAGGAAATGACTCTACTTCTGTGTAGTGACCAGCAGGGGGCGACTCCTCTGCTCCCATAGACGTCTGTGAGGAAATTACTCTACTTCTGTGTAGTGACCAGCAGGGGGTGACTCCTCTGCTCCCATAGACGTCTATGAGGAAATGACTCTACTTCTGTGTAGTGACCAGCAGGGGGCGACTCCTCTGCTCCCATAGACATCTATGAGGAAATGACTCTACTCCTGTGTAGTGACCAGCAGGGGGCGACTCCTCTGCTCCCATAGACGTCTGTGAGGAAATTACTCTACTTCTGTGTAGTGACCAGCAGGGGGCGACTCCTCTGCTCCCATAGACGTCTGTGAGGAAATTACTCTACTTCTGTGTGGTGACCAGCAGGGGGCGACTCCTCTGCTCCCATAGACGTCTATGAGGAAATGACTCTACGTCTGTGTAGTGACCAGCAGGGGGCGACTCCTCTGCTCCCATAGACGTCTGTGAGGAAATTACTCTACTTCTGTGTGGTGACCAGCAGGGGGCGACTCCTCTGCTCCCATAGACGTCTATGAGGAAATGACTCTACTTCTCTCTTGATTTATTCCCTCAGTAAACATTGTAAACATGAGTTTATGGTCTCAGTCTCTAGTTTCAAGTCTTCTTCAATGCAGCATGGTGTTCATTTGGTCAAATATGGTCGGTTTACAGTCAAACAGACCATAAAGCAGGGAATGCTTACCAATTCACACGTTTGGATACTGAAATGCATAAACTGAAAACTGGATGTGCAATGTTTAAATTCTTTGGTGCACCAATGAAATCTGAAATGACCTCCTGATCAATTTCCTGCACATTAGATCATGGGCTTAAGCTCTGATTCCAAACAATGAGGTGTTTAAGTGGGTTTAGTGAAACGGAGAAGTAGGCCTGAAGGGAAACAAATACACTCAACTACTGTGAACCACAGATCTTGGGTTAACCTAAAATTCACTAATTACAGTGATGCAAAAATGCATAGTATTGGCACACGTGTTGCCCGTCTGCGCCCCACGACGTGTGTGTGTGATCACAATGTTTAACCTTTTAAGAACTCCACGAGGGCTGTTCCTGCTCTGAATAACTTTAATATTGTCCACTACACAATAGACTCGCTTCCTCTACGGTGTCCACTGAGACGTCGTCACTGCAGACGGCGAGGAACCCGATCACTACGACAGACTGAACCCTTCTACCAGCTGCTCACATCTCTAGATTCTCATATACAGTATGAAATGGGCTGGAGGGACATAGAAAAAAAAATAAAGTGTCTTAATGATCATTTGTTTTTGTTTTTAACTGATTTTGCAGGACTTGTCGGCCCAGCTGAGCCGGTGACATCACCGGTCCTTTTCCCCCCCTCCCACCCCCACCCCACGCAGAGAGGTCCCAACAGAGTGTCAGGATGCCTCCTCCACCTCCCCCTCCTCCCCCCGGACCCCCGCCTCCCCCCACCTTCAGTCAGGTCAGTGATGGCACCTCCATCAGGTGGCTGCCGCGTGTATTTTTTTGTCGTCTCTGGTTCCGGTCGGGGGACTCGAGGTCCGGTCAACGATTCGTTCTCCTTTCTTCAGGCGAACACGACTCCCCCCAAACTGGGCTCGTCCGAGACCAAAGGACGAGGGGCGCTGCTGTCCGACATCTGCAAAGGCGCCCGGCTGAAGAAGGTGGGCGTGGTCAACGACCGCAGCGGCCCCATCATAGAGAGTGAGTCACTGCGAGGGGACCTGCTGGCTGCCTCTCACTTCTGACACAATAGTGAACTCACTGTGTCACTAATGTCTCACTCTGAAGGCGTTTGATTGAATATCATTTTATGTTGTCTCCAATTATTTTAAAATGTATTTTTTCGACGCTGGGCTCATTTTTTATTTATTTTTTTATCCATCAGAATCAGGTGGAGGAGGTGGAGGAGGCAGCGGCGGGGGTTTCAGTGGTGGGGGGCCGATGGGAATGGGAGGCCTTTTCCAAGGAGGTGTTCCAAAATTACGCTCAGTCACAGGTAAAGAAATAGGCTTTGCTTCATTTCTAATGTGATTCTTTATATTTGAACGTGTTGATTGATTAGTTTTTTCTGCATGAATCTCCTGATCATTCGTGTGACTTTTAACAAACCAGGAAGTGAAGTCAAAGTCCAGCTCATGATATCAGTGATAAGGAAGCTCAGGAAATTTCTGTCTCAACTTTATGGACCGCACTAATTTTTTCTTCCACTCTGTGAAGCAGGAAGCAGCAATTGTAGAACTGTTGACCTTTGACCTCCCTTCATTGGCGAGAAGCTAAAAGCTGAAGATGTAACTCGTGGAGTATTGATTCTTTAACAAAGCTTCTTAGTGGTCATTTTCTAGTAACATGCTTCTAATGATGTTTGTTGAAGGCAGAGACGACATCGGCGTAGTGACCATTTTAATATTCATGGTGTTGGACCAGATCGATAAACTGAGCTTTAAGTTATTTCTCAATATAAAATAATTAAAGCCTAAATTGTGATAAACTGCAGTTGATCGGCATCCTGGATCCTCCTAATGCTGTTTCCCCCCCCCCCCCCCCCCCTCAGATGGCTTACCCGGCGGGTCGGTGGGCAGGTCGGCCCTGCGGCCCCCGGGCTCCCGGGCCGCCGCCCCTCGCCCCCCCGCGGGCTCCTCCTCGCCCTCTCGGGCCAACAAGCCGTCTCCCCCTGAGCACCAGCGCTCCCACCGCCCCTCGCTCCCCGACATCTCGCGCCCCCCCCCCAGCAGCAGCAGCAACGGCTCCTCTGCAGGCGGCGGCATGAAGCACAGCACCTCCGCCCCCCCGCCTCCTCCGCCCTTCAACAGAGGAGGCCGCGGCAACCCCCCGCCTGCCCCGCCCGCCCCGCCCGCCCCGCGCGCCCCCAGCCCGAGAGCACACGCTACGCCTTCCTCGTCCTCCTCGCACAGCAGAGAGAAGCCCCTCCCACCCACGCCTCACAGAGGCCACACCCCTCCCGGCCCCGGGAAGCCACCGCCGTCTTCTAGCAGGCCGCCCACAGGCGGCTCCTCGGCTCCTCCGCCTCCTCCGCCGTACAGGCCGCACCTGTCAGGCAGCGGCGCCAACGGGTCGTCCCAGGTAGACGGCGGTGGGGGCGGAGCTCCGCAGCTGCCGCAGAGGCACAACTCCCTGAACAAAAAACACTCATCGGGGGGCGGCACCCAGGGACGCAGCCACGCTCCTCCGCCGCCTCCATCACCGTCTCCATCCTCCCAGCAGGGCAGCAGACCGCCGCCGCCCGCCAGAGAGCCGCCGGGACGCAGATCAGGTACACACCCCCACGCCGTCGGTACCGGGTCGTTTTCTTTTTACAGGTCAGAGGTCGCCATTAAAAGGCACAATTAAAGGGAAAGTGTCTAAAAATCAACAATCTTCAGCCGGTTTCAGTGATTCAGATCTGCTGTAATGGGCTTCAACTCGAGGCCGATCCGCCATTTTGTTCATTCAGCCTCCTGAACACGGGGGTGATGAGCTGTGTGTGTCCCCGTGATGAGGACGACAAGGTTCCTCCTCGTGTGTGTGTGTGTGTGTGTGTGTGTGTGTGTGTGTGTGTCTTGTTGATCTGTGGGATGAAGGAGCAGATCACTTCACAGGGAGGCGTGCGTTCAGCGCAGTGAGCTCTGTGTCGTGATTGGACGCTGCAGGCGTTCTGGCTCCTCTGCATTCCTGGAGTTCGGTGGAATATTCCAGTCCCGTAACCTCGTGGGGATGGGGGGGGGGGGGGGGGGGGGGATGTTTGTTCATCCAAACCGCTCCAAAAGGGTTAGACGTCACTATTTTGCAGCATTTAAAGGAAAGTTGTGTGTGTGTCTCTTAAGTGAGTTATTAAAAAAAACAAAAAAAACTACTATCAACACTTCGGGAGTGAGGACTCTATTTGTGCTGCATTCAAGATCACCAGGAATGTGTCTCTGGGTTCAATAAGTTGTGTTTTTATGTAGAGAATCCAACAACAGCTGGGAAATAAAAACGAATAAGAATTTTCTTAGTCGCTTGTTCAACTGCTTCTAAAATCTGGTTTAAATCTGCTTGTCTCACTGCTGCAAATATCAGCGGGAACTGATTTTAATGCTTTTTTTTGTGTGTGTGTGCCAGCTCCCCAGGTGCCCCCCTCTGTTTCTCGTAACGGCGGTCGGGATGCCCCTCCCCCCCCCCCTCCGTACCGCGGGCACAACTCTGCTGCCCCGGAGGCCCACAGCCGGGTGGGAAAACCGCCTCCTTCCTCCTCCGTCTCCTCCTCATCGGCTTCACCGCTATCATCCTCCCGCACCCCGGCTGTGCCCCCTCCGCCGCCCCCGCCCCTCCGCAACGGCCACGCCATCACCGCCATGAAGTCCATCATAGGTGAGTCGTGGAGGGAGATCACAGCGGGTAAATGAACCCAATCATATAAATAATAATAATAATAAACAATAAGGATTCTGCCAATAGCAGCAAGTTAAAGTTACTCATTGAAGCCGATTCTACTGTCGTTCTACTTTGATTCAGTATCAACTAATGTAGAACCAGGATGCAGTTGATATACATTCAAAAATTGGTTATTAAGGGACTTTTTTATATTGAGGTCGTTGTGTTTTGCTCCTTCACTTCATTTAGAAGATGCTAAATACTGGAAAAGGTTTGATTTTAAGTCTTAATTTTTAGTGTCGGTCACAAGAGTAACATTCACAGATCTCTAATGAAGCCTTTGAACTAAAGCTGTTCTGTGGGTTACACCGTTCACGTGATCCTAATGGGACATTTTTAATTGATTTCTTTCCGCAGATGATTTTGAATCGAAGTTTAACTTTCACCCTCTTGAGGACCTTCCCCCTCCAGAGGATTACCGTCACTTCAGCAAGGTCTACCCCAGTAAGACCAACAAGGGTAAGAACGCACAGCCGTCTGGTTTCTCTCCCTCATCCAAAGTTCTGACATCTAACGGACTGTCTGTCTGCCTTCAGCCATGATGAGAGGAGCTCCTCCAGCGCCGCCAGTGGGGAGGTGAGTGGACCTCAGGACCCTAATCCCACGACACACACACACTCTAACACTAAAGCCACCAGCTGGAAGCACACCGTGAACACGCCTCAGCAGGTTTGACTCGCTGGTCACTTTCTGTCTGCACCAGAGGAACTTTGGATGGGAAAAAAAAAAACCCACTGGTGGAGGCCGTCGAGGCTTCTGTTCCACACCAAACATATCAGGACCAAACCAACTGTGTGCATTCCATCTGCTTACCTTTCACCCATTATCATGATTACAATAACGTTTGATTTCATTGTTTTGGTGTTGGCATTAATTTCTGCAGGAAACTTTTTCTGTGTGTGTGTTTTTTTTTTTGGGAGATGAATTCCAGTAGAAGTGGTGATGCCATGAATGTGGGGGCATAATGACAGTTGATGTTTTTATTAGATTGTTGGTCATACTTTGTCTTAAATAGTCATTCCAGGAGTGCCAGGTGAGGGTGCGTTTGATTCGACACTCTGTCAGTGTGCCAAACTGGGTGGAGTCGAATCGACAGCATGTTTCCATGCATGTTAGAGATATATATTTATAATATTGACATGTTTTCAAACAGAAGGCAAGTTGCAAAGCGCACCATGTTCCCACAGAAGCTTTGCCCACTGGCTGGTTTTAACATTCGGGGAAGGATTGTTCCTCCTCGTTTGCCCACTGCTTTATATTTGTGGGGGGGGGGGCGTTTTAATATTTCCACCTTGCACAGAATCTCACCTGCTAAACCGGGAAACTCTCTGCATGAGGCTCGTTCATTTCTCACCTCGAGATCAGAAGTCCACAGAGAATACGAGGCTTTGCCTCCAAACCCACTACGTTCCACAGCGGAGGGCAAACACTACGTCAAGGTTTTCTTTTAATGGACTTTTACGGCCAGAGGACGATACGTTGTTTAATTGCTATGCAAGAAGCAGTTTGTACAGATTCTAGTTGGTAACAGCTAACCAAAAAAATAAAATGACATAATAAAAAAAGATCAACACTTAAGTGCCACAGAAAGGTACCAGGAGCTTGACTTTAAAACACTAAATGTATATTCAGACCCAGATGAAGCAGGTAGATGCTCGGTGACGCAGCGCCCCCTGCTGGGCTTCGCCTTACACTGATCCGTGGTCACTCTCATTGGTACCAGTACTTTATTTTTTTTTTATTTGTTTAGGGGGTAAAGATGATGACGGTAAAATAAATAAGAAACAAGTTATATCTGAAAATGCAATAAGTATTGTATATTCACATTAAAGAGTATGTTAATCATAGCTATTGATCTATTTTGTATGTTGTAAAAAGCTTGTAATATAGGAAGGAGAAATGATTATAACAATGTCCCGCTGAGCTTTGGGCCGATAGACTCTGGATCTTCTCTGTGGAGGTTCTGCAGTGCCTCAGAGTCCTGTAGTCGGGTACTGTGACGGAGGGACTGCACTTCCTGTCCCGGGCGGTGGCATCAGGCTCCTGTTCTCACTTTGTCTAAGAGCAGAACTCTGGTCATTTCATGTTAATCAACCATGTTTTTATCATTTGGAATAATTTCAAATAAAGATGGGAAAAGGGTTCCTGACGTGCTTGTTTACTCATCTATGACTTTGTTCTTTGTAGGGATTGGAAAAACACTTTCTTGTGTTCATATAACTTGTTTGATTATGTTTAATCTTTAGTAATTTCTTTGAGTTTGTATTAATTTAGTGCCGTGAAAATTAAAATGTATGAGTCGAGTAAATATTTCTCATAATGATAGCGTACAATCAACCAGTGTAGCTTTTTGTTTTCATTATATTCAAATTTTGGTAAAATTTAGTTATTGATTACTGATTTTTTTTTGTCTCTACCTATGAGGAATATGTAGAGACTGTTGCTTCAATATTAACTTAATTCCGCCAAAAGTTTAATTTTGAAACTTGCGCGAAACCCTCAACCAACGAGAAGCCGGACGCGCCCCCAAATAACGCGGGAAATGTGAAGGGGAGGAGCCAGATACCCGGATGTTGGTGCAGACGTGCATCATGCGGAGGTACAAGGAGGTCTGTCAGGTAAACTATAACTTTATTTTATAAACGGCGATGTGCGACGGGTTTAAATGAACTTACAAAGTGTAACTTCGTAAAGAGGATCTGTTTACTAAACGTTAGTTTGTTTAATGCAGTTAATGAGAATACTCTTTCTGTACAGCATGGTTGAGCAGAGTGATGACGTAAATACATTTTATTTTAAGCATCGAAGCAGACTATTTTCCTAAAATTTTATAGACAAAAAGTTGTAAATGTAAATTAACTTCATGGATGACTTTTTATCATAAATAGTAACGTTAGATAATTATCTGTGCTTAATGTTCAATATACACAAATTAATACATTGATTTATATTGAGACTTTTTCATTTTTATTGAGACCGTCTCTGCTGGTATAATCAAAGAAAAACCTGCAATAAAACATTTGTATTTAAAATTCCATAAACCCGATCCATTTAAAACACGTGATCCGGACAGGAACCCATTCCGAGGAAATACTATTTAACTGTAGAATACACATCCGAGTTCTCACTCGGAAGCATGTCATTGATGAATTATTTCATTGGTTACTTAATTATTGGACTTTTATCTCGTCTCCCTGTGGACAAACGTGGACGCGTTTTCGAGCACCAGCCTCCCTTTAAAAAGCTCATTGCACCCCGAAATGGATCAGAAGGTCCAACCTGCTCCGTCTCCCGGAGCCCGCTGGCCCCCAGGCGGGGACTCGGGGAGCGGGAGACCGGTGTTTGGCTCCCAGAGGAAACCGGAAATGGAGGGCAGCAGAAATCCGAGCTGCTCCGCGGGAAATTGAAAAAGCCCGTGCGACGACACATTTGTTTCCCGGAAGCGGTGCAAAATGTCGCCATGTGTGATCGTGACGGTTCTAACGGCGTTTAGTGTTTATAACGCTGCTGTCGGTAAGTTTATCTCGTGGAATTAGTATCAAACAAGTAAACTAAAGCCCCGGTGTTTCTTTTATGTTATGTAAACACTCGTGTAATACGGCTAGCTAGCATGTTGTGCTAGCTAGCCGTTCGCGGTGTACAAACTTTCTCAACTTTTTGACGCGTTTGGAAACGTCTCAAGAATGTAAACAGTTGCGGGGATTTCACGCTGTTTTTGTTCGACTTTGTTCAGTTTGTTTGATCAACTTTTTGCTAACTGCATTATGTCAACACTCAATTTAATACCGGTGCCGTCGTGATGCACGTAAATAAAAGCCGACTGAACGAGAAGGAGCGCGTGCGTGTTTTTAAAGAGTTGTTCTTCTCTTCTGCTGTTTCCCATGTGTGATTTTGTTCATGTGTGTTTCCTCCAGGAGACCAACAGCTCGTTTGTCCAGAGTCGATCCAGGCACCTGAGGGTGCAGAGGTCACGCTCAGATGTTCCTCTGAACTCCCCCTGGAAGGGGTCTCTGTGGAGGTGAGGAGAGATGACCTCCCCAGGAAAAACAACATCGTCCACCTTTACAGAGACGGAAGAGATGATTTTGACAACCAGATGACTGGGTACAGAAACAGAACCACTCTGGACCATGAAGACCTGACCTCAGGAACCATCACCCTGGGGATCTTCTCGGTCCACAAGTCAGACAGTGGACGTTTCACAGTCTTTATCCCAAAGCTGGACATCTGTTGTGTCATCAACGTCACTGTCGGTAAGCGAGATGCCTTCCGTTTTATTCTGACACTCCAAGCAGGAAATGAGCCCAACGTGTTACTGAGCATCTCCTCAGAATGGTCAGAGTGAACCTGAAGACCACTCGACTCTTGTCAGGATGTAAAAACACTCTTAACAAACACGGATGATGTTTCTGGGGAAGCTTTTGAACCTTTAAATCACAGCTGATGCTCTATAGAATCCTATTTTAAATGAATAAATCCACCTGCATCTCCTTGATACCTTCTCATCAAGGTCATTGTTTCCTAAAATGTGTCCTTTACTCAGATGTATGTTTTACTTTGACTTGGTCTGATGTTACTAACAATCCATCCTGCTACTGAGAAGATTCTTATCTTTATTTCAACAGAAGCTAAAGACCCAAAGAGTCTTGACTCCATTACAACTGTCCCTCCAAAGTCAGAAGATCCTGGTAAAGTATTTTTTTATTCTTCATAAAACTCTTATCTCCTCTTATTCCACAGCGTCTTTAAACACAACATGATCTGACCTGGAGTTGTGTGTCTGAATGAAAAGCTGCTCTTCTTCTCATCTTCTGTCTGATGATCCTTCAGTTGCTGAGAAGGAGAAGAAGAAGAAGACGGACGTCTGGAGGATTCTTGGTCCTCTTCTTGCTGTCCCTTGTGTTGGTGCTGTTGTTGCTGCTTTTCTTCTGAGGAGACACCTGATCGGTGAGTTACAAACTTCTCTCAGCATTGTTTTGTCAGCAGTTGAAAGTACAGATTCACATCTCTGATATAAATAAGTTATTAATGTAAGTTTATAAAGAGATAAACACGGAGGAAAGCTAGTTGAGATCCAAAGCAGACTTCACAGAACCTTAAAAATACTGAATTTAAACTACTGCATTACAATAAGGGCTTTCACGACACCAACATTGATTGAGATGAACAATATAATTGTAACTTTCTGACCTCTGACCACGTCAATGCGTCTTTTACACGTCTCTTCAGCGGATAAATTGCTCGCTGGAAACTCTCAAGCTTCACAGACGTCATGCCAACAGCCCTAAACAAGGACAACACATTATTAGATTCATATATAAAACACTACACATACAACACTTCCTATACAAAAACAGGGAAAAGGTTTGAGCAGATTGTCATAAAAGAAGCAAACTGCATGAATGTTTTTTGTGACAAAGTGTCGGTTCAAAAATTTGTAGAAATAACGGGAAACTCGAGAGTCATGACATTATGTTCTTTACAAGTGTATGTGAACTTCTGACCACAACTGCAGCAGCAACATGAACCAGTTAGTTTAGAACAGTGGTCCCCAAACTAAGGCCCGCGGGCCAGATACGGCCCGCCTCCACACTTGGCCCGGCCCCCTGAACAATACCAGAGGGGCCTTTTGATTTATTTTTTTTCAGTCTGGCCACGCAAATCCTAGACCAGCCCCTGTGAAGTAGAACGGAATAATGGAGCAAATGTTGATTGCAGGGTATTTAACCTGCAGTGGTCAAACGATTATTTGTTTGTTTAATGCTCTCATCTGTCAAGAGGCGGTGGTGGTTATTATTTATTTCATTTTTTTCTGTAAAGATCCCAGAGAAGATGGTTTATTGGTTATTATTTATTTCATTAAGTGATATTATTTATTTTCCTGACTTCTTCTGTGAATATCCCAGATTGTTATTTGGTTATATGTGGCTTTCTGGAAAACAACAAATGTTTACATTTAGGCTCCCACTGCAATCGTCACACTTTTTCTGAGCCCGGCCCCCTCCAGAGAAGGGAAAAGTAATCTGGCCCTCACAGGAACAAGTTGGGGGACCCCTGGTTTAGAATGTTGTGTTTGTAAACCATTTTTCTGAATCATTGGCACATTTACAGATTCTGTAACAAGATCTGGTTCTGAGTCACTTGAATCCGGATCGTAGACCTGAAATCAGCTCCGTCTCCCTCATCGTCACTTGGATGACTCAGAACGCACAGAACACCCCTCAGTTGCAGATGCCTCTAGTCAACATGTTCATTCGTTTTATTTTGTTCAACCCCGAAATGAGAAATAATTCCTGAAGGTTCTTCCTCACAGAGATTTGTAAGAACACCAGAGGAAGGAGACCAAACAACAATGAACCAGTAACCATGGAGACCGGACAGAAGGAGCGGGGAGAAGAAGCCAAAGAAGCTTCCATCGAGTTGATGGTCGAGCACGACGAGGAGGTTCATTAATGATGGTTTTCTTGGTCCATCTGGTGCCACATTGAGACCGACCGGTACCTACTGGACCGCAACGCAGATTTCGGTGCTTCCTTCCGGTGATTCCATTGAAAAACTTTATTTATACACTAAATAACCAACGTAAAAGTCATGTAAAGCTGTTTTAAATCAAACCCAAGACCCATTTGGTTTTTTAATAGTTTGAAATGCATTAAACCTTTTAATAAGCTCATGAAATAGATCATTGGAACATTGACTAGATTCATTTTAGTAATTAATAATAATCATTTATGCGTGATGTTCCCCCCCCCCCCACACACTTTTTTTATTTATGTCTTTTCATTTCTGCCTGTATTTGTCTCCAATCCTTCATTTTCAGTTTGAATGTATTTAGCTGTTTTCAATTCAGGATTCTACTCAGAAAATCTAACAATTGAAATGACTGCTTTCAAACGGCTCCACTGGATTTGTTGATTTTAAATGGTATTGATCTGATTAGGACTGTTAATAAACTCTACTTTTATTACTCTTAATAAGGTGTTATTCCCTTTACTCATTTATCTTGTGAGCCTGGTTGGATTAACAGCGATAGCATCCGTCCCAGGTCGGATGGAGAAGATCTCATTTCTACAATTGGGACCCGGTGTGTTGGTGGTCCGTATCCATGGCGACTGGCAGTCAGTGGAGTACAAGGTGAACAGGGAGCCTCCAGAATCACGGCCCTGTCCCACAAACTGGTCAGTGAGGACGTGTTGTCCCCCTCCACCTGCAGCTTCTCAGCAGCACGGTTGGATGCTGTTGGATGCTCTGGAGAACCAAAGGACGTGATTCTCTGCGACACCGGTTCCATCCAGGTGTGACAGATGTTGTTGCCACAGATAGGTGAAGGAGTCCACTCCCACTCTGAATAATCCATTGATGCTGTAGCTTCAGCGTGGTACAGGTGACAACCATTACGCCCCGCCCCCCCCGATGTCACTGCTGACGTCATCGGGTTGGACATGGCCTGTATAAAACACTAGGCCTCACTGCTTATAGACATATACATATATATATATATATATATATATATATATATAAGCTAGGTGTCCTATGGCGGATTCTAGAAGAAAAGCAAAAGCTCTTAAATTGGAAAAAAAATCAGGGTCCACCCTGTCAAAGGCCTTTTCCTGATCTAAGGCAATGACACCAAAATCAATATTACAGTTTACCAACATCCAACAAGTCCCTCATTATGGACCTGTCTGGCACGCAGTAAGACTGGCCGCTAGTGTACTGCTGCACAAAGACTCGAATGTGGGCCTTTCCCACATCACCACCAAACCCCAGTGTTAAAATATGTCCATTATGTCCTCAGTTTGTAATAATAATGTAATGCAGTACCGTTCTGTATTAAGCTTAAGCCACAAGGGGGCGCTAAAGTGGACGCGTTTGCATTACTGTTTTGTTACGTTTTAAGTTGCTTGGTTTTCCTTTAAAAGTACATAATTTGTTTTATAAAAACTGGAGCAAACACCAATTCATTGTTGATAACCGAACAAACAACATCATTAAAACAATGTGCTTATAAAAACTGAACTCGAGCCCGAGTCTTCCCCTCTCCGTTCTTCACCCCCCCCTCTCCGGCCTTTATTCACCTCGCCACCGAGAGACAGCCCCTGGAGGGCGGGGCTGCGAGAAATCACCCTGGGCCTGGGGGCTTTCTGCCACAGAGGCAGGTAGTGCGAGTGGAGTGGATAAACCGGCATTCACACATCACTCCATCAGGGGATAGTAGGCTTCTTCTCTCTTCTGCACCGAGTGGATCATGTTTGCGTTCTTCACCATGAGTCTGTTGGTGGACCTGATCTCAGGTAGGTTCATGTCATTATTCATTTCTACATTAATCTGGAATTAAATTCCGTTTGAGGGGTTTTGTCACATGGGTGAAGTTTTCTGAACGTAGGCGAGGAGGCGCATGGAGAAGAGAAAGGTGGGTGGTTTGAATCCCAGCTGACCCATGTGACATGTACCTGGGCAACACTCCTAACCTGAAAGTCGCTTTGGGTAAAAGCGTCAGTTAAATGTGATGAACATTGAGGATGAGATAAAGTCTACATGAGAAGACATATGACTGATTGTATTTGCAAATATATTTACAATAAAGACGACTGATACTGATCTAATTGCTAAAAAACGTAACAACACCTTTATTGTAAGCTATCAGGGAGGCAAATAAGTTTCTTCCTGTTAATTAACTTTGCGCGCCTTGTCTTTTCAAATGATGAATATGAATGATTTGTCACACCAATAAGTATTAAAATGGTATCCGGTGAACATAAGTAGACGGGAGAAGTGGTGCTGTGTCGCTCGCTCTGACTAAGTGGCAGTCAGGAACGCGCGAGAGGAGGAGCTCTCTCAAAAAAGTAGCTGAGAAGAAGAAAAGAAAGAAACTTGGAACACACACACAGAAAGACTCAAAATTAGTGTTACCGGCACCAGACCTAGGGGTAATCTGGACCAGCAGCAAGAGTCACACAGGCTAAGAAGCACTGTGTAGCCTGTGAATTACAAACAGAGAGGACACACGTTGATGTCATGCTCAAGCCAGAGCTAGTTTTATTCTGAGCTGCGCATGAGCAGAGTCTAAAGCTACGTTCTCTCCCCTCAATCCCCAGCCGCACCACAGCACCACCTGCTGACGTGATCGTGCAATACCCTCATATACCGTCTGAAAGTGCAATGCTTAACAACGGTCTGTTTTAATAAAACTACCGTGTAGCATTTCCAACCTACTACACTAGCACAAGTACAGAGAAAAGTGACTTTTCCTCAATACTAAAGCACAGTATGGGAAAGCCTAAAAAAATTATTGTATTTCTGTTTAATCTATCACTTTAAAGTCTACCTATAGGAATATGTAGAGACTGTTGCTTCAATATAAACTTAATTCCGCCAAAAGCTTTTATTTTGAAACTTGCCCGAAAACCTCAACCAACGAGAAACCGGAAGCTCCCCCAAATAACGCGGGAAATGTCAAGGCGAGGAGCCAGATACCCGGATGTTGGTGCAGGCTTGCAGCATGTGGAGGTACAAGGAGGTCTGTCAGGTCAAATATAACTTTATTTTATAAACAGCGATGTGCGACGGGTATAAATGAACTTTCCAAGTTTAACTTCGTCAAGAGGATTTTGTTACTAAGTGTTTTTTTAATTTAACGTTTGTAATTGTTTAATGTTTTAGAGACTTTAACTCGCTTGCTGTACAGTGTACAGCATGTTCCTCAACTCTAGTAAATGTGACAAAATGAGACGTATGCAGATTGTTGAAGTAATTCAATACAATTTTTACATTTTTTTTAAATATTGAAGCCGACTTCTTTTTTCTCAAACATTTTATTGACTTAAAAGTTCTGTCTTTGCTTAGTGTCCTCATCGATTACATTTCTAATCATAAACCAATAACGATGATGATGGACAATATTTTCCTGCGCATAATATTCAATATATGTTCAAATAAATGCATTCATTTACCAAATGTATTTTTATTAAAACCGCCTGCAGTGCTGTCATTTTAAAGAACCTCCCGTACGACAACAATTGTATATAAAACTTCCATAAAACCGTTTTTAATTAAAACTGCACGGACCATGATGCGCGCTTCCGCGCATTGCGCGAGAGTTTAGGGTATATAACCCGCCATGCACCGCGCGGAGCATGCCTCGCTGTGATTGGCTCACTATTCCGGTGACGCAGTAGCTCGGATATTTTGACGGCTTCGCGGCAAAGTGTTAAAGAGAAGCAGAGAAGCTCATCCGCCGGCGTGATTGTTCAACTGAAGCGGGGCAGAATGACCGTAAATATGACCGTGACAATGATGACTGTCCTCAGTGTTCTTCGTGTTGTCGGTAAGTTTATCTCGTGGATTCAGTATAAAACAAGTACTTTAAAGACGTTAGCATACTTCCGCGTGGACATAGTTTCTTATTAGCATGTTGTGCTAGTTAGCTAGCTCGGTGCTGCTCGCGTATTTAAACTCATCTTTCAAGGTTTGACGCGTTTGAAAACGTCTCCAGAATGTGAACCGGTGAAGATATTTTACGCTGCTTTTGTTCGACTTTGTCGAGACTTTCTTCAGCTTTTGTCTTTATTTTTAAGTCTCGATGTCTTTGTTTACGTCACTTTTTTCCTGCCGGTTTCTTTTTGGACACACGAGTCCATGTAAATGTTACTGTGAGCATGATGTTTGTGCACAACTGAGCTTAATAAATCCAGTACAGCAACACAAACGACAGTACAGCAAATATCAGCGTTGAATCAACATCTGAGTGTCAACAAACAAACAAACAAACACCAACAAGTGCTTAAGAGCCTCATTGATTACGTATTCAGGAGATTCTAATGGTGATGTAATGGTGCTTTATTGTGGCAGCTGTTTCTGTGATTGTGTCCCCGACACAATAAAGACATGTGGCATCCATGGCTAATCACAACTAATATGAATAATGGTTCATATGAGGCAAAGTGAGATCAACCCGTCCCAGATGAGAACAGGACCGTGTCCGTCCAAAGCTGAATGTCTTACTCCTGTGTCCCTCAGGAGCGTCTCGGGTCGTCTGTCCGGTTCCGCTGACCGTGGCGGCGGAGGGAGACAACGTCACGCTGCCATGTCACCTGGATCCCGAGGTCAACGCGGTGAGTCTCACGTTTGACTGGAAGAGGGACGACCTCAGCGGGTGGGTCTACATTCGTCGGGATGGGGGGCGAAATGAAGCCGACCAGAGGCCTGAGTACAAGAACCGGACGCGTGTTGACCTGGAAGGACTGAAGAGAGGAGACCTGTCACTCATCATGTCGTCTGTGAAGCGGTCAGACTCTGGATCATACAGATGTTTTGACGTTGAGAGAATCTCCCCCTGCTACGCAAACCTCACTGTTGGTAAGCTTCCACGTTTGATACATGTTTAACGTTGTCAATAATGTTGATTAACAGATTGAAACTCTGATGTTACTGGAAGACATTTCTAGAATCCTTTGAACATTCTCATGTTTATTTATATTCAACAGACCCAAAGAGACTTGACTCCATTACAACTGTCCCTCCAACCTCACAAGATCCTGGTAAAGTATTTTTTTATTCTTCATAAAACTCTAATCTCCTCTTATTCCACAGCGTCTTTATACACAACATGATCTGACCTGGAGTTGTGTGTCTGAATGAAAAGCTGCTCTTCTTCTCATCTTCTGTCTGATGATCCTTCAGGTGCTGAGAAGAAGACGACAGACGTCTGGAGGATTCTTGGTCCTCTTCTTGCTGTCCTTGGTGTTGGTGCTGTTGTTACTGCTTTTCTTCTGTGGAGATGCAAAGTGATCGGTGAGTTACAAACTTCTCTCAGCATTGTTTTGTCAGTGGTTAAAAGTACAGATTCACATCTGATATAAATAAGTTATTAATGTACGTTTATAAAAAGATAAACTTGAGCAGACTTCACAGAACCTTCAGCGTGCTGCTTTAAAAGTATAAAATACTGCTTTACAGCACTATTCCCGCTCATCAATAACCTCAATTGTATATATTATATATAATCAATAATCTTTTATGTAAATGGCAACCAAAATGAATATATATAAAGAGAATGTTAGATAATTCAGTCATTAATCGGCTCTTAAATAACATTTATTTATGTATCAGCCATATTTCTGACGTGATTCTGTGGAAATGTTCCATGACATAATTCCTCTACTAAAGTTTTTCTCCAAAGCAAACGTATAAATAATAAAACTGTTTAGTCCAACATCAACCTTTGAGTTAGTTTCCATTTATTGTTGCTTCATACTTGTAATCCTTCACATGTATTTGACCTCCACGGCTTCTGGCTTCTATCTCACATGTACATTATTCACCATGAACCTTCTTAAAGTGCGAATTAACGTCTCAACGCTGTTTGCATGTTCTCACAGACATTTGTAAGCACATCAGAGGAAGGGGACCAAACAACAATGAACCAGTAACCATGGAGACCGGACAGAGGGAGCCGGGAGAAGATCCTCTCGGAGCCGGAGAAGCTTCCTTCAAATTGATGGTCAACGACGATGAATCGGGGAAAACCTCCAACGAGGTTCATTAATGATGATTTTATTGATCCGTCTGGTTAGAAAAAACAAATATAGGAAAATCTGTCGCTTTGTCTTTGAGTTTCCCAAACTACTGAGATAATGTCTCCTCTGCAGGGGTCACAGCCAGTGAGTCATTTTAAACATCTCGTCCCATGCTTTGTCATCACTCGGCCTTCCTTCTGGACAAAGTGTAGGAAGCGTAGTTATTAAATAGGTTGGCGGCGCTGCTGAAGCACAGCTCTGTATCATGGAAATGCAGTCGTCATTATGTACACACACACACACACACACACACAGCCTTTCCCCACGGCCACTTTACTGACTTAAATCAACGCTCTTCAACATTCTGTCATGTAAAGCTGTATTTCATCGAATCTTTACAAACTAAAGAATATAGTTTTAATAAAAAAAATAGTTTTAAATATATTCAAGACCACTTTGAAGTTTCAAAAAGCCATAAGAACAGTAACTGCGAAGAATCTGGGAAATGCTGCTGACGCTGTGAAGACTATTGAAGAAAGAAATGTATATTTGAAGTGTTTGTCAGCGCTCAGGATTTTTTAATGTATTATGTTTTTCAATTTAGGATTCTTATTTTAATGGTGGTATGGAAATATTTATAACTTCTTAAGTAAAGGGATAACTGTTTTTATAAGCATTTACTTGTACTGTGAGTCATTTGTGCCAGAAGTGTTGATGTCAAACTTTGATCAGACTATACCTCAATTAAAAAAACTAACATTGTGGCACTTGAGTGATAAATTATAAGTATCATTATAAAATAAGTATAATTTATCTATAGCAACATGTAAATTGGCTTATTTGATGAATTTGCACTTTCTTGTTTCTTGTTCTTCTGAGTTTGTTTCCTTATGGTTGAAATGTACTGTAGTAGCTTTGGATGAACGCGTCAGCTAAATGACTTTTTCTTTTTCTTAAGATAAATAAACTTTTATAAAAGCCTCTTGGATCAGCTTGAAAATGCACTTTCAGAAAGCTTTGTTGAAGATCTTACGGAATATGATGCATTGATGCCAATTTAATTTCCACCATAATGGACAATAAAGATGCATTATTCTATATATTAAAATACAGCAGCACACTAATCCATAAATACTAGACCTTCCACTAAAACACTCTCTGCTCAAAGAGAACTATTCATTTGCCCCAAGTCTTTGTTTACGTAAGACTTTCACTGTAAGACTTTTACTGATTTTGTGTTTTACTGATAGTAGTATTTAGATCCTTTCCTTATTCAAAACTACTAATGATTTAAATAATCGATAATGCCATCAGTAATACAGAGTGAATTGCTTCTTGGAAACCGTGAGATTCGACACGTTACAGAATGACGTAACCAAACAACAGCTGACAACATTCCGCCAAAACTCTGCTCTACTGAAACTCCCGCCACCCATCCAGCCCGGCACTGACGTAGCTTCCGTCTCCGGTGTAGGGCCAATCAGAATCCAAGGACAATACCCCCTGTGCTTCAGCGGGCCAATCAGCGCGTAGTGACGCGGCACGCAGCTGATCGCAGAAGGAGATTTGGCGCTAGCTTGAGCTCAGTGTGCGGAAGGAGACGGAGAGGGACGGAGACCCGCAGAGGACCTTCAGGAGACACAAAACATTCTTCTCAACTTTTAAAGAAAGGTAAATCTGCCAATGACGCGTTAATTCACCTCGTGAACACTTTAAAATGTGTTTGTGTCGTGACCGGAAGTGAGTTCTTCTTCTACTGTTCGGTGTCTGTTTGCTAACTTGGTTTAGCTTCTAAAAGCCAACGATTGCTTCGTGTATTTTCCTTAACAAACATTTATATTTTGTAACCTAAAGCGTTTTTGACTAAACGGTCTCGTCTTAATGTTAAGTTGAGTGTTTTGTGTAAACAGAACCGCTTACGTTGATGCTTTCTTGGCGCCATTTACTCCCCGCGCGCATTGTTCGCCTCGTGTGATTAAATCTAAATATAATGAACTGTTGGATGAGGCCATGAGTTACAAACTTCGTACAAGTCACATTTTATATTGATTTCCATATACTATTTTGTTGTAAATCTGACGTGGAACATGAATGAACTACATTCAATTTACTAAAACTTCATTTCAGTTTGCGGTACTTGACGTGAGGACGTATTGTCCCCCATTTACTGCAATCCTTCAGTTTGTTGAAATTACAAATATATGTATTATGATATAATGAACTGAAGTTACAGTATAAAGTAACTATAAAAGCTCCACCTTTTAACCATCATTAAAGCGTTGCACACATTATTACATATTCTAAATAATCAGGTCTTTACTCTGGAAAACTTACTCTGGAAAGGGGTCATTCTTTGGTACGTTTTACTGTAGTAAAGTTGTGATTGTAGTTGTGTTCTATAGATCTATAACTTCTAATCTATAACCACTTCAATCGGCACCTTTTCATATTGTGATATGTTTTACTATATTGGTTCCCAAATAACTGTTTTCTTTAGTTTGGTAAATGTCGTGTTGTGTGCTCATTAAAGTAAAGAAGTTGAAGTAAATATAAATACGGCAGAAAACACAAATTTGCTCAAATATCCCATCATTGATCCATGTACACGTTAAAGAACCCCCCCCCCCCCTCGTGTTTCAGATAGAAGATGCCGAGCACGCGCTCTGCTGGCCGGGCTCAGCCCACGCTCTCCTTCCCCCGCCGAAAATCCTGCCGGGCCCCCCCGGCCCCGAAGACGGCCGAGCCCGGGACCCAGCAGCCCGCTCTGCCCCGACTCGGGCCGCTCTCCCCCAAAGCGCCCGCGGCTCACCCCTCCCCCCTCTCGCCCCGACGCCCCGCGGCGCCCCCCCCCGCCCTCCAGCCGCGGCTCCCGCTGAGCCCCCGCAAACGCACAGGTGAGCGTCCACACGAGGTCACAAACACGAAACCTCACGCGGGAATACTACAACACCCCAAAGAACAAGTTTTATTCGTAGTACTCGGTAGTCTTTGACTGTTTTCGTCTCTCCAGGTGACGAGAACGGCTGCAACGTCGGCGCCGACCCGCGCTGCTCGCCGCCGAAGCAAAGCAAGTCTCCCCGGGAGCCGGAGGACGCCGAGAACTCGCCGGTCCCGGCCCGCCGGCGGCTGGTCCCGTCCTCGTCCCCGTGCAAAGCGCCGCCCCCCTCCCCCGACGGATCGGCCCCGAGGCGCCAGGAGACGCCGACCAGGAGCCCGGCGCCGCACAGGTCCGAGAGGAAGCCGCCGGTCGTTCGGCTCTTTGGAGAAAGTGAGAGGCGCCGTTTGTCACACGATCCAAACGTTGATGTCAGGAATATTCTAAACAGTAATATTACCCCCCCCCCCCTCCCAGAGTCGAGGTTCCACAGCGCGAAGCAGGCCCTGCACACCGCCGCCCCCGAGCGCCTTCTGTCCCGAGAGGTCGAGCGCGCCGCCATCCGCTCCTTCCTGGAGGAGAAGGCGCTGCGCCGCCTCCCCGGCAGCCTCTACATCTCCGGGGCGCCAGGGACGGGCAAGACGGCGTGCCTCAGCTGGGTGCTGCACGAGATGAAGGTACTGCAGTAGTACTAGTGGTACTATGCTGCACGAGATGAAGGTACTGCAGTAGTACTATGATGCACAGGACGAGGGTACTGCAGTAGTACTATGATGCACAGGACGAGGGTACTGCAGTAGTACCAGTGGTACTATGATACTGGTAGTATTGTGATGAAGGTCCACTAAGCTTCGTAGCAGTAGTCGGTGACGTCAGTGTGCAGCAGCCACATAGAAGCCTCTCAGATGCCTTCATGTGTTGCAGTGAGTCATTATTCAGCCATAATGTGCAGTAGCTCTTCACACTGACTCACTGCACTCAAAGTAACACACGCTTTTGTGCAACATTTTAGCTTTTAGCTCGGGGCGATCGCTGTAAACCCCTAAATGATGGTTTTGAGGCGAGCCTTTGCAAGGTGGACGCCATGAGCGATGTGACTGGATGAGATGGAGAAGGACCCGATGCTTAATCAATGTTCATTACGTTTACCAGCGTTCTAACAGCGTCCTCTGCCCCCCCCCCCCCCAGGCCGAGCTGGCGTCCCTGCAGACGGTGCTGGTGAACTGCATGAATCTGAGGAGCTCTCACGGCGTCTTCCCGCTGCTCGCCGACAAGCTGAAGGCGCCCGGCGGGGCGAGCGGGCTGCAGAGGTTCCTCACGGCCCCGGGGCCCCCAGTGTGAGTGGCCCCCGCTGGATCCACATGGGTTTTAGTCCACGCTCCTTTTCATCTGCAGGGTTTTGTGTTCGTATGGCAAACTTCTTCACGTCGAGAAACCGTAGCTTTAAAGCTGTAAATTAACTTAATTTTTACCAGTAAGACAAATCACATTATTTTTATATTTAACATTGTGACAGCGTTTCTCAACCATGTATCTGAAGAACCAGATTAAATAAGGAACTAATTTAATGTGTAGTCTGTAGTGCAGGACAAAAAGCAGATCATTAATTATTAATTCCAAACATGAATCTGCTGGTTAAAGACTAGAAAACTCCTTTGATGATGATGATGATGATGATGATGATGATCAGAACAGCTGACTGAGTGTTTTTGGTCCTCAGGCTCCTGGTTTTGGACGAGATGGACCAGCTGGACAGTAAAGCTCAGGACGTCCTCTACACCGTCTTCGAGTGGCCGTACCTGCCCGAGTCCCGCCTCTGTCTCGTCGGTAAGAGCTCCGCCCACATCCTCACGCACCTGTGAGTCGGGGTGTCTAGAATGAGCGCTTCGAGGCTCCCTGTAACTGCTAAAGCGGCTCCTCGTTGTCTTCAGGCATCGCCAACGCGCTGGACCTGACGGACCGCATCCTGCCGCGCCTGCAGGCCCGGCCTCACTGCCGCCCCCTGCTGTTACACTTCCCCCCCTACAGCCGGCAGGAGCTCACCGACATCGTCCAGGACCGGCTCGCCCAGGTGAGCCGAGATCACGCCTTCAGCAGAGAGAGCGCGCCTGTGTGTGTGTGCAGACTTCTGAACCCTTTGCCCCCCCCCTCCCCCCCCCAGGCGTCGGCTGACGGGATCCTCGACTCCTCGGCCGTTCAGTTCTGTGCCCGTAAGGTGTCGGCCGTGTCGGGAGACGCCCGGAAAGCTCTGGACATCTGCAGGTAGGGCTTCCTGCTCCGTTCCCCCCCCCCCACCCCCCACTGCTCTACAACCCGCTCGACGTTCCTCCTTCCGCCTGCAGGAGGGCCGTCGAGGTCGTGGAGTCCGACGAGAGGAAGAGGCCGTCGGATCCGAGCGGCGCCCGGCCCCCCCGGGTGGGCCTCCCCCAGGTGGCGCGCGTGCTGTCCGAGGTCTACGGCGACCGCATGGCGTCTCCGGGCGGCGGCGGGGGGGGGGACGCGGACGGGGAGAGCTTCCCGCTGCAGCAGAAGCTGCTGGTCTGCTGCCTGCTGCTGCTGACGCGCGGCGGCGGGGGCCGAGAGGTCG
The DNA here is from genome assembly GCF_949316345.1 of Pungitius pungitius. NCBI lineage: Eukaryota > Metazoa > Chordata > Actinopteri > Perciformes > Gasterosteidae > Pungitius > Pungitius pungitius. The sequence continues at coordinate 19,968,137 of NC_084908.1, forward strand.
TCCTCGGGAAGGTGAGTCGCTTTCGCCATCTGTGTGACGTTCCAGATGTGGAGGGGGGGGGGTCGCTGTTGGGCAGAGTGTGACGGCGCGTTTGTCTGTCCCAGCTCCACGAGGCGTACAGCCGGCTGTGCCTGCGGCGCCAGGTGTCGGCCGTGGCGCAGAGCGAGTGTCTGTCGCTGTGCGGCCTGCTGGAGAGTCGGGGCATCTTCTCCCTGAAGAAGGCCAAAGAGGCTCGTCTCACCAAGGTAACGCCCAGTGAGGGAAGGGGGGGGGGCTCTGGTTCCTGGGACTGCTTTGTGTGACAGACAGCTGCTTCTGTTCCACCTGCTGAGATGATGTGTCTGGTTCCTCCTGCAGGTTTTCCTGAAGATCGAAGAGAAGGACGTTGAGAACTCTCTGAAGGACCGAGTGCTGCTGGGCAGCATCCTCGCTGCCGGCCTCCCCTCCTGAGATCTACTGTTTTTTTCTAGTGTTTTTACTGAGACTTTGTATATATTTCATGAAAGTTTTTTATCATTTTTTTTTAAATTATCTTACTGATGTTGACGCTCGGTTTTTAGTTTTTAACTTTAATGAAATGACAGCGTTTTGTTTGTTTGGATTCAAAACGTTTCCATTTTAATGCTGCAAATAAACAAATGTGCAGAAACTTTAATCACTTTCCCGTTAGAATCATTCTGCCACAACTTGTTTATGCTTTTATATACAAAAAGGGGCCGAGGACACACTTCTGGATTTTCAAACTAAAGGACTGAAGTCACAACAACCAAATATTCTTTGAAAGGCAGGTTTATTTTGAAAAACGTCCCCTTGAGTTTAGTTTTATAGCAACAAATGAGTCTGATCCGATCAAAGGTTTTTCAAACATTAAACCTGCTTTTAATAAGATCAATTTTGTGAAATGATGCAGATAAAAACTGATTTTAATCCATATTGAAATACAAGACACAAATCTACTATTCATATGATTTACAGCAAGTGGTAGTGCATGTTTTCAGATACAGAGAATGAGTCGACATTCAAACTGACTCAAAGCTCCAGAGACACAACAAACCAGTAAAAGCAACTTTCTCCACCACATAAAATAGAATTTATCATTCTTTAGTTAAAATACGATACTTTACTGTGATTGTCAGACAGTTTGACTCATCGGGTCCCAATAAACGGCACAAAGAATCAAACCCTAAACCCGCTTCATAACGTTGTCTTTGTACCTGAGACGTTTGCTCACAATCACCACGTTGTTCTTCTAAAGAAACATTTTAGAACTTACAGAACAAGTGTGTAAACATACGGGATTCATTTCTGATAAAAATATTCATATATGAAATAAATTAAGTTATACAGAGTGTCCATGTTGGAACACGTGATGACCTTTAGCCCTCCGAGCCGCGCTGACATCAGCATTTATTTACAATCCTTAGTTTCATCCAACAGTCGGAAAAACAGTCACATCGAGTCAGTTTGATTTGAATCTAAACACAAATCCAACCAGGCGCTAAAAAGGTTCAGATGTTGGTTGTAAACACTTTTTTTAAAAACATTTTCCATTCTGTCCCCAAGATGATCTCAAGAAAAAACCCTCAATTTACTGTCATATAAATGAGTTAGTAGTTATTTTGAGGGATCCGGACACTCAGCACATTCATTTCTTTATAAATGATATATTTTTTAATTTAACTGGAAGAAACCTCGAACTCTGAGCAGATTGATTTGGACAAATCTGGTCATGTGATCAGTTGGTGATGACTTCACTCGATAAATACACACAACACACAATCACATCATACGGTGAAGCATCTCTCTGATTCTACTCTTAACTCCGGGTGCTTTGGTCCTGTCAATCATTTGTAAAGCACTTTAAATTGTATTTCATGTGTTTCAGAGCTGCTTTTATGAATAACTCTTGAAATTAATGAGCCGACAGCCTTCATTCCTCCAGTAAATCAAACTGTTTAAAGCTTGTTTTCTAATAAATAAATTCATCTTCAGCTGTTTTATGCAACATAAATAACACTGTTGCATTTAAATTAATCACAAAGTTATTATCTAAAATTGTACTGAAGCAAAAAGTCTGATACTTTAAATTAAGAGATTCTGTTTTTGTTAATTAATCTGTTTTGGTTCATTAGACTTGTAAACTAAAAGTTTATTTAAGTTCATCATAAAGGCAGCACATCTTAAATATAGTTTATACTCAGAAAATACTCATAAATACTTATTTCTCTTGTTTCTATGTAGCTTATTTTCATCTAAACACGAGCTCCAAAACAGTCAAACATGAAAAGTACTTGAGTTTGGTCCCTTTCTGCTGCCTTTTGTCAAACAAAACTCAACATAAAGAGAAAAGTAAAGCGTTTGTTCATCATCAAACATCAAAAGCAAAGTTTCTGTCCAGCAACAAACACACATTTTAAATAATAATAATTAAATAAATAAATAAGTAAGTAATAAACGACTATAAACTTCTGGGTGAGTTTCCCTCTGAATGAGACCTCGTGGTCCTCAGTTTGTCCCCATGAGGACACGTGGCTTTGGGGGGGGGGGGGGGGGTCCTGTCTCTACCTCAGCCGGGCGGAGAAGCAGCGCATGTACTCCGTCACCCAGCGGTCCTCCACCACCGTCAGCTGGGGCCTCCTCGTCTTCTCCAGGTCGGCGGAGCGGGCCCGCCGGCGGTCCGGCTCACAGACGCGCCGGGTCTGAGAGCAGGCGTCAGACGTGAGGACCTGAGGGGGGAAACCAGAGAGGGGGGAGAGTGGTTTGAGAAAAGCACACCCGTGTTGTATTATTGATGCCTGCAGAGGGTCCGGTGACCCGGCGCCGAGTCTCCGGTGTCCCGTGGCGTTACCTTTTCTCCTCCTGAGCTCCTACTAAAAGGTCCGGCGGCACCACTCACGTCGTTCGGCGTCCTCCTGACCGCCGCGTGTCTCTCGGTCCAGTCCAGGCGGCCCGACGGCCTCCGGTTCTCCGTGGCGCCGACCGGGGGCTGGCTCTTCGCCCTCGGCGTCTTGCGGGCCGCGGGCGGTCCGGCGGCGCCGGGGCCGTCCCGGTGCGGCAGGGGCGGCGGCGCGGGCCGGGGGTCGCGGTGCCGGGGCCGCCGCTTGGGGACCGGCGCCGGCTCCCCCCCCTCGGAGGAGGACGTGGAGTCGGCGGGGCCGCTGTCCGTGTCCTCGGGGGGCCCGCCGGGGTCCGGAGCCGCTGGCGCCGACCCGCCGCTGGCCTCGCTCACGCCGTTTTCTACAACTGCGGGGTGGACACACAGGAAGGTCTCAGAGCTCAGTGACACCACCTCCTCCAGAGAAGCTTCTCACCGAGGTTCTGATGACGTCATCGCTTCGTCTGTCTGGTGGAGTTCGGTTCTGTTTGGTTCAGACAATCGTTTTGATGCTATCGATGAGGATCATGAAGACCTTCCTGTCCGATGACCCAGTAGCTCTTTCTATCTGAATCATCGTGACGCTGAACCTTCAGTCCAAATATTTTTAGCATCAGCGTCTCCTGAGTTTAAGCAGTTTTTTGTCTCCGTTGCGGTCGGAGCGACGCTGAGGAGACTTTAGTCACTTATAGATCCCTGTTTTCTCACATGAATCCTGAACCCATGAGTGAGCATCTGGTTCCATGACGCCTGAACTCAGAGTCGGGATAATTACTACCACTAGTCAAGTTAGCTAGCATGCTAACGTTGTCTGATTAGCAACAAAAACTTAATTTAACTTCATTGGTTTTACAGCGATTTGATCATGAAGTGTTTAAAGTTACTTTGATATTTAAAAAGTCAAATGAATTAATGTCTGTGTAAAAGCTGCAAAGGTTAGTCAATTTATTGATTATCAAATATAAATTAAAAACAGCAACCGTGTTGATAATCGATGGTTAATAGAAATATATACACATTTTCTAATTGTATTCTATTAGAATATTTGCTGTTTTTTTTGTATATTATGGTGTATTATTGTGAATCATATGTCTTTGGATTTCTTTACTCTTAAATTAGATATCTATTAATATTCCTATGATATAGTACTATACCATACTATACACTAATATATTGTTTATTGTACATCAGGAGTTCAGAGACACCAGAGGGACGTATGAAGGTCTCCAGGTTGCAGCAGACGTCCTGCTGAATTATCACTTATTACAGTGAGTCAGAACCGCTGCTCCTCACCTGCAGCGGGCCCAGCGTCCGCCTCCCCGCCTCGGCCCTCGGCCCGTCTTTCCCCAGAAGGCGGGTCCGTCCTCGGCTTCCCCCCCGCGGCCGGCCGGGTGACGGACAGGGGGGCGGTTTTGTTGCGGGTCGGCCGCGGCGTGGACCAGCCGCTGGACCCTGAGCTGCTGTCCCAGCCCTCCCAGAACCAGGGCTTGTGGGAATGCTCCATCACCCGCCGGGTCAGACGGTACTTCAGGGAGTCCTCGTAACACTTGGAAAACGTCTCCCATTTGGGGTCCCTGAACCGCTTCATGTACTCGGTCCGGATCTTCTTGGTCACCATGGTTCCTGGTATTGCTGCTGTCTGGGCCGTTTCACTGTGGAAAGCAGAGGGGGAATTAAACGATATACACAATGTAGCCTGCTAATTATTGCTGTATAAGTATTTAAAGCAGAACATGTCTCCTGTGACTGTTATACTATCACATTGTTATTAGATTACTTTTACTAATGCATTCATGTAAAAGAAGGCTTTACAGACGTAGTTGAGCTCATTTGGAATAATTAACTTGTGATCTTTTTTTCTTGTTTACAGAAAATAATAAAATAATAATGACAAATGTGCCTTGCAATAATAAAACCATTCCACTATTGATAACCATATGAAAACAAAGTAAATGTATTTCGCCCCTCGTGACGTCACGGTGCTAGGTGTGGTCTACCTGTAAGCCCCGCCCACCTCCCCGAGCAGCGGCTGCAGCTCATTAACGTCTCAGTTCTGATGTTCAGCTCCTTCTCTCACTAGCAGACCCGCCGCTACACACATGTTGCACATCCCTGAATCATCTGAAGCCTGCGAGACTAAACTGCATCATTCATTCATTCATTCATTCATGAGGTGACGTTTGATCCAAGAACGAAACCGGGACGATATTCACCGTCAACAGCATCCATTGGTGTGTTATTTTGGTTAAACTGAAACACTCTTATTTTGAAGCCTTTTTCACAGTCACACCCCAAAACATCGTATTTTAGAATTGTGTCCTTTAACCCCCAGAGGAAAACAACACATTCAACAACATGTTCTGCACGTCGTGACAAAGTCATAATGTTTAAAAAGAGTTTTAGCGGAGAGTCTCCGTGTGAATCATCGCATTCGTTACCGGAACTGAGCGCTCCGTTAAGCCCCGTAAACACGGTGACGTTTGACGGCTTCGATACATTTGAGGCTCACGGTTGAATATTAACGTCAAAGCGGACTTTAACTCACCGGACCTCCTTCCTGGGGGGTCCAGTCTGTGTTCAGGACCCGTCAATCGCTTCCCTCCCGCGGTCACGCGCCTCACATCGCTCCGTCCTCACCGGCCGTCAGGATGCACCGAGAGCTACAAGCTACAAGCTAGCTAGCGCAGAGCGACGAGCTTCCGCCTGATCCTTTCAGAGTAAAACACTAAATAAAGTGCAGGTACCCTAGAGCAGTGTTTCTCAGCTGGAAAAAAAGGCGAAACTCCGCCGCATTACAGAAAGTCCCTTCAAAATAAAATCACAGGACGATTTTTTTTAATTTTCACATGCAAAGGCCCGCGACCCACTACAAACGGGTCCGCGACCCACAAGTTGAGAAACACTGCCCTACGGTACCGTGTTTGTGTAAAAGTACAGGACCAGGAAGACGTCTGGATTCATCTCTATCCATTTCAAATGTCACTACTAAGGTGGTGCTTTCTCGAGATTTTTTTTCATGGTTGTTGTGGTTCTTGTTATTGTTTAATCATTCTAAGGCTATTGCAAAGTTAAATCAATGATCTTTATCCCATGAAAAAACAGCTCTAAATTGCCCAAAGGTGTGTTAATGACTGGTTGATTGTCTATGAGGGGCCGTTTAGGACTTAACTACTGAGACACTCTCACCCTGAGAGCATCTCACTATACAATGTGAGAGAATCTTAGTAGTGTGTGTGTGAGTGTTTAGTGTCTCAGTAGTGTGAGTGTGAGTGTCTTGGTAGTGAGTGGGAGTGTCTCAGTAGTTAAGTCCTAAACGGCCCCTCATAATTGTCTGTGTAGCCCTGCGGTTGGTTGGCGACCTGTCCAAGGTGTCCCCGTCTCTAGCCTGATATTAGCTGGGACATGGCTGCGCTAACGAGCCCCTCCCCTCCTCCTCCTCTGGGTCTTTAGTTGAGCTACATGACAGTCTGGTGAGGAATATTGTGGTGTATTATTAGTGTAATGCTGCTTATGCTTCAACTCTGTCAGAAAATAGTAAACAATTTGCACAACATTGATTTATCTCATTAAATCTCATAAGAAAAGAGCGACTCCATAAGCAGAAGTAAAGGGGAATTTTTTTAAATTATTTTATTTCATTTGTTTTGTTTGGAGCACCTCCACCTAAAATGACATTGCATGTGCCTGTGAACCTTGTTTTAATTTCCCCAACAATATTATATATTTTCATCACTAATGAACCTATGTTTGTTTAAAGGAGCGCTTCATATGTTCACCGAGAGCTGTTTTTCATCTCCATGTTACCTGAAGGACTTTGTGAAGGGAGGAGCGAGCGGCTGCAGTCTGCAACCTCACCAGCAGATGTCACTAAACACTACACACTGTCCCTAACAGTCTCTTTCATATTGTGTTAAAATGTGTGAATAGTTGGACCAAACAATACATGAATAAAGCAGCATGTGTGTGAGTTGACAGCTTGTTTGTCTTGTTTCTGTCCTGAATGTGAGGAAGACGTATGAAGAGCTGCAGAGAGGACACATTTATCTCCATGTGGACAGGAGGACGTCACACTGCATCCTTTCATTTCATGTGAATTATTACAGACGTTGATGCTACTTCCAGCTTCATCAAGATGATCTTCACTCATTAACAACACTTTAATGATGTTTCCTTTCAGCAGAAGTAAGACACTAACTTTAAAGCTACTTGTGGTCCTGCAGCTCATGCTAATGAGGTAAAGAGGAAGGAAGCCCTGCTGGGGTTGAACAGCAGCTTAGTACCAACTCCAGAAGAGAGGAGCTGACCTCAGAGACATCAGCCTCCTCTTTAGTGTAGACGTGTTTGTGGTGACTTAGTGAATAAAGAGTTTCTGATCTGCTGATTCAACACAGAGGAGCAGCTATGAGTTCATCAGCCGGTGGATTAGTCGTCTTCCTTCTCTCTGTACAAGGTACTGTACTTCTACATTTAGATTGGGAGGCCGTTAGCACCTCACACACACACAGGGAGCTGGCTTTTTAGTTCATACACAGGTCTGATGGCATCAAACACAAATAAGGACTAAATGAACATTAACAAAGAAGAAATGTCTCTGTTCAACTTCCTCTAATCGTTCAGCAGCGTTTCTTTGCATTACAACACATTTAGAGGCTGGGAGTCACTCACAGTCTCTGAGGAGCTTTGTTCTGCTTTTTGTCGTGTTTTATTGTGTGTATTTTGTATTCTCTTCCTGGTTGTGTTGAGAATTCAGATTCTGTGGTTTCAGAAAAACAAATACAATTATGGAAAATCTCTTTTATTACTTTCTATAAACTGTTGACGCGTTGACGCCCTTGTCCTCATTGAGGTGTGACCTCTGTCTCCCAGTATTGTTGCCCTCAGAGTTGTGGTTTCTCTACAGTTTCCATCTCCACTCTGCAGCAGACTGACCACAGACAGAAGAGCACAGAGCAAAGCACTCTTCTTCTCATCAACCAAACCCTTCTAATACTTCAACTTGAGCTTTTTCAAGTCCACAGGTTCAATACATCGCTGTTCCTTCCAGCTGCAGAGTTCATGTGGACATCGTGGACTCTTTCATTACTTTCTATAAACTCAATGATTTTCATATTTCTCATCATATCTTTTCTCTTCAGTAAACTACCAATGAGAGTGTGTCCTGTGATGTTGTTCTGAGTGTGACTGTGGTTCCTGATGTGCTGTGTTACAGTGATACAGAGTCAGGACGGATGGGGAGTGATTTACTATGAGACTGATGTCTGTGCTGTAAAAGGATCAAGAGTGTATATATTCTGTACCATCACATTCCCACCTGGAATATATCACTCTGATATAAAGGAAAGATTCTGGTTCACTAAAGAGAAAGATGGTGAACCTGTGGATCTGAGAACAGACTCTGAGTATTCAGGCCGTGTGGAGTACGGATGTTATGAGAAGAGTTGCTATCTGTTCATCAGAAACCTGAGAGAGAGCGACTCAGCTGAGTACAAATTCACATTCAGGACAAACAAAGGAGAGAAATATACTGGTTCACCTGGAGTCACTTTGTCTGTCACAGGTAACATTTTAATTTACATATTAATCATCTCCAAATGTTCAACATCTAGAAAACTAGAGTATAAATGTCTTTTGTGAATGTTTACAGTTTAATAAATAATATTCACAGACTCAGGTCTCCAGGTGCAGGTGAGCAGATCAGATTCTACCTGGTTGGAGCTGACGTGTCACAGCAGCTGTGATCTGTCTCATCATCCTGGATACTACTGGTACAAGAATGAAGAGATCATCAAGACAGGATCTTCTCTTCTAGTCTCCTCTGGTTCTACAGACAGATATTCCTGTTTTTTAAGAGAATATTGGGATCAAGGTTCTCCTGCAGTGTGTAAGTTGACTCCAGTGTGTCGGCCTGTGGAGCTTCAACAACATTTCATATGGAGACACCAGACCGCTGCATGTAAACTAGAGGCATCAATAAGATGAAGCACCACATTCCTCAGGAGGTGGAGCCGTGGTCCACTGACCAGAGGGTCGCTGGTTCAATCCCCGGCCCCTGCAGTCTACGTGTAGAAGTGTCACTCACACACTGACACAACAATATGATTCTAATCACAGCTGTAAACACACGGGAGTCTAAATGTTAAAGTACACACAGCTGCTTATTGATGTCATTCTGTTTTTATGTCACTCAGTGTCCTTCACACCTCGCACTTCATCTAATCCGTTCATTCTGTACTCTTCTAGTCACATTCACCTCATCAGCCCAAATGCACTCACCTGTCTACCCTACTCACTACCTTCAGTGTCACTCACTTGCTGCCACATTTGTCTCCGCATTCATGCCAGACCTTCCAGCACTTTCCTTTGGATTGATTCCCTGGTGCCGACCCTGCCTGCCCGTCTCGCTCCTGCCCCAGTAAGCCACCTTGCCTTCAGTCCCAGACCACGTCTTTTTCCACTAACTTTAACTCCACTTTTTGTTTTTGAGGAAAATAAATGACTCTTATTGGAACCAATATTGTCTGTTGTACTGCATCTGGGTCCAAACCTCACGTGTTACATATTAAAAGAAACAAAATATAAACTTTTACCAGAAAAGGACCAAAAAAACAATAACCTGATAATCTGAAATTATTTTTTGGAGGTTGATCAAACTTAACTCAGGCATAATTGAAACATTTGGTCCTTAAAACTTTGATTTATTCATAGTAATTATTTCCCTAAAGACTCAAGTGGATTCTTACAGAAGTAGAAGTGATGTGTCAGCTGGGTGGAGGAAACAATCAATATCTACGCTAATCAATATCTTCTAACCTCTTAGTGTGTTTATTCATGTCTCCTCCAGATGGTCCACAGCGTCCCTCTGTGTCAGTGAGTCCCTCTGCTGAGATGATGGAGGGTGGTTCAGTGAATCTGACCTGTAGCGCTGATGCTAACCCAGCAGCTAACTACACCTGGTACAAGAAGAATGGAACTTCAGACCCTCGTCTTCTCAGTGAAGGACCTCAGCTGGTCTTCAGCTCCATCAAGTCCTCTGACTCTGGAAGGTATTCCTGTGCAGCTGAGAACCAGCTGGGGAGGAAGACGTCTGACTTCATCTCTATCGATGTGAAATGTGAGTGAAACACAACCTTCTGAAAAGCAACAAAATCACTACTAAGGTAGCGTTTTGTTATGAATTTCTATTTATTTAACTATAACTTGTAATAGTATGTTCACATGTCTCCTCCAGATGGTCCACAGCGTCCCTCTGTGTCAGTAAGTCCATCTGCTGAGATGATGGAGGGTGGTTCAGTGACTCTGACCTGTAGCGCTGATGCTAACCCAGCAGCTAGCTACACCTGGTACAAGAAGAATGGAACTTCAGACCCTCGTCTTCTCAGTGAAGGACCTCAGCTGGTCTTCAGCTCCATCCAGTCCTCTGACTCTGGAAGGTATTCCTGTGCAGCTGAGAACCAGCTGGGGAGGAAGAGGTCTGACTTCATCTCTATCGATGTGAAATGTGAGTGAAACACAACCTTCTGAAAAGCAACATAATCACTACTAAGGTAGTGTTTTATTATTCACTTTTTTTGGTTAACTATAACTTGTGATAATATGTTCACACGTCTCCTCCAGATGGTCCACAGCGTCTCTCTGTGTCAGTGAGTCCATCTGCTGAGATGATGGAGGGTGAATCAGTGAATCTGACCTGTAGCGCTGATGCTAACCCAGCAGCTAACTACACCTGGTACAAGGAGAATGAAGACTCACCACGAGCATCAGGACAGATGTTCACCATCACTGACTTCAGAGCTGAACACAGTGGGAATTATTACTGTGAAGCCCAGAACCAGATGGGACGTAATACCTCCACCTTACTTCAGATTACTTTTTCAGGTAAATCTGTGGGACTAGAAGGTGAACCTGAGCAGATACACTATGACCCACTGAGAATCAGACCCTGGACCCTCGGTTCATCACTTTAAACCTTCACCAGCTGAGCGTCCTGGCAGACTTCACGTGGTCTGATGCTGATCATCTCATCAAATGATGGAGTCAGAATTGTAGAAGGAACCAGAAGAGTCACAGCCCTCCTAGAAGATCTGAATATGTTGATACCTGAACACAGTGTGTAGCTGTAAGGATGCAGGAGCAGTTCAGCAAGAGAAACCAGTCTGGAACAAACAGAATGTTCTGTTAGCAATACAACAGTTAGCTAGCATGCTAACTAGTTAGCTTAGAGTATTATAGTATTTTGGGGGTAGAGTTAAAGTTCATCATCTGCATAGAGCAGATCTTAAGGTCCCAGATATTCTTTCACTGAGTCAAAGATCATATGTTTGACCAGTTGGTCACTCCTAATTCATTCTCCATCTAATCATCAATCATAATAGTTTATATTTGATTTTTGTTTCTCTTTCCTGTGGAAGAAAAGAAGCCTTCTTATGGTCAATAACAACAACAGCAGCTGTTGCGTCCACATCTACTATTTTCCTGGTGATCATGATCCTTGGTGCCTTTCTCTGGATCAGGTGAGTGGTTCAGCTTCACTGTGATAAAATGCAGATGTGGATTTGATCACTTGATTTGATCATTTATTTGTTTGTCCATTCATTATTCTGTCTAGAAGAAAAAGCTCCTCACAAAGCTTTTTCCCTGGAAAGATACCAGACAACAGCGCTGAGGTGAGGAGGAAGAGCTCAGTGTGGAGTTCTATTTGAACATTGATCATATTTTATATGACAGATATTCTCATCGTTTCCATTTCCAAAAGGTCAAACTACATCCACGTGCACCCTGGTTTTATTTAATGTTCTTATTGAATCTGTGTGTGTCCTTCTTGTGTACAGCGTGCACAGTATCCACAGACACATTACATGTCATTCAGCTGACGCTTTCATCCAAAGCGACTTACATTGCTTTTTAACCCATGGCTTACATTTTGCCTGGGGAGAAATTAGGGGTTAGGTGTCTTGCTCAGGGACACTTCGACAGGGTCCATGGGGCAGATCCAACAATAAACCTATTCATCCAATAAGTATTTACTGTTCTTTGATGCAGATCCCACTGGTGCAGCTTTGCAGCGTGAACTTTTCCGGAACCCGGAAGGATCTTCTCTACTCCAACATCAGGCCAGCTCGCCCCTCCAGGGGCAAGCAGGAAGAGGAGGAAGAGGAGTACATGTATCAACTTTAAAAGTTCTGGTGCTGCCAGTGAGTGAGACTTTGACAATCTTGCTGCTTTTATCATCACTGTTTGTTTAAACATGTTAATTCTTCATGGTGTGGGTTTACGGTTTTTTAACTGATGGAGGTGTGAAGGAGCTGTGGATGATTCTTCTGCTCTGTACAGCACCGTCAGCAAAGCACCAAGAGAATGAAGCCACACGGACATGTGGTACTTTACATAGTTTAAGCACACTGTAACAAATTACTGTAACAAATTACTGTAACAAATTACTGTAACAAATTACGAGGAATTCTCAACAGTAGCATACTGTTATTCGTCAATACAGTACTGTAAAATATTGCAAAGGTTGATGTCTTGGAAGAATATATTTTTTGCAGTACAGTAGAGTGTTCCGATTGTATTGAACAGTTATTTAAGTATTTTGAATGTTTTTTGTTGTTGAATATGTTTCCATTTGTTGCACCATACTACCAGATCTATACAAGCATCTTCAAGTTACATTCATCTACAGAGAGTCTTTACCAATTTTGCCAATATGCTTCTATTTATTTTCCTAATTTTTTACCTTTTTTTTCTTTTCTCAACTTAAAGCGGCTGAATTGGCCTTTCAGAGCCTTAATATTACATCTAAATGTCCAATGTAGACTTTTTGAGTTGACACATATCTATATATAGATATATATTCCCTCCATAAGACATCTGGGCACCACATAAGTGGGAGTTTGGTTCATTACAAAATAAGTGTTAAATAATGTATTCTCAATGAAGTTATAACACTGAGATCACCACATTTTCCTCTGGTTTTGGAGCAGATGTGTAACAGATGTGTTGTGGAAGATCAAGATAATCAATTAAACCTCAAAGTAGGGATTACCAATAATAGCAAAGCTCAGTTACAAAAGCAGTGGCACAACCTGAATTATACTTCTACTGGCTGTTTCTATGGCGACTAGTGCTTCCGGTTGACGTTGCCACAAGAAACCGTGGCAACGTCAACCGGGCCCCGCCCAGCCTCAGCTGCTCCTTATCAGAGAAACTGGAACAAGGTCGGCGGTCGGGAACACCGAGGGCTGAATGTGTGTGTGGGCAGAACCCGTGCTGCAGGAATGTGCTGGAAACTAGATAAATATCCTGAGGAAGTCCCAAGTTCTGCGTGGAGGCCCTTGATCTGATTCCTGTTGATCCCCCGTTGAATTGTTCCACAGATGTGTGGTGGTTGTTCGTGCATCGTGCAGCCTGGGAGTGTTTGATTGACCTCTGAACTGTCCCTACTGTTCTATGTTCTAATCTGAATGACTGACTGACAGTGTTGGGAAAGTTCACTTTCTACATGAACTAGTTCAAAGTTCAGTTCACAAATTTTAAAATGAACTAGTTCAGTTCATAGTTCAAACTTCAAAATATTTGAACTAAGTTCACAGTTCCAACTAGTTTAGTTCTTTTTTTCCATATGTTGGTGCAAGCTATTCTTTTTCAAAATTATTGCCACAGCCCAGAACCACAGGCAGCAATTATTTTATCAGTTTTAACACTGAAGCTATGCATCAGATTTAATCTTCATATCCAATTTTGAATCCTTATCCAACCAGGGTTTACATTAGCATTGAGGGGATTGTTGCTTTAATGTTGCTGTCCATTCACTCCACACTAGCAGCAGCTGCAGCGTTCACCCCTACAGTACATTCTCAAACACATGCTGCTTGAATGGTCTTTTTTAAATGAGGAATAAAAACAGTATACAAATAGTGACAGTTATCATTAAAGTGCAAATGTTTGTAAAGAAAGGTCAGATTCCTCCCATCCTCACCCACCTTGTCAGTAACTTCATAAAACTCTTTATTTTATGAACGCCGCCTCTTTGCTACACGCAGATGTCGCCTCCATGCATTTCTTTTTTTTTGATGACGCATGCGCGGTGCAATGCTGGAGGCTGGTGTTGCCAGATTGGGTGTTTTTTCCGCAACTTATTAAGGCGCGTTTACGGTGAGTTTTCTATAGAAATCTGGCAAAAAAATTAAAGCCACGTGCAATGATAATCATTTAGAAACAAAATCTTTATTCATAAATGTTGTATACAGTTCAAATTTTAATTATAAGTGATCACCGGAGAGACCCTCTAGTACGATGGCCAAGTCCCAAGACGGAACTCCAGTGCTGGCTGCTGGCCTCAGGGTGCCACGAAGGAAGCGGGATGCCAGCGGGCTGTCTCCCCAGAGAACGCCCGTCCATATACCTTCATGGTGGACGGGAATAAACCTGTGGCAAAACGCTCCTGCAGGAACTCCAGTACTGAACCGACTGGGCAGTTAACTGGGTCCAGCTGTCGTTGCCCACACCTAGTGGCAAAGAGCTTCCATCTACCGGCGTACGCAGTAGGCCACCGTCCTGACGGACCTTCTCCAGAATCCCCGGGAGCAGAGCAACCGGGGAAAAGGCGTTCAGACATGACCTCGGCCATGCCTGCCCCTGCACAGGGGCAGAATGCACGAGGGAGAAACACAGAGGACAATGAGAGAACTCTCTCAAGGCAAACAGGTCTACCTCAGTAAGACCACCTTTCCACAGGAGCTCCACCACCTCGGGGTGGAGTCCAGTCCCCGGGCCTCAGCCTCTGTCCCCCATATGGCCAGAGCCTGCAGGCAACGCCGTGTGACCTTGATCAGACGGCGCTGGTTTCCCCTCGGGGAGAACCCCTTGGCCCTGAGCCACCACTGCAACGGTCTCAAGTGTAACGGGCCGCTAAAGGATCACGTAGGATGCCGCTGCCAGGAGACCTAACAGTCTCTAAAACTGTTTCACAGTGAGTGGCTGGCCTAGCTTGTCCTGCTTGACTGCAGAGAGGATCGAAACTACTCGAGCGGGGGACGGATGTGCCCAGGAAGGTGGTCCTATGCACTGGGGACGGCACGCTTTCCCTGGCGTTGAGTCTCAGCCCCAGACGGTTGATGTGGGCAAGCACAACATGCTGTTGGTTTTTTGTTGTACTTGTTAGAGTCTGAGGGTCGTCGCAGGACCTGCTCAACTTTGTAGCCTGTCCTAGACTGTGGGTTAAAAATGTGGGGCAGACACATAAAACCGATCTCTGATTCCTGGTCTATTTTTTTATTTGTTTCTATGGACCAGGATGTCTTTCAGGTTTTCATTCCTACGGAAGGCAGCGATCACTCCACTGTCCTCCAGCAGAGCTCCCTCGCCCCCAATTTAGGGTCAGTAATAGCCTAACCCTATTTTCCAAAAGAAAACACCCGGAATGTTTAATTTGGCTGTATTGAACACCATTGTTAATATAGGTTAAATAGATAGTAAAAAAAGTATATAATATTATAAATATTTACAAATTGTGTCAAAAAGGGCCCAAATTTCTATTTTGGAAACCTTGCCTGATTTTTCTGTACTAAAGCCTCTATAAAGTTGTTTATAGACCACAGATACTGTCCACAACCTGGGATTTGCTCTGATGAGTTTTTAGCTTGGTGTCTCCATGTCTTATAGTGATGAATACCCTGTAGGCCGATGAGATTATTTGTCAGGGAGATTCTAGAAATTAAAAAAAATGTGCCTTCTTCATTTATTAATTAATTAGTAAGATATATACTGATATTTCACACTTACGAGGGTTCATTCCTTTATTCTACAGAAAATAAAGTGTCCTATTAGACAAAGTAGTGTCAGAGTTAATACCCTTTTACTCAGGGGTGTGCTATTTTCACAGAGGCCAAAAACGGCCTGATGGACTAAAGGGTTAAACTGTCTCTGCTCCGTTTACTGAAGAAACAGAACAATATCTGGATATGAATATCAGTGCAGAAAACTGTGTGTGTCTGGTTTAGCCACCACGCTTTGTAGTTCAGTTTTATAGGAAAAAACAAAAAAGAATTAACGTCGGCAGTTTTTTAATTAAAAGAAGAAACAACTATCGGGAGCTGGCTTTTTACTTCATACACAGGTCTGATGGCATCAAACACAAATAAGGACTAAATGAACATTAACAAAGAAGAAATGTCTCTGTTCAACTTCCTCTAATCGTTCAGCAGCGTTTCTTTGCATTACAACACATTTAGAGGCTGGGAGTCACTCACAGTCTCTGAGGAAATGGCGATTCTGGGGGGTGGCCACCCCTGAAAGCTCATTGGCCACCCTTGTGGCCACCCCAGATCTGATAGGTAGTTGGTCAAGTTCGTCAACACAAGAAAGAAGAGAAATGCTGTCAATCAATGATGACAGCTGAACAACTGATTTAGGGCCAGTTTTACATTTTTAACTGACACAGTAATGGTCGTACTGAGGCTGTGAGAGCTGACTTCTGTTCAGTGGTCCGTGAAGCACGAGGACGGTCAGTTTACCACAGCGACGATACAACACCGATAAAAACGCCGTAATCTGTCGAGTGAGAGGTATGGTGATTTAATGTTTAGTTATATCGTTGTTCCCTCAGAATGTAGGACAACTTTATCTAGCGCTCAGTAGCAGCTAAAAGTCGAACTACACTGCACTAGCTGGCTAGCTTAGCAGCCTCCAAACCGAGTTAAGCGTTGAACGTTAGCATTTTATTTTTTTTAATTATTAGGATACCGCCATGAAATATGAATCGCTGTTTTCTTGACTGAAGACTGAGGGTGTTTGTTTGCAGATGTGTGTTCAATAGAGCTAACAGTGTCTGAAATATAGTGTGACAGTCTAGATTTAAGTAGCTGTAACACAAGAACAAGCTGTAACTTATTTATTTGCTCTGTGATTTAAGGGCTGTTTAAAGACTATTTGCTCTTGGAGATAAATGACTTTTTGTTTGCAGCGCAAATTGCATTCAAATTCCTGACTTGCTGGGTTTGTCATAACCTCTACGTTGGGTCAGCGCAAATGTAACGATGGTGACAAGGATTCCTTTAGGAGGACGATCTTCTACCTCATTGTGGACACCATACTTAGAAGAGTTAGACAGGCGCTTCTCCAAAGACAATTGTGAAATAATGAGAGGAATACAAGCTTTGGACCCCAAAAGCAGATGTTTCCTTCGAGAGGAAGCAGTCTTTCGCCTGGGAGACATTTATGAAAGTGACTCTGAAGATCTCAGTCAGACAAGGACTCCACCAGACAAGGAGGCTTTTGCAAAGGAAACAGCAAAGTGGAATGCCAAACTTATTATTAGAATTGTTCATGAGAGGTTAAAAGTTTACATAACATTACTTCATAGTATATACTTTGTTTGGAGTTAAGATTTGTTTGGTTTTTGTTACAATAGTTTATGTATATGTTACAGATTGTATATAGGTTCTGTTAAATTGCTGCTTAAATGGGGACAGCGCCGTCTACCATGGCCACCCCACACTAGCTTTGGGTCCCATCTTGGCCACCCCAATAAAAATGTTCTGGATACGCCACTGTCGCCATCCCCAAAACACTACGGTTTTTTTACACACCAGTAAGAACTACAACTTCCCACTTCCTCTGTTCCCCAAAATCGACATTACCCCGGAACCCCGGCCCAAGTAACAGAGTAAGTAATCAGAACCATATACACATTGAGGAACTTAAGACACGCTACAATACGCTCGCTCCCGTGGGCAGTTACTTCCGTTTTCGCTTTTGTGTTGTGTTTTGGCGCTCGGTTGTGTTGTGGCATTTGTATTTTTCTGAAGCTTCTCGGCCACCGTACTAAGAGCAGTGGTTGAATAAATTATTCCACTGAGTAAGAGGTTTTAAAACCTGTAAGTTTAGATAGTTGCTAAGTGATTAATCAACCAAACAAATTTACAGACATGACTCAAATTTTTGAACTACTGTGTTTTAAAGTAGTCAGGTTTGCTTTTCCAGCAACAATGTTTTTTCTGAATAAACTCTGACATCTAGTGGTAGTCTGATGGCAGCAGATTAAACCCTCTGAATTGTGGCGATAAGAAAAATCAGAGAGACTGAGATGGTAGTGGAAGATGGAGAGAGCTTTTTACATTGAAAGTAAAACAAACAGAAGAACTGTGCAGAGGAATTCATCCCTGCGTCAAACAATTCTATTCAATTCATTTCATTGTGTACAGCCCAAAATCATAAATGACACATCTGCCTCAAAGGGCTTTAAAGTGTGTACACATCCAACATCCTCTGTTCCAAAAACCCTCACATCGGCACAGGAAAGTTACGTACCAGCACAGGCATAATTAAAGCAGGCATTATGAATATTCTGCTACACGGCACTGCGTCTGATATTTTAAGGCAAGTTAATCCATAAAACATATTTCAGCAACAATGAAATTCACAATAAAAGAACATTTCAAATAAGAACAGCGATTGAAGAGCAAAGAGAATGAAATAAAAAGACCTCAGATAATAACTGGTCTTACTGAAGCGAAATATGTCCACTTGTTGCTGTCTCCGTCCAGGTGAGTCTCCCTCTGGTTCCACTGCATCTGAAGAAGATCACATGACGTTATTCCTCAGAAATGGAAGCAGGAAGTAGTTTTGAGTTGCAGCAGACTGACACCTGGCTGACCTTCACACCTGGTCTTCCTGCTCCTCTGGGTCTTCTCTCTGTGCTGAGAGGTCCTCATACTCAGGATGAAGGTCCATCTGATGGAGAGAAGATGAGAGTCAAAGGCCTCAGAGAAGCAGTTCAGATACAAGCGACCCTGATGTCAGTTCTGGATTAAACATTGTGGAAGACTTCACTCACAGCTGAATCCATCAAAGATCAACATGAACTCCTTTGTTTGCTCCAAGGTGAGATGCTAATAACGTTAGCTTAGCATAATAGTGGAATATAAGTTATTCTTAATGAATGTGTGACAAACACAGGTCTCTCAGACAGGAGGCCGTTGTTTGTTCCTGGTGTGAAACAACAAGTACAACTTTGTCTCACGACTTCAGTACTTTGGTAAAGTACTTCAGTAACAGTACATTAAAGTCAAGTTATTTTAACCCTAACTAATATTTATTCAAACACCCCGGTAGTTTTGTTGCCTGGAACCAACCAAGTATTTTACAATCATTTTACTTTTAATTCACTGAAATCAACAGTCGTTTTACTGTAAAAGTCTGTTATGATCTTTTCTTGAACTTAACTGAACTTGTTGCCTTACCAAGAATTTCATGCTCTTTTTCTAAATGTTGTTCTAGTGAAGACACAAGCGTATTTAGTAAAAGTCTGTATGACTAATGTACACGTGGCTGCTTTACATCCCAACATTTCACCATGTTTCTGTGCTGTGATGCTGAAGCTGGACAGACCTAGCAACAGTAACCGAGGGGAGGGGCTTAGCTGAGGGTCAATACGACTGTGTCCTTTAAATCTCTCCTTGGATTCAAAGGACATTTGCAGTAAATGTGGTGAATAAATATTGGTGGTTCAAAAGGAGAAAGATGTCAGTGATGAAGTTACTTATGAATTATCTTCATGACTTAATAACAACAGACGATGTCCCTTTGCTGGGTTCTGTCTCTGAGGACAAATGTCTCACCTCCACAGCCTCTCTGGGCTCATGTGGTTCAGTGGTGGAGCTCACAGCTTTCTTCTTCCTGCATTCAATCATAAAACACACAAATACACAAATACATCCAACATTTATCTGAACTAGTAGTGAGTAAAAGCTCAGTGAGGATGAGTTCTAGATGTTTCACCTCATCCACAGACAGAAGACAAGCAGAAGAATCAGCATCACAACCAGCAGAGTCCACCCGGTGATGGACGCTATCATTGTTGTTGTATCTCCACCTGGAGACAGGTATTAGACAAACAGCACGTTACCTCATCAGAAGGATTTGATCCATGAATAAACGCGCAGGGAGATGTTTGTTAGTCACATGATTCATGTCATGGAGAAACTCACCTGAAGAAGTAATCAGAAGTAAGGTGGAGGTATTACGTCCCATCTGGTTCTGGGCTTCACAGTAATAATTCCCACTGTGTTCAGCTCTGAAGTCAGTGATGGTGAACATCTGTCCTGATGCTCGTGGTGAGTCTTCATGCTCCTTGTACCAGGTGTAGTTAGCTGCTGGGTTAGCATCAGCGCTACAGGTCAGAGTCACTGAACCACCCTCCATCATCTCAGCAGAGGGACTCACTGACACAGAGGGACGCTGTGGACCATCTGGAGGAGACGTGTCCACATATTATTACAAGTTATAGATAAATAAACAGAAGTTCATAATAAAACTAGGGCTGTCAAATGATTAAAAATTTTAATCAAATTAATCAGAATTTTCAGTGGATTAATCATGATTAATCACACCTGAATCCTAACCATTTTTTCTTTCTGAAATGCATACTAAAGATAAATAACAGGACACAGATACATAATTATTATTATCATCATTATTATTTTTTACATAAATACATGTTATTGAAAATAATGCACAGATTATTATCAAATAATCAAAGCAATGTTATTTGATAAGTTACAGACTGATTTCCCTGCATGGCTCTAGAAGGGTCTCGAGCCTCTGCAGTTTATCCCACTCTGCTGTGAGTTTGTGCTCCTGATGGTCCAGGGCTACGATGACCAGACATGACCAGACATGTCAACCCTCCCGAATTTCAAAGCCCCTCCCGAAAATCTCCCGGACCGACCTTTCTCCCGATTTCCACCCGAACAACAATATTGCTGCACCACCCGTCACTGGGCGCGCCGTTTCAGACCGGGCAATAATAAAGGTTACACCTGACGGCCTGACATATGCCTGCAGGTGGCAGTAATGTGTTGTAAAGAATGAAGTGCATTCCCTAGAAGAAGAGTCACTTTCCTGACCTGAATCATTTGTCACACTACGCATGCGTGAAATGCGTCAAAAAAATTAACGTAATTAACAACAAACAGCTAATTAACGCCGTTAACGCGCTATTTTTGACAGCCCTGAATAAAACACTACCTTAGTAGTGATTTTGTTGCTTTTCAGAAGGTTGTGTTTCACTCACATTTCACATCGATAGAGATGAAGTCAGACCTCTTCCTCCCCAGCTGGTTCTCAGCTGCACAGGAATACCTTCCAGAGTCAGAGGACTGGATGGAGCTGAAGACCAGCTGAGGTTCTTCACTGAGAAGATGAGGGTCTGAAGTTCCATTCTCCTTGTACCAGGTGTAGCTAGCTGCTGGGTTAGCATCAGCGCTACAGGTCAGAGTCACTGAACCACCCTCCATCATCTCAGCAGAGGAACTCACTGACACAGAGGGACGCCGTGGACCATCTGGAGGAGACATGAATAAACACACTAAGAGGTTAGAAGATATTGATTAGGGTAGATATTGATTGTTTCCTCCACCCAGCTGACACATCACTTCTACTTCTGTAAGAATCCACTTGAGTCTTTAGGGAAATAATTACTATGAATAAATCAGTTTTAAGGACCAAATGTTTCAATTATGCCTGAGTTAAGTTTGATCAACCTCCAAAAAATAATTTCAGATTATCAGGTTATTGTTTTTTTGGTCCTTTTCTGGTAAAAGTTTATATTTTGTTTCTTTTAATATGTAACACGTGAGGTTTGGACCCAGATGCAGTACAACAAACAGCAATATTGGTTCCAATAAGAGTCATTTATTTTCCTCAATGCAAACAAAAAGTGGAGTTAAAGTTAGTGGAAAAAGACGTGGTCTGGGACTGAAGGCAAGGTGGCTTACTGGGGCAGGAGCGAGACGGGCAGGCAGGGTCGGCACCAGGGAATCAATCCAAAGGAAAGTGCTGGAAGGTCTGGCATGAATGCGGAGACAAATGTGGCAGCAAGTGAGTGACACTGAAGGTAGTGAGTAGGGTAGACAGGTGAGTGCATTTGGGCTGATGAGGTGAATGTGACTAGAAGAGTACAGAATGAACGGATTAGGTGAAGTGCGAGGTGTGAAGGACACTAAGTGACATAAAAACAGAATGACATCAATAAGCAGCTGTGTGTACTTTAACATTTAGACTCCCGTGTGTTTACAGCTGTGATTAGAATCCTATTGTTGTGTCAGTGTGTGAGTGACACTTCTACACGTAGACTGCAGGGGCCGGGGATTGAACCAGCGACCCTCTGGTCAGTGGACCACGGCTCCACCTCCTGAGGAATGTGGTGCTTCATCTTTTTGATGCCTCTAGTTTACATGCAGCGCTCTGGTGTCTCCGTATGAAATGTTGTTGAAGCTCCACAGGCCGACACACTGGAGTCAACTTACACACTTCAGGAGAACCTTGATCCCAATATCCACTTAAAAAACAGGAATATCTGTCTGTAGAACCAGAGGAGACTAGAAGAGAAGATCCTGTCTGGATGATCTCTTCATTCTTGGACCAGTCGTATTCAGCACGATGAGACAGATCACAGCTGCTGTGACACGTCAGCTCCAACCAGGTAGAATTTGATCTGCTCACCTGCACCTGGAGACCTGAGTCTGTGAATATTATTTATTAAACTGTCAACATTCACAGAAGACATTTATACTCTAGTTTTCTAGATGTTGAACATTTGGAGATGATTAATATGTGAATTAAAATGTTACCTGTGACAGACAAAGTGACTCCAGGTGAACCAGTATATTTCTCTCCTTTGTTTGTCCTGAATGTGAATTTGTACTCAGCTGAGTCGCTCTCTCTCAGGTTTCTGATGATCAGATAGCATCTCTTCTCATAACATTCATCCTCCACACGGCCTGAATACTCAGAGTCTCTCCTCAGATCCACAGGTTCACCATCTTTCTCTTCAATGAACCAGAATCTGTCCTTTATATCAGAGGGATTTATTCCAGGTGGGTGTGTGTAGGCACAGCTTATATATAGAGTTGATCCTTTTGCAGCACAGATCTCAGTCTGATAGTAAGTCACTCCCCATCCATCCTGACTCTGTATCACTGTAACACAGCACATCAGGAACCACAGTCACACTCAGAACAACATCACAGGACACACTCTCATTGGTAGTTTACTGAAGAGAAAAGATATGATGAGAAATATGAAAATCATTGAGTTTATAGAAAGTAATGAAAGAGTCCACGATGTCCACATGAACTCTGCAGCTGGAAGGAACAGCGATGTATTGAACCTGTGGACTTGAAAAAGCTCAAGTTGAAGTATTAGAAGGGTTTGGTTGATGAGAAGAAGAGTGCTTTGCTCTGTGCTCTTCTGTCTGTGGTCAGTCTACTGCAGAGTGGAGATGGAAACTGTAGAGAAACCACAACTCTGAGGGCAACAATACTGGGAGATAGAGGTCACACCTCACTGAGGACAAGGGCGTCAACACTTTAAAGGGAATGGCTTTCTAAAGTCAACAATTAATAATAACTCAAATTGTATTTGTTTTTCTAAAATCACATGATCTGACTTCTCAGCATCCGTCTCAGAATCTATTTTCTGTAACACAGATCAAAGCTACGAAATGTCACTCAAAGAGACACTGAACAACCAGGAAGAGACTTAAAATGACCACAAACACACAATAAAACACGACAAAAAGCAGAACAAAGCTCCTCAGAGACTGTGAGTGACTCCCAGCCTCTAAATGTGTTGTAATGCAAAGAAACGCTGCTGAACGATTAGAGGAAGTTGAACAGAGACATTTCTTCTTTGTTAATGTTCATTTAGTCCTTATTTGTGTTTGATGCCATCAGACCTGTGTATGAAGTAAAAAGCCAGCTCCCTGTGTGTGTGTGAGGTGCTAACGGCCTCCCAATCTAAATGTAGAAGTACAGTACCTTGTACAGAGAGAAGGAAGACGACTAATCCACCGGCTGATGAACTCATAGCTGCTCCTCAGATCAGAAACTCTTTATTCACTAAGTCACCACCAACACGTCTACACTAAAGAGGAGGCTGATGAACTCGTAGCTGCGCGCTCCTTTTAAACTTGTTTTAACGGTAAAACGACCAAACGGAAATTGTGAAACTTCACCGATTCTCGAGTTTCGCTTTCAACCAAAACGCGAGAAATATGGCCGACCTTTACTACCGTAAATCTCCTTTTTATTTTTTTCTCATAAAATGAAAACATGAAGCGTAGCATTTAAACCGGAAGTACGTACCTTTTCACAGTAAGAGTCAACGCAATGTAACGTTTGTATCCTAGAAGTAACATTAGAAGAAAACCTCATTAATGAATTTAAATAAATCATCCTGGTATGATGGGATGTGTGCACGCATTGTGTGCTCGTATTGTGTTGTTGCTCTAATTAACATAGCAGAACAGTTTAAGGAGACGCAGAGTAAACGTGTTCAAACGTCGACCTTTAGGGGGCAGAATACGTCTTTATATAAACCATAGATTTAATTATATTTAACTTTTTATAATGTTTATCTAGGTTATTACAGAAGTGTTTAATGCAGTTTACACATTTTGCTTTATTTATTTCATTTAAGAACCAAATGTGCTTCCTAAGACGAGGCAGTATTTGTTGATTATGTTGTAATACATAATGACGATTAAAAATGAATTAAGAAAAATATTTATGAAAATCAATAGAAGAATATTGTCAATATTGGTAAAGACTATTTATAGATATATGTACTTAAAGCAACTTTCATAGAACTGATAGTGGTATATTGCTCGTTAATAACATTTGAAAGTCTATATATAGACTGTGAGCTGGCCTCCCATTGGCTCACCTCAGTGTTCTCTGGTCTCTCTGCAGGCCGGCTGCTTTGTGAGGACCTTGTTCTTCTGGACAGAAGAATGAATGAACAAACCAATCAATGACCAATTCAAGTGATTAAACGACTGTGTGAATGTAAGATCCACATCTGCATTTTATCACAGTGAAGCTGAACCGCTCACCTGATCCAGAGGATGACAGCGAGGATCATGATGATCACCAGGAGAAGCAGATGTGGACGCAACAGCTGCTGTAGTTTTTGACCATAAGAAGCCTCCTTTTCCAACAAGGGAAAGACAACAAATATAACGTATTAAAACAGGGCGAAGGATACATTTAGAAGTGACCAACAGAACAAAAATAAGATCTTTAACTCAGTTTAACAGAATATCTGGGACCCTAAGATCTGCTCAACCCCCAGAAATACGATAGTACTCAAAGCTGACTAGTTACTAGACTACACTTGTTCATGTGTGAGTGAACAGAAGAACACGTGTGATTTACCTGAAGAAGTAATCAGAAGGTGGAGGTATTACGTCCTATCTCGTTCTGGGCTTCACAGGAATAATTCCCACTGTGTTCAGCTCTGAAGTCAGTGATGGTGAACATCTGTTTTGGGATTTGCGAGTGATTGTATTAAATGAGGCTGGAACATCCTTAATTTGATTTTCATCCTCTACCAGGGGGACTTTTAGTGGGATTCGAAAGGAACGTCGCCACCTAGTGGCTTCAGCTAAATGATCACATTCCAGCCACCTACACCTCTGATAATTAATGTGCCCGGCTCGATTGTTAGTATTTCATAGGTCATCTGAGAAGATGGTTCCATAATAAAGTGTTTTTCGTGGTGGAACCTCGTCTCATGCTGTTCTGTACACACAAATCCGTGTCTTAGGATTTCTTAGAGCTTAGTCCATGGGTGAAATTCCCGAGGCTGCGTGGCTGATATCTGACAATTTGGTACCGCTTCAAATAAATGAAAGACCAGATCCCATCCTCCCCTCTAACCAGGCCATCTCCGGCTCACATCGTACAATAGTGACAGATTAAAGGCGTTGGTGAACAGGTCAAGGTCACATGGTGGCCAGCACTTTACCAGTTGGCTTGTGTCCATTGTTTCTTAGCTGAGCCCGAGCGAGTTAGTGTCCGGTGAAGCGGCTGTGTCTCAATTCCCCAGGCCGCATCCTTCAGGACGCTTCCCTCCAGGCGTCACTTGGGCTGCGACTCGGGCGTCCCGTTCCGTGGGCTCCTCTGTCGAGGGACGCAGTCCTCCAGGAGCCGGTTTGGAGGACACATCGGACCTGTCCCTTAACCTTCACACTTTAAAGGCTGACTAACATCCTACTATACGTCCTACGACTCGTTTCCTTAAAAGCCGTCACTGTAAAATGTGTCCCTCTCTGTTTTTTTAAGCCATGCTTAAGTGAGATCGGTTTGTTCCGCCTGTAGTTATTAGTGAAAAGTCACTTTAATGACTTAACTTTCACACTGCGGAGGCTGACTAACATCCTACTGAGGTTTTGACGTTTTTTATATATAGTTTATACTTTAAATTATGAACAGAAATGGATGAGTGAGCTCAGGCAGACAAGTTATAAACCTGAAATATCACTTTCTAAGTCAGTAACATTATAGAATAAATACACAAAGAAACTGAACTTGCTTTGCTCCTTTTTTTTAGTTGTGTGATTAATAACTAACTTTACATTTAGTTGTGTTTGTTTGGAGCAGGAGGAAGCATCAAGCTGAAGGAGAACGATGTGTGGTGACATTCAGCTTCTCTACCGTGGACATATTCTGTAATATCTTAAATTACAGTAAAAAATAATTTGTATCCTAAGAAAAGAATTTGAAAAAGTTAATACATGTGTTTGCTGTCGTGGTTTTTATGGACAGAATTGATTTTCTCTGCCTTAAGCATTATTACTTGTTGCTAAATGGCTTAACTGATTTAAATTGAACATAAAATAACCAGAACATTATTATCTCAGCCCGCAGCGAGAGGCTCCGTGGACCTTTTCGACTGGTCCGGGAAAGACCTCGACACTTTTAACCATAGCTTACAACCATATGTGCCTTTTTACAGCATCCCTTCACTGCACTGGATACAGTAGAATAAAGTGTAGGGTAATTCTATTGTTTAAGGGCACACTGATACTTTATATTAAGAATGATTAACGACGTTTGCTCAATGATAACGTGTGTTTGGATGTGCTTATGGACACGATGTCTCTCCACGGGACAGTTCCCCTCGGCGTGGAAGTATGATGCGAAGGCGGCGAACTCAGGTGCCCGATCCGAGCCAACGAGCTTTCAAACGGGCAACGGCTGGCACCGGGTACCGCTAGATGCGGCACTCATCCAGACGCTGTTTCTGTGGAAGTCGATGAAGTTCATCGAGCTGTCTGCGCCTGCGAATGCTATTTAGTACAAAAATACGACTCAGTTTGAAGGTCCGACGTTAGTAGGACTTCCACAACAAGTACAGAGTCGCTATGTCTTCCAGGTTTGATGCGGAGCAGAAACAATGGCGGAAAATTTAAACTGTTTCAGGGTGAAATGGGTAAACGACGCCTCTCCTAGGCCACGCCCCTTTAATTTAGATGTCCAACTGCCAACCAAACGTCATCTTAGGCCACGCCCATTTCGAATTGCTGATCACCTGGCGACCAAAACGTCATCTTAGGCCCCGCCCCTTTCGCATTGATGTTCGAATGGCAACCAACACGTCATCGTAAGCCCCGCCCCTTTCGCACTGATGTTTACATATTAACCAAGAAGTCATCTTAGAACCTGCCCCTTTTGCTTTGAACGCTCAGTTACACGACGTTCAACACAGCGGACACACACGCTTTGTACACGACGTTCAACACAGCGGACACACACGCTTTGTACACGAGTTCAACACAGCGGACACACAGGCAGACTAATGGCTGAGAATAATCAGATGAGCAGTCCCAAGGACGACCTGCATTTTATAATTGAAGAGCTCACTTTGTCCTCAAGGACAATCATGAATCTGAGAGATCGGGTGATCGAACTGGAGATGATCGAGAAACAATCTGACCTCCAAAAATTGTCTTTAAGACAAACAATCCAAGAAGGCTTGGAAAAAATGACTCTCATGCAGAAAGTTGAAGCAGAGCAAAATAACCAGATTGTCAAGCTTCATGAGGAGAAAGTGGCATGGAATGAAGAACGAAAAGTCCTTGAGGAAACCTGCTTCAGGTTAAAGCAAGAGTCTTGCGGTGGCTTTGGGAAGATGAAGGATCACGAAGTTGAGCTGGAGAAAATAAAGCAAAATGCACCAGAGTTTCACAGCACAATGGAGTTTTGGAAGGAGCAAATTGTCAACCAAGAGGTGCAGGAGGAAGGGTGTTTAGTCCCTTGTTCCCCCTCTACAATCTCCATCACTCTATCTCCCTCAAGTCTTCACAAGAAAGAGATGAACATGGCTCTGACGACAATGGAGAGACAAAGGCAAAACATTTCTAGTCTGAAGGAGAATCTTCGAGATCTCCAGAACAAGGCCAGAGATTATGAAGCAACAATGTCTGAGGCTCGGCAGACCATCGAGAGACAAGGGCTTGAAATCTCCAGTCTGAAACAGTGTCTCCCAGATCTCCAGAAGGAGGTCAAAGATCATAAGGCAGAAATGACCCAAGCTCATCAGACCATCAAGACACAAGGGCTGGAAATCTCCACTCTGAATGAGAGACTCCAAGATGTCAAGATGGTGGTTAAACATCAGGCGGCAGAAATTCAGACGCTCTCTGAAGAAAAGCTTCTGATTAGTAAGGAGGCAGATCTCCTAAAGTCCACCAACATCGACCTTGAGAAGTGCCTCTCAGAAAGCAGAAGTCTCCTCACAAACGCAACAACCGAACTCGCCCAGGTCCAGACGAAATGTAAGACAGAGGATACGACTCTGAGGACACAGTATGAGACTCTGAAGGGGGAAACCAGGACTCTGGAGACAACCCTCTGTGCTGAGCGGATTAAACGCGAGCAACTGGAGGATGAACAGCTGCTCCTAGAGGACATCTGCCTCTGGATGAAGAAAAGAACTCTAGGGTTCTTTGGTAGGAGGATGCAAGACAGAGCCACTGAGCTGGAGAAACTAAAGAAGAAGATGTTAGTAAGGGACACTCAGAATGGGTGTACCAGGAGGAGGAGACACTAATACTCCACGGTTGGCAGTTTAAACCCTGCCTGCTACACGTAAAAGACATTGTGTAAGACACTGTGTGAGACAGTGTGTGAGACTGTGTGAGACAGTGTGTGAGACATTGTGTGAGACTGTGTGAGACAGTGTGTGAGACATTGTGTGAGACACTGTGTGAGACAGTGTGTGAGACAGTCTGTCGGGCAGTGAATGCTCGGCTGTGGCGTGCGGTGTACACGTAACGTGTGTAACACACTGTGTGAGACAGTGTGTGAGACATTGTGTGAGACACTGTGTGAGACAGTGTGTGAGACAGTCTGTCGGGCAGTGAATGCTCGGCTGTGGCGTGCGGTGTACACGTAACGTGTGTGACACACTGTGTGAGACAGTGTGTGAGACAGTCTGTCGGGCAGTGAATGCTCGGCTGTGGCGTGCGGTGTACACGTAACGTGTGTGACACACTGTGTGAGACAGTGTGTGAGACAGTCTGTCGGGCAGTGAATGCTCGGCTGTGGCGTGCGGTGTACACGTAACGTGTGTGACACACTGTGTGAGACAGTGTGTGAGACAGTCTGTCGGGCAGTGAATGCTCGGCTGTGGCGTGCGGTGTACACGTAACGTGTGTGACACACTGTGTGAGACAGTGTGTGAGACAGTCTGTCGGGCAGTGAATGCTCGGCTGTGGCGTGCGGTGTACACGTAACGTGTGTGACACACTGTGTGAGACAGTGTGTGAGACAGTCTGTCGGGCAGTGAATGCTCGGCTGTGGCGTGCGGTGTACACGTAACGTGTGTAACACACTGTGTGAGACAGTGTGTGAGACATTGTGTGACACACTGTGAGAGACACTGTGTGAGACAGTGTGAGACAGTGTGTGAGACAACCCTGCCTCAGGCTCTTCCTCTGCCGCCCCTCCCTTCTTTCCCTCTTTCGTTTCCTTCCCTTCCTTCGTCCGATAAGACCGGATGACACCATTTCACGCACTGCGGTTGAAAAGAAGGCCGACGAAATCCTCTCTTTCTGCTGGTCACACTCAAAATGAATCACACGGACAAAGATGTCGATTAAGTGGTTGTTAAACAGCGTCTTTATGCATAAACAGCAGGTGAGCGGTGGGCTGAGACTTAGGTGGATTCAAGGAGAATTACTGTTCATTACGGATCGGATCTTCCTTTCTGTAACTGCTGACGTCGAGAAATGTGATGCCATCGCCCGAGAAGATGTCTGACAAAGCAGATCTGAGCTTCCAAAGCATTGGGGGGACTTGATGGCCAACCTCTAGGCTGAAGTT
Organism: Pungitius pungitius; assembly: GCF_949316345.1. NCBI lineage: Eukaryota > Metazoa > Chordata > Actinopteri > Perciformes > Gasterosteidae > Pungitius > Pungitius pungitius. The sequence continues at coordinate 19,998,179 of NC_084908.1, forward strand.
TGACCTGCCAACCAATGCCAATTATAAACTATCATTTAAATTATTATGTGCCCCGTCAGTCCCGGCTCCACGACGCCTGATCGTGCCCCCTCCCGTCCCCTGGTCCTTTCCCCCCCGCCCTTTGGGGTTTTGGGGTCCGTCTGGGATCCGGCCCTTGAGGGGGGTAGGGGTCAGGGGTTGCGCCCCACGCCACGCAGCCGGAGCCAGACCGCCGTCTCAGCCGACCCCTTGGCCGACCCCCGGAGACCCCCAAGCCTGACCTCGGAACCCTGGAGACCCCGACTCATGCCATCATCTGCACCTCCCTTGTGTCTAAATGTTAAATATAAATGTAAATGTTAAATCTAAATGTTAAATATACATTTAAATGTTAAAGGTTATATATAAATGTTAAATCTAAATGTAAATGATAAATATAAATCTAAATGTTAAATATACATTTAAATGTTAAAGGTTATATATAAATGTTAAATCTAAATGTAAATGATAAATATAAATATAAATGTTAAATATAAATGTAAATGTAAATGTAAATGTAAATGTTAAATCTAAATCTAAATGTTAAATATACATTTAAATGTTAAATGTAATATATAAATGTTAAATGTAAATGTAAATGTTAAATATACATTTAAATGTTAAATGTAAATCTAAATGTTAAATCTAAATGTTAAATGTTATATAAATGTTAAATCTAAATGTAAATGTTAAATCTAAATGTAAATGTTAAATATTAAATGTTATATATAAATGTTAAATCTAAATCTAAATGTTAAATCTAAATGTAAATCTAAATGCAGCAAGCCAAGATGGCAAGTCCGTATGAATTAGCGGCCGTTTCCCACCCCGTCGATCGAACCATCTCAAACGGCCGCAGATGGTCCGATCGACGGTGGCTGGACCGTCCGTTAAACGGGTCGGGGGGGAACTTTCGCGAATGGTCCCGTAGACGAGGGTAGCGCGTCCGTGGACATTTCTGACCCCCGACGGTCCGATCAACGCCGATGGGAAACGGCCGCGTTTGGCGGACGCGGATGCTCGGCGATGGTCCGTTCGACGGGGCAGATGCTCCGATCTACGGAGGCTCGCGCTACCCTCGTCTACGGGACCATCCGCATTTAGCGTTATCATATGAAGAAAAAAAGCAGGACATTATTCACATGTCACTTTTTCAAACATTTAGAGACAAAATCATGTAAATACATGCAACAACTTTTCCAAGTACAATGTTTGGCAGTAACACAAAGTTGTTAAATAATAAATGTTAAATGTTATATATAATTGTTACATCTAATTGTAAATGCTAAATCTAAATGTTAAATATAAATCTGAATGTTAAATCTAAATGTTAAATGTTATATATAAATGTTAAATCTAAATCTAAATGTTAAATCTAAATGTTAAATGTTATATGAATGTTAAATCTAAATGTTAAATCTAAATCTGAATGTTAAATCTAAATCTAAATGTTAAATGTTATATATAAATGTTAAATCTAAATGTAAATGTTAAATCTAAATGTAAATTTTAAATGTAAATCTAAATGTTAAATCTAAATCTAAATGTTAAAAGTTATATAAATGTACTCATTTATATAACATTTATAAATGCGTATGGCAGACGCGGATGCTCGGCGATGGTCCGTTCGACGGGGCGGGGGGAACGATCGCGAATGGTCCCGTAGACGAGGGTAGAGCGAGCCTCCGTAGATCGGAGCATCTGCCCCGTCGAATGGACCAAACGCGGCCGTGATCGTTCCCCCCGCCCCGTTTAACGGAAGGTCCGGCCCTCCGTCGATCGGACCATCTGCGGTACCCCTGCTCTATAGCAAGAGCTAATTCATAAGGACTTGCCATCTTGGCTTGCTGCATCCGTGTACGAAAACTGCGCAGGATTTTAGAACGTGCAACATTTTACAAACGGCGCCCCATAGTTTGCATGTCATATGTCTTTGACACCTCAACACCTCCAATCAGCAAGGGAAACTGGCATATTGAAAGAGGGGAGCAACTTATTCTCTACCAACACCACCAGTGTCTGGATTCCCAAAAGCGGGGATAGGCCTCATCGTATCTCGACAGCCCGGGTCCATCCGACGGATGGATGGAGTCCAAGACCCAACGTCTGCTGGACAGTGTTCAATAAATTGCCACAATTTTTCTAGATGGACTCAAATGCCTTATTGGTGTTACAAGAAGATATCGTCAGCACTTGTTATACAGGTGAAAAAGCAGTTTAGAGCACTTCATGCTTCCTTCAGCAGACAAGCTTTATGGAGACGCTGACTTCATTTTCCAGCAAGACTTGGCACCTGCCCACACTGCCAAAAAATTTCTGAGATTTTGAATTTGGGGTTTTCATAAGCTGTATGCCATATTAATCCAAGATTATATCAAATAAAAGCTTGAAATATCTTACTTTGCTTGTAATGAGTCTATATAATATATTAGTTTCACCTTTTACGTTGAATTACTGAAATAAATGAACTTTTGCACAATATTCTAATTTTTCGAGTTTCACCTGTATTTATCTCTTTCTTCTACTTGTAAATAGGTCAAATATACATGTGATGTGGAGAGAGAGGACCCAAAAACGGGATGCAGAAAAAAAGCCGCGAAGGCAGGCACAAAAACGACAACTGAAAGTCTTCAAGAAATAAACAGAAAGTCTCTCGGGTTAAACGAGGCACTAGAGGTCGATGGCTGGGAAGAGGCGTTCACTCTCAGTCATTCCCGACAAAGTCGGCTGGCCGGGGTGGCGGCTGTTCAGCGGGGGCTCCCACAACTCGGCGGGGCTGGACGCTGAGTCTGGGAGGTAAAAAAACAAGACGCAACAGGACACGGCTGAGCATAAGAGCCGCAGAAGGTGAGTGTGCCTCCTGCTTGGGCAGCGAAATAATCTGACAGAGAACAGAGGAACAGGGGGACTAGAAATAGCAGAAATAATCAACAACATAGAGAACAGGTGTGCAACTATTAGTGTTGATGAGCTGATGAGTTGTGGAAATAATGTATGAGTAACTAAAGACCAGTAGGGGGAGGAAAGGGGAGAGAAGGAGCCCAAAACCATGACAATAGAATGTGAAATGATGCCATGTCCACCATGTTTCTCGGTTGAGGCCAAACAGTTCACTTTTGGTCTCATCTGACCAGAGCACCTTCTTCCACATGTTTGCTGTGTCTCTCACGTGGCTTGTGGAAAACTCCTAACAGGATTTCTTATGGTTCTTTCAATAGCAGCTTTTCTCTTGCCACTCTTCTGTTAAGGCCAGACTTGTTGTCCCGTGCACAGATTCTGTCCACCTCCAGAGTCACCATGGGACTCCTGGTTGCTGCTTCATCAAGGACATCACAGTGTCCTCAAGATAAATGTGACCTTTGACTTGGTGATGATAGAGGAACTTACTCAAGTGTACAACTAAAGAGTCTACATTTCAAAAGGTGTCTCTCTGCCACTAGAGACAACCCGTCCAAACATTCATTTCTTCTACTAAATTACATTCCAGTGTCACTAAACTGCAAATTAATCTATATATGGACATTTTAACCCAAACAGGCTTCAGCAGACTACCGTTGGCGGGAAATACATGTTCTGTAAGTGTCATGCTCGTGTCTCCAACATGCTTAAGAGCAGGTAGGCTGCTGCAATGGTTCCCAACCCAATTTTAGCCTGACGGTGTGCATCCGTCCACAGCTCCAGAGGTCACTCTGAGGCTCACATGAAAGGTAACATGGTAGCAATGAAGAAAAGAGAATGAATTAGTTTCTTAGTTTCCATAGAGTCTACGTCCCAGGTTCTAGACTGGAAAGTATATTTGCGACATCATTTAAGTGGCCCGAACGCTGCCTCCTGAAGGTCAAGCCTTTAACACACACACACACACACACACACACACACACAGCTCTCACTGACGAGCGTGACGTCATGCAGACTCCTGTGAACCTCTGATCAAGGAACAAAACTGTTACCCTCGACCTTTCTGAGACGAGGAGTCATAAAGAGTCAACTGGCTTGAGTTAAATAAATTATAAAGAATTTAATAACTAACAGAAATAATAAGCAATACAGTTACAAAGTGAAATAAAGTATCATATTATTTTGCGAAACAGAGAAGTCCCCTCATCCAGTCTCATATTGCTTCACAGGAGGCTTCCGCCCGCCTTTTTTCCAGCTCAGCTTTTATTCAAACAATTCCGTATATCAATATATAACTATATTTAAATATCAAATAATAAATACAAAAATTAAAGGATGAATATATTACAAAATATATAAATGCATATATATATATATGGATAAATTGAGATGTATCTATGAACCTAGTTGGTTGGGGAGACCCCCGATCAGTGTGTTGAGAAAAGACCACCTTTAAAAGCCGTGGAGTTGAAGATGCTCGTATGAGAACCTCGTTCCTTGTTGTTGTTTATTCATGTCTCCTCCAGATGGTCCACAGCGTCCCTCTGTGTCAGTTAGTCCCTCTGCTGAGATGATGGACGGTGGTTCAGTGACTCTGACCTGTAGCACTGATGCTAACCCAGCAGGAAGGAGGCTCGGTTCATGTCCCTTACACAGAGACCCTGTTTACACGCTGCAGTGAGCTAGATCTCTCTCTGGAGTTATTGTTCCTTGTAGTTTTTCCGTGTCAGACCTCAGTGAACTAATAATTAAATATAATAATAATGAAATCTATGGTTTATATAAAGACGTATTCTGCCCCCTAAAGGTCGACGTTTGAACACGTTTACTCTGCGTCTCCTTAAACTGTTCTGCTCTGTTCACTGAAGCAACAACACAATACGTGCACACAATGCGTGCACACAATGCGTGCACACATCCCATCATACCAGGATGATTTATTTAAATTCATTAATGAGGTTTTCTTCTAATGTTACTTCTAGGATACAAACGTTACATTGCGTTGACTCTTACTGTGAAAAGGTACGTACTTCCGGTTTAAATGCTACGCTTCATGTTTTTATTTTATGAGAAAAAAATAAAAAGGAGATTTACGGTAATAAAGGTCGGCCATATTTCTCGCGTTTTGGTTGAAAGCGAAACTCGAGAATCGGTGAAGTTTCACAATTTCCGTTTGGTCGTTTTACCGTTAAAACAAGTTTAAAAGGAGCGCGCAGCTACGAGTTCATCAGCCTCCTCTTTAGTGTAGACGTGTTTGTGGTGACTTAGTGAATAAAGAGTTTCTGATCTGCTGATTCAACACAGAGGAGCAGCTATGAGTTCATCAGCCGGTGGATTAGTCGTCTTCCTTCTCTCTGTACAAGGTACTGTACTTCTACATTTAGATTGGGAGGCCGTTAGCACCTCACACACACACAGGGAGCTGGCTTTTTACTTCATACACAGGTCTGATGGCATCAAACACAAATAAGGACTAAATGAACATTAACAAAGAAGAAATGTCTCTGTTCAACTTCCTCTAATCGTTCAGCAGCGTTTCTTTGCATTAGAACACATTTAGAGGCTGGGAGTCACTCACAGTCTCTGAGGAGCTTTGTTCTGCTTTTTGTTGTGTTTTATTGTGTATTTGTGATCATTTTTATTCTCTTCCTGTTTGTTCAGTGTCTCTTTGAGTGACATTTCGTAGCTTTGATCTGTGTTTCAGAAAATTGATTCACTGCCAGATGCTGAAAAGTCACATTCTGTGATTTTAGGAAAACAAATACTATTTGGGAATTCTTTTTAATTGTTGACTTTAGAAGCCATTCCCTTTAAAGTGTGACCTCTGTCTCCCAGTATTGTTGCCCTCAGAGTTGTGGTTTCTCTACAGTTTCCATCTCCACTCTGCAGCAGACTGACCACAGACAGAAGAGCACAGAGCAAAGCACTCTTCTTCTCATCAACCAAACCCTTCTAATACTTCAACTTGAGCTTTTTCAAGTCCACAGGTTCAATACATCGCTGTTCCTTCCAGCTGCAGAGTTCATGTGGACATCGTGGACTCTTTCATTACTTTCTATGAACTCAATGATTTTCATATTTCTCATTATATCTTTTCTCTTCAGTAAACTACCAATGAGAGTGTGTCCTGTGATGTTGTTCTGAGTGTGACTGTGGTTCCTGATGTGCTGTGTTACAGTGATACAGAGTCAGGATGGATGGGGAGTGACTTACCGTCAGACTGAGGTCTGTGCTGCAAAAGGAGAAAGAGTGATGATGGGCTGTTACTACACACACCCACCTGTAATAACTCTCTATGATATAAAGGACACATTCTGGTTCACTAAAGAGAAAGATGGTGAACCTGTGGATCTGAGAACAGACTCTGAGTATTCAGACCGTGTGGAGTACACATGTCATGGGGCAATATTTGGGGTTAGTTGCACTGTGCTCATCACAAACCTGAGAGAGAGCGACTCAGCGGAGTACAAATTCAGGACAAACAAACCAGGAGAGAAATATACTGGTTCACCTGGAGTCACTTTGTCCGTCACAGGTAACATTTTAATTCACATATTAATCATCTCCAAATGTTCAACATCTAGAAAACTAGAGTATAAATGTCTTCTGTGAATGTTGACAGTTTAATAAATAATATTCACCGATTCAGGTCTCCAGGTGCAGGTGAGCAGATCAAATTCTACCTGGTTGGAGCTGACGTGTCACAGCAGCTGTGATCTGTCTCATCATCCTGAATACGTCTGGTTCAAGAATGAAGAGATCATCCAGACAGGATCTTCTCTTCTAGTCTCCTCTGGTTCTACAGACAGATATTCCTGTTATTTAAAAGGATCTTTGGAACAAGGTTCTCCTGCAGTGTGTAAGTTGACTCCAGTGTGTCGGCCTGTGGAGCTTCAACAACATTTCATATGGAGACACCAGACCGCTGCATGTAAACTAGAGGCATCAAAAAGATGAAGCACCACATTCCTCAGGAGGTGGAGCCGTGGTCCACTGACCAGAGGGTCGCTGGTTCAATCCCCGGCCCCTGCAGTCTACGTGTAGAAGTGTCACTCACACACTGACACAACAATAGGATTCTAATCAATCAATAACTCCTCCAACAACTAGCAGTGAGAGGACAGACTCAGCTAAGGACACAAGCAGCATCTAAAGAGAAGAATGTGTGGAGATATGAACATTACAAAGGATTAAAGGCTGCTTATTGTCACTTTACACCTGCAGGAGTCTCACCTGTGACACCTGCTGTGATGAAGAATAGAGAAAGACACACAAGTATTCATTCAAAGGATCAACTATCTACACTGACATCTTCTAACCTCTTAGTGTCTTTATTCATGTCTCCTCCAGATGGTCCACAGCGTCCCTCTGTGTCAGTGAGTCCCTCTGCTGAGATGATGGAGGGTGGTTCAGTGAATCTGACCTGTAGCACTGATGCTAACCCAGCAGCTAACTACACCTGGTACAAGGAGAATGGAACTTCAGACCCTCATCTTCTCAGTGAAGGCCCTCAGCTGGTCTTCATCTCCATCCAGTCCTCTGACTCTGGAAGGTATTCCTGTGCAGCTGAGAACCAGCTGGGGAGGAAGAGGTCTGACTTCATCTCTATCGATGTGAAATGTGAGTGAAACACAACCTTCTGAAAAACAACATAATCACTACTAAGGTAGTGTTTTGTTATGAACTTCTGTTTATTTAACTCTAACTTGTAACTAGAAAATGCATTTCCTGCTGAAAATGCATTGGAATGCAGAAAGCTGAAATAATTTCAAAAAGTTGCTTCAAGTACAGAAATGAAACACGATGAAATTATTCTAAACATTGCTGAAAGAATAGAAAAAGCTGAAATTCATTGAAAAATTGATGAAAATACAGAAATGTGAAAAGCTGAAATGAACCTGAAAGAATTGCAAAAAAACAGAAGTGGGAGAAGCTTCTATGAATTTGAAAAAATACAGAACTAATAAAAGCTGAAATTAATTTAAACATTGCTGAAAGAATAGAAATAGGAAAAGCTGAGAATTAAAAAATATTTTTTTTGTAGTAATATAAGGTTTAGTACTAGTTATAGTTGTAATTGTGGAACTAGCAGTAGAATAAGTAAGTACTAGTTGTACTAGTATTTGAAAGCAATTGTGGTGTACCTATGGTTTAGGTACAGGCTTTTATTTTGAAATAATGGAATTGAGTGAGGGGGGGTTGGGAGAGAGAATGGTTTTCATTTAAACTGAATGAACTTGGTAAATGGTCTTGTACAGCGCTTTTCTAGTCTTCTGACCACTCAAAGCGCTTTAACACTACATGACATCATTCACCCATTAATACACTGATGACACAACCCACCATACACAGTGGCACCTGCCCATGTGCACAGAACAAACAAGACAGGAGAAGATCTTGGCAACAGGTCAAAATAAAATATAAAAACATTTTGCATGGTTGGCGAGTGCCTTAAAAGTTTGCAAATGGTGTAGAAATTACTGAGAGCTTCGTGCTGGTCCCATCAAAAACGCCCCTGTAGTATCTTGGATACTAAGTTGACCGTCATGTGTTGATGATGTCACAGAGGTGAGCGGGTTTGTGAAATAATAAGGATGGACGCATACAGCGCCAACGACTAATATTATTAGTACTACGTGTTTTACTTGGACAATTAAATGTCAGTGGACACACAAATACTACAGCCCCCATCATGATTACAATTGTTCACTCCTCAGTGCGCAGTTTCGGCCAGCAGCCCACCCCCCCCCCCCCCCCCCCCCCCTAACCGGTCCGCCCGCAACTTTTGACGTGCTTATAATCCGACGGACCTTCTTGCGGTCCGAGAAAAAGGTTATTAATAGTATATTAAGTTGACGCTTTGTTGCTTAAAATAAAGACCAAACGAAAAGAATAAAACAATCTTCTGTCATTTGCGTAAGAAAATATACTCTCGTGTCTGCAGCTCAATGACAACACCGAAGGAACAACGTCACGGCCCCGGTTTACATCTCCAGCAGACTGAAAATGCTGGGGTCTCGTACGGAGGCGGTGGGCGAAGAGAGACGTGTAGCCTCTTTAGCAATCGCCCTCTCATAGGGTTCCTGTAGTAGCTAGCTACTTTGTTAGCTACTACAGGACACCATTAAATCATAGGGAGGGGGGGATGCTGACAATCCCATACGGCCGGAAGGACACGGCCAGCCTGTCGGACCGCACTGGATGAATTTGGGTCGCGAGTTTGATATATGTGGAGTACAGCGTGCAGATAGCGTGAGGGTGTCTTCTCACTGGTGTTGATTCTAACATTCCTTCCAGAACGACCATCTGCCTCTGTATTTTGAGGGGTTTGGATTGTGTAATGGCAAAATATAATGATGCCATAATGTTTTATTAGATTAATGTCTAAAACCAATCATGACTTTAATTCTGAGGAAGTTCCGGGACACCAGCTGTGTGTGAACTATCTGAGCAGGAGAATCTCAGAGCACCTCTCCTCTTTGATCCCATTTGTCTTTGCATAACACCGCTGCGTGGAGGAAGGAGAAGGTGTGAATTTCTTTGGCTATTGTCCTACATCTAATCAAACATCTGTTGCAAACATCTTGAGTTTCCCTTCAAGTCTGGGACCTCCTTGACTGTCTCAAACTCTTTAGCATAACAAAACCAAGGTGTTACCCCTTCCAATGTATAAATATAGCCGTGTTCCTCTCAAACATTAAGAAGAAGCCTGTCCATGTATAGCTGTCGCAGACCTCTTCTTCCTTGCAAGATATAAACGGAAAATGCAACTTTGATTGACAAGAGACTTTTCAACTGATTCCCGATTGCACGAGAAAATCTGCCACAACAATTGTTTCTCCAACACCTCCCCTCACTGTCTGTTTAGTGTGCAGCAGTTAGCCCTCAACAACAGTTGCCAAGGCAACGGGACCCAATAACACGGCCGCCGCTCCGACCATCCAGCTACGTTATATCGAATAGACGTTGATATTTAATTTGATCACCTGCATAAAGATGATCTTAAGGTCCCAGATATTCTGTTTCACTGAGTTAAAGATCTTATTTTTGTCCTGTTGGTCACTCCACAATTCATCCTCCATCCATAATGGTTTATATTTGTTGTTGTTTGTTTTCTTTCCAGTGGAGGAAAAGAAGGCTCCCCAGGGTCAATAACAAAAACGCCAGCTGTTGCATCCACATCTGCTATCTTTGCTGGTGATTATGATCCTCGCTTTCTTCCTCTAGTTTAGGTGAGCGGTTCAGCTGCACTGTGATTATATTACAGATATAGATCTCACATTCATAAAGTCGATTTGATCATATATTTTTTATGTAATGAATTCCTCTTTTGAGAAGAAAAAGGTTCACAAAGCATCCACCCTGCAGAGAGAGCAGATGACAGCGCTCAATGAGCAGTCCTTTCAAATCTAATGAGCTAAATATTACTTCCAGTTCAAGTAAAGTTTCTTTAAGTACATTTATCTATAAATAGTCTTTACCAATATGCTTGTATTGATTTTCATAATTCCTACTTAAGTTGCATCAGAAGCTGCTAACCGCAAGGTTGGCGGTTCAAATCCCGGCTGCTCCATGTGTCGTGTTGAAGTGTCCCTGAGCAAGACGCTGCTCCCCAGGCAAAATGTAAAAAAACATGCAATGTGAGTCGCTTTGGATTAAAACCTCAGCTAAATGACATGTAATGTACTTAATATCAGATCTAGAAGTCCAATTTAGCCCCTTTAAGTTGATTTATATTCACTGAATGTGACAATATTACATTTTATCAAAGCAAAGTGTTATTTTCTCTCATGAATATGTTTAATTGTATTAAGTATTATTGTTCATAATCTGCTAATTGATTTGTTTCTGAAGCTATCACATAAAGGTATTTCCTTTGGTTTTGGAGCAGATGTAACGTTATACCGTTTCAACCGGTATAAGATTGCTTTACGGCAGGAGTCCCCAACCACCGGGCTGCGGACCGGTACCAGTGCGTGGGCCATTTGCTACCGGGCAGCGCCACAGAAAGATGTTTTTTGATTTTGTTGTCATTTGAATTTTTTTCTGAAAATTGTTTTATTTTGAAAATCGAACAGATTCTCTCTTACGTGTGCTCATCCCTCTTCACATATTTCCTGATATATTTTTTTACAGGACATTTTTAAAACTGTTTAGGCTTCGTGTACCTATAAAAAATAGCAAATGTTTTAAATACAAAGAGCTATTCAAATATTGTTTGATGTAAGTAATGTAAAATGTATGAATATGTAATATTTTACTTTTGTGTTATGGTTAATAAATCTATTATTGGCATTTTTTGTGTTTTAACTGTTCTCAGGTTATTGCACAGTTAAATCAATGGTTTTTATTCAATGAAAACACAGCCTGTGTCATCTAAGGCAGTAATTCTCAACTGGTGGTGGGTCGCGGACCTGTTTTTAATGGGTCCAGGGCCTTTTCATGGGAATATAAAATTTAGAATTATAAAATAAAATCACAAAAAATTCATCCTGTGATTTCTTTTTGAAGGGCCTTTTTTAATGCAGCGGAATGTCGTTTCATTTGCTGGCTCGTCCATCCATGTTTTCAGCAGCGTGTGCCAGGTTGGGTCAAACCATTCTGATGTGGGGGAGACATTGGGTTTTTGGATAATTAAACATCCTGAATATAAAATATAAAATTCAGCTTATGAACTTGATTTTGAATAAATTTGAGAAGTTTAGAATGTTCCTCGATTTGGGTCGCGGCTTGTCATTAAGTGGTGATGGTGGGTCCTGGAGCCAGAACAGTTGAGAACCACTTCTCTAATGTTTATTCTCTGTAGTGACATTTATAGTAACATATATACTGATATTCCAAACCATACCACACACAAGGGTTTCCTTTTATCCTACAGGAAAATAAATAGTCCAAATACACAAAGTAGTTATAATCGTTTTATAATTGGTGTGCCATTTTCAGAGGGACTAAAGGGTTAAACTGTCTCTGCTCGTTTACTGAAGCAACAGAACAATACCTGGAAATACATTTCATAATGTGTGTCTGCTTCAGCCGCTACGCCTAGTAGTTTTGTTATATGGGAAAAAAAGGGATTAACAGTAGTAAAACTCTAGTTTTCTTAGTTTTTGAGTACAAACTCAGGACAAACCAGGAGAGAACTATACTGGTATCTATGTAAGAAATGTAATATGAATGAATATGTACTTTTTATATGTTAAAATATCAATTATTGGAATGCTTTTGTTGTTGTGGTTGTTGTTGTTGTTTAATCGTTCTAAAGCGTTCTAAAGTTCTAAATTGCATGAATTAATCAATCATTTTTATTTCATGAAAATCTTTTTCACAACTTGTTTACAGCTTTTACTTCACATTTTAGGCTCATTAAACTAGAAAAATCTAAATACAGCCAAAATCCACATTAATGCAGTACGAAATGTTGGAATTAAACAGTTTAATTGATTTTGCACAGGTGATCAGTCTGTTTTTATCGAGGAGGGGTTGATTGTTTAGTGGTACAGCAGCAAAAAGGAAGGAGGCTCGGTTCATGTCCCTCACACAGAGACCTAAATCTATGGTTTATATAAAGACGTATTCTGCCCCCTAAAGGTCGACGTTTGAACACGTTTACTCTGGGTCTCCTTAAACTGTTTCTGCTATGTTAATTAGAGCAACAACACAATACGAGCACACAATACGTGCACACATCCCATCATACCAGGATGATTTATTTAAATTCATTAATGAGATTTTCTTCTAATGTTACTTCTAGGATACAAACGTTACATTGCGTTGACTCTTACTGTGAAAAGGTACGTACTTCCGGTTTAAATGATACGCTTCATGTTTTTATTTTATGAGAAAAAAATAAAAAGGAGATTTACGGTAATAAAGGTCGGCCATATTTCTCGCGTTTTGGTTGAAAGCGAAACTCGAGAATCGGTGAAGTTTCACAATTTCCGTTTGGTCGTTTTACCGTTAAAACAAGTTTAAAAGGAGCGAGCAGCTACGAGTTCATCAGCCTCCTCTTTAGTGTAGACGTGTTTGTGGTGACTTAGTGAATAAAGAGTTTCTGATCTGAGGAGCAGCTATGAGTTCATCAGCCGGTGGATTAGTCGTCTTCCTTCTCTCTGTACAAGGTACTGTACTTCTACATTTAGATTGGGAGGCCGTTAGCACCTCACACACACACAGGGAGCTGGCTTTTTACTTCATACACAGGTCTGATGGCATCAAACACAAATAAGGACTAAATGAACATTAACAAAGAAGAAATGTCTCTGTTCAACTTCCTCTAATCGTTCAGCAGCGTTTCTTTGCATTACAACACATTTAGAGGCTGGGAGTCACTCACAGTCTCTGAGGAGCTTTGTTCTGCTTTTTGTTGCGTTTTATTGTGTATTTTTTGTATTCTCTTCCTGGTTGTGTTGAGAATTCAGATTCTGTGGTTTCAGAAAAACAAATACAATTATGGAAAATTATTCTTAGTGTTTGTTGGCTTTCTTAAAGTCATTCCCTCTAAAGTGTTGACGCCCTTGTCCTCAGTGAGGTGTGACCTCTGTCTCCCAGTATTGTTGCCCTCAGTGTTGTGGTTTCTCTCCAGTTTCCATCTCCACTCTGCAGCAGACTGACCACAGACAGAAGAGCACAGAGCAAAGCCCTCTTCTTCTCATCAACCAAACCCTTCTAATACTTCAACTTGAGCTTTTTCAAGTCCACAGGTTCAATACATCGCTGTTCCTTCCAGCTGCAGAGTTCATGTGGACATCGTGGACTCTTTCATTACTTTCTATAAACTCAATGATTTTCATATTTCTCATCATATCTTTTCTCTTCAGTAAACTACCAATGAGAGTGTGTCCTGTGATGTTGTTCTGAGTGTGACTGTGGTTCCTGATGTGCTGTGTTACAGTGATACAGAGTCAGGATGGATGGGGAGTGACTTACCGTCAGACTAAGGTCTGTGGTCTAAAAGAATCAGAAGTGGTAATAAGCTGTATCATCACACACCCACCTGGAATAAATCCCTCTGATATAAAGGAAAGATTTTGGTTCACTAAAGAGAAAGATGGTGAACCTGTGGATCTGAGGAGAGACTCTGAGTATTCAGGCCGTGTGGAAAACAATTGTTATACAAAGGGTTGCACTCTGATCATTGCAAACCTGAGAGAGAGCGACTCAGCTGAGTACAAATTCACATTCAGGACAAACAAAGGAGAGAAATATACTGGTTCACCTGGAGTCACTTTGTTTGTCACAGGTAACATTTAAATTCACATATTAATCATCTCCAAATGTTCAACATCTATAAAACTAGAGTATTGATGTCTTCTGTGAATGTTTACAGTTTATTAAATAATATTCACAGACTCAGGTCTCCAGGTGCAGGTGAGCAGATCAAATTCTACCTGGTTGGAGCTGACGTGTCACAGCAGCTGTTATCTGTCTCATCATCCTGGATACGACTGGTCCAAGAATGGAGAGATCATCAAGACAGGATCTTCTCTTCCAGTCTCCTCTGGTTCTTCAGACAGATATTCCTGTTTTTTAAGTGGATATTGGGATCAAGGTTCTCCTGCAGTGTGTAAGTTGACTCCAGTGTGTCGGCCTGTGGAGCTTCAACAACATTTCATACGGAGACACCAGAGCGCTGCATGTAAACTAGAGGCATCAAAAAGATGAAGCACCACATTCCTCAGGAGGTGGAGCCGTGGTCCACTGACCAGAGGGTCGCTGGTTCAATCCCCGGCCCCTGCAGTCTACGTGTAGAAGTGTCACTCACACACTGACACAACAATATGATTCTAATCACAGCTGTAAACACACTGGAGTCTAAATGTTAAAGTACACACAGCTGCATATTGATGTCATTCTGTTTTTATGTCACTCAGTGTCCTTCACACCTCTCACTTCACCTAATCCGTTCATTCTGTACTCTTCTAGTCACATTCACCTCATCAGCCCAAATGCACTCACCTGTCTACCCTACTCACTACCTTCAGTATTTAAACCGCAGTCACTCACTGGCTGCCACATTTGTCTCCGCATTCATGCCAGACCTTCCAGCACTTTCCTTTGGATTGATTCCCTGGTGCCGACCCTGCCTGCCCGTCTCGCTCCTGCGCCAGTAAGCCACCTTGCCTTCAGTCCCAGACCACGTCTTTTTCCACTAACTGTTTGTTTGCAATGAGGAAAATAAATGACTCTTATTGGAACCAATATTGTCTGTTTGTTGTACTGCATCTGGGTCCAAACCTCACGTGTTACATATTAATAGAAACAAAATATAAACTTTTACCAGAAAAGGAACAAAAAAACAATAACCTGATAATCTGAAATTATTTTTTGGAGGTTGATCAAACTTAACTCAGGCATAATTGAAACATTTGGTCCTTAAAACTTTGATTTATTTATAGTAATTATTTATAAAGTACCCATTTTCTGAAGTGACAAATATTATATTTTTGATAATAAATGTGTTAACACATGAGTGCTGCTACAATATCAGAGGCTGGACAGAATAATATGATTTCCCTAAAGACTCAAGTGGATTCTTCCAGAACAGAAGTAGAAGTGATGTGTCAGCTGGGTGGAGGAAACAATCAATATCTACGCTAATCAATATCTTCTAACCTCTTAGTGTGTTTATTCATGTCTCCTCCAGATGGTCCACAGCGTCCCTCTGTGTCAGTGAGTCCCTCTGCTGAGATGAAGGAGGGTGGTTCAGTGAATCTGACCTGTAGCACTGATGCTAACCCAGCAGCTAACTACACCTGGTACAAGGAGGATGGAACTTCAGACCCTCTTCTTCTCAGTGTAGAACCTCAGCTGGTCTTCATCTCCATCCAGTCCTCTGACTCTGGAAGGTATTCCTGTGCAGCTGAGAACCAGCTGGGGAGGAAGAGGTCTGACTTCATCTCTATCGATGTGAAATGTGAGTGAAACACAACCTTCTGAAAAGCAACATAATCACTACTAAGGTAGTGTTTTGTTATGAACTTCTATTTATTTAACTATAACATCTAATAATATGTTCACACGTTTCCTCCAGATGCTCTGAAGATTTCCTTTGTGTCGATGAGCTCATCTGGTGACATCATAAAGGGAAGTTCAGTGACTCTGAACTGTAGCACTGATTCTAACCCAGCAGCTAACTACACCTGGTACAAGAAGAATGGAACTTCAGACTCTCGTCTTCTCAGTGAAGGACCTCAGCTGGTCTTCATCTCCATCCAGTCCTCTGACTCTGGAAGGTATTCCTGTGCAGCTGAGAACCAGCTGGGGAGGAAGACGTCTGACTTCATCTCTATCGATGTGAAATGTGAGTGAAACACAACCTTCTGAAAAGCAACATAATCACTACTAAGGTGGTGTTTTATTATGAACTTCTATTTATTTATCTATAACTTGTAATAACATGTGGACATGTCTCCTCCAGATGGTCCACAGCGTCCCTCTGTGTCAGTGAGTCCCTCTGCTGAGATGATGGAGGGTGATTCAGTGACTCTGACCTGTAGCGCTGATGCTAACCCAGCAGCTAACTACACCTGGTACAAGAAGAATGGAACTTCAGACCCTCATCTTCTCAGTGAAGGACCTCAGCTGGTCTTCAGCTCCATCCAGTCCTCTGACTCTGGAAGGTATTCCTGTGCAGCTGAGAACCAACTGGGGAGGAAGAGGTCTGACTTCATCTCTATCGATGTGAAATGTGAGGGAAACACAACTTTTTAAAAGCAACATAATCACTACTAAGGTAGCGTTTTATTATTCACTTTTTTTGGTTAACTATAACTTGTAATAATATGTTCACACGTCTCCTCCAGATGGTCCACAGCGTCCCTCGGTGTCAGTGAGTCCCTCTGCTGAGATGATGGAGGGTGGTTCAGTGACTCTGACCTGTAGCACTGATGCTAACCCAGCAGCTAACTACACCTGGTACAAGGAGGATGGAACTTCAGACCCTCGTCTTCTCAGTGAAGAACCTCAGCTGGTCTTCAGCTCCATCCAGTCCTCTGACTCTGGAAGGTATTCCTGTGCAGCTGAGAACCAGCTGGGGAGGAAGAGGTCTGACTTCATCTCTATCGATGTGAAATGTGAGGGAAACACAACTTTTTAAAAGCAACATAATCACTACTAAGGTAGAGTTTTGTTATTCACTTTTTTTGGTTAACTATAACTTGTAATAATACGTTCACATGTCTCCTCCAGATGGTCCACAGCGTCCCTCTGTGTCAGTGAGTCCCTCTGCTGAGATGATGGAGGGTGATTCAGTGACTCTGACCTGTAGCACTGATGCTAACCCAGCAGCTAACTACACCTGGTACAAGGAGCATGAAGACTCACCACGAGCATCAGGACAGATGTTCACCATCACTGACTTCAGAGCTGAACACAGTGGGAATTATTCCTGTGAAGCCCAGAACCAGATGGGACGTAGTAACTCCACCTTACTTCAGATTACTTTTTCAGGTAAATCTGTGGGACTAGAAGGCAGAGGTGGGATCAAGTCACTGTTAGGCAAGTCACAAGCAAGTCTCAAGTCATTACCCTCGAGTCCCGAGTCAAGTCGAGTCAAAGACGATGCAAGTCCCAAGTTGAGTCACAAGTCACAGCCAACAAGTCTCAAGTCGAGTCACAAGTCGTACCATTTTAGTTTCGAGTCATTTCGAGTCCTTTTATTATAGTGGGGACGGGGAACCCTGGGTGATGGTGCGCTGCCTCACAGACCTAGACTACGTAGGGAAGGGTGATGGTGGATGGACTGTGACTGTGTTATAGTACTGTAACGCTCACCCCAATGCTGCAGCGTAAATAAGGAGGCTTGCAACTCCGCTGCATTTATTTATATAAAACAACTCAACTTCGGTCACTGTTGGCCGTCACCACGCCGAACGAACACTTCCGCATACACAGCCCCCCAAAACTCGGGTTGTCTCGCGTAACTACAGCTGGTAACAGAGCATAACGTGAACACATGCAACATCTGCATAACTGATTAACTAATAACTTTAAACTCAGCTCATTACACTACTTTAAAACGGACGTTGACATAATGTTGGCGAGGATTTCCATCGGAGTCTGAATCCGGGTTCAAAAATCCCGATTTTTGTAACCATGAACGAGCTGTCTCGTTGATACGGTCAAATGGACTGCAGTGATTGGATGTCGTGCAGGCAGCGCGCGCTCTCTGCATACAGGTGGCGCACATTTTTTTGACAGATGCAGATAAACAGAGCGGCGCGGTGGTGTGAAAATGTTTTCCCACAGTTTTCATGGGAAGTAGCAAGTCTTCTCGAGTCAAAGGGCTCGAGTCCAAGTCAAGTCACGAGTCATCGGTATTCAAGTCCAAGTCGAGTTGCAAGTCTTTGTACGTTTTGTCGAGTCGAGTCTCAAGTCATCAAATTCATGACTCGAGTCTGACTCGAGTCCAAGTCACATGACTCGAGTCCACACCTCTGCTAGAAGGTGAACCTGAGCAGATACACTATGACCCCCTGAGAATCAGACCCTGGACCCTCGGTTCATCACTTTAAAGCTTCACCAGCTGAGCGTCCTGGCAGACATCACGTGGTCTGATGCTGATCATCTCATCAAATGATGGAGTCAGAAGTGTAGAAGGAACCAGAAGAGTCACAGCCCTCCTAGAAGATCTGAATATGTTGATACCTGAACACAGTGTGTAGCTGTAAGAATGCAGGAGCAGTTCAGCAAGAGAAACCAGTCTGGAACAAACAGAATGTTCTGTTAGCAATACAACAGTTAGCTAGCATGCTAACTAGTTAGCTTAGAGTATTATAGTATTTTGGGGGTAGAGTTAAAGTTCATCATCTGCATAGAGCAGATCTTTAGGTCCCAGATATTCTTTCACTGAGTCAAAGATCATATGTTTGACCAGTTGGTCACTCCTAATTCATTCTCCATCTAATCATCAATCATAATAGTTTATATTTGTTGTTTGTTTTATTTCCTGTGTAGGAAAAGAAAGCTTCTTATGGTCAATAACAACAACAGCAGCTGTTGCGTCCACATCTACTATTTTCCTGATGATCACGATCCTTGCTGCCTTTCTCTGGATCAGGTGAGTGGTTCAGCTTCACTGTGATAAAATGCAGATATGGATCTTTCATTCACTTGATTTGATCATTTATTTGTTTGTCCATTCATTCTTCTGTCCAGAAGAAAAATGTCCTCACAAAGCTTTTTCCCATGGAAGATACCAGACAACAGCGCTGAGGTGAGGAGGAAGAGCTCAGTGTGGAGTTCTATTTGAACATTCATCATATTTTATATAACAGATATTCTCATCGTTTTCATCTCCAAAAGGTCAAACTACATCCACGTTTTACTTAATGTTCTTATTGAATCTGTGTGTGTCCTTCTTGTGTACAGCGTGCACAGTATCCACAGACACATTACATGTCATTCAGCTGACGCTTTCATCCAAAGCGACTTACTTTGCTTTTTAACCCATGGCTTACATTTTGCCTGGGGAGAAATTAGGGGTTAGGTGTCTTGCTCAGGGACACTTCGACATGGTCCATGGGGCAGATGAAGGGCCCAAAGAAGTAATTACAGCCCCCCTGCAGATATTCTGCTATTTGGTCCTTTGTACTACAGTCCAACAATAAACCTATTCATCCAATAAGTATTTACTGTTCTTTGATGCAGATCCCACTGGTGCAGCTTTGCAGCGTGAACTTTTCCGGAACCCGGAAGGATCTTCTCTACTCCAACATCAGGCCAGCTCGCCCCTCCAGGGGCAAGCAGGAAGAGGAGGAAGAGGAGTACATGTATCAACTTTAAAAGTTCTGGTGCTGCCAGTGAGTGAGACTTTGACAATTTTGCTGCTTTTATCATCACTGTTTGTTTAAACATGTTAATTCTTCATGGTGTGAGTTTACGGTTTTTTAACTGATGGAGGTGTGAAGGAGCTGTGGATGATTCTTCTGCTCTGTACAGCACCGTCAGCAAAGCACCAAGAGAATGAAGCCACACGGACATGTGGTACTTTACATAGTTTAAGCACACTGTAACAAATTACTGTAACAAATTACTGTAACAAATTACTGTAACAAATTACTGTAAAATTACGAGGAATTCTCAACAGTAGCATACTGTTATTCGTCAATACAGTACTGTAAAATATTGCAAAGGTTGATGTCTTGGAAGAATATATTTTTTGCAGTACAGTAGAGTGTTCCGATTGTATTGAACAGTTATTTAAGTATCTTGAATGTTTTTTGTTGTTGAATATGTTTCCATTTGTTGCACCATACTACCAGATCTATACAAGCATCTTCAAGTTACATTCATCTATAAAGAGTCTTTACCAATTTTGCCAATATGCTTCTATTTATTTTCCTAATTTTTTACCTTTTTGTATAAGAACTTTTCTCAACTTAAAGCGGCTGAATTGGACTTTCAGAGCCTTAATATTACATCTAAATGTCCAATGTAGACTTTTTGAGTTGACACATATCTATATCTATATATAGATATATATCCCCTCCATAAGACATCTGGGCACCACATAAGTGGGAGTTTGGTTCATTACAAAATAAGTGTTAAATAATGTAAGTTATAACACTGAGATCAGCACATTTTCCTCTGGTTTTGGAGAAGATGTGTAACAGATGTGTTGTTGAAGATCAAGATAATCAATTAAACCTCAAAGTAGGGATTACCAATAATAGCAAAGCTCAGTTACAAAAGCAGTGGCACAACCTGAATTATACTTCTACTGGCTGTTTCTATGGCGACTAGTGCTTCCGGTTGACGTTGCCACAAGAAACCATGGCAACGTCAACCGGGCCCCGCCCAGCCTCAGCTGCTCCTTATCAGAGAAACTGGAACAAGGTCGGCGGTCGGGAACACCGAGGGCTGAATGTGTGTGTGGGCAGAACCCGTGCTGCAGGAATGTGCTGGAAACTAGATAAATATCCTGAGGAAGTCCCAAGTTCTGCGTGGAGGCCCTTGATCTGATTCCTGTTGATCCCCCGTTGAATTGTTCCACAGATGTGTGGTGGTTGTTCGTGCATCGTGCAGCCTGGGAGTGTTTGATTGACCTCTGAACTGTCCCTACTGTTCTATGTTCTAATCTGAATGACTGACTGACAGTGTTGGGAAAGTTCACTTTCTACATGAACTAGTTCAAAGTTCAGTTCACAAATTTTAAAATGAACTAGTTCAGTTCATAGTTCAAACTTCAAAATATTTGAACTAAGTTCACAGTTCCAACTAGTTTAGTTATTTTTTTTCCATATGTTGGTGTAAGCTATTCTTTTTCAAAATTATTGCCACAGCCCATATAGAACCACAGACAGCAATTATTTTATCAGTTTTAACACTGAAGCTATGCATCAGATTTAATCTTCATATCTAATTTTGAATCCTTATCCAACCAGGGTTTACATTAGCATTGAGGGGATTGTTGCTTTAATGTTGCTGTCCATTCACTCCACACTAGCAGCAGCTGCAGCGTTCAACCCTACAGTACATTCTCAAACACATGCTGCTTGAATGGTCTTTTTTAATAAGGAATAAAAACAGTATACAAATAGTGACAGTTATCATTAAAGTGCAAATGTTTGCAAAGAAAGGTCAGATTCCTCCCATCCTCACCCACCTTGTCAGTAACTTCATAAAACTCTTTTAAATTATTATACGCCGCCTCTTTGCTACACGCAGATGTCGCCTCCATGCATTTCTTTTTTTTTGATGACGCATGCGCGGTGCGACGCTGGAGACTCGTGTTGCCAGATCGGGTGTTTTTTCCGCTATTTATTAAGGCGCGTTTACGGTGAGTTTTCTATAGAAATCTGGCAAAAAAATTAAAGCCACGTGCAATGATAATCATTTAGAAACAAAATCTTTATTCATAAATGTTGAATACAGTTTAAACTTTAATTATAAGTGATAAGTGATCTTAGCTCAAAGACAAACGCAATGATTATTTGCTTATTTACTTTTTTGGAATTCAAAATAAAATTTAGTTCCATAATGGGAGCCCAAATAAAACAAATCTATTACAAGTTTTCAGAATGTTGGATCAAAATCAGAGATAACTTTTCAATTGGAATCAAGTTCAAATCAAATTCAAACCAAGATAAATGTTAGAAAATATATAACATAACATCACATCTTAGTTTAAGACATGGCTTGAGTTACTTGACGTTGGTAACCAATGTCATGTTTTTCAATACACATCAGACGCGAGAAAAAGCTGCTCTTAGTTATGACGTTAACTCTGTCATCATGCCCCCTCCCCTTCCAGGTCCATGTACTGTTCTTATAAACATCAATGAACCAACACACATTTACAACAAATACCTAAACCAACCAGCGACTGTCCGCATCCGCCCGTAATCATTAGTGAAAAGTGACTTTAATGGCTTAACTTTCAGGCTGACTAACATCCTTCTGAGGTTTTGACGGTTTTATATATAGTTTATACTTCATATTATGAACAGAAATGGATGAAAGTGAGCTCAGGCAGACAAGTTATAAACCTGAAATATCACTTTCTAAGTCAGTAACATTATAGAATAAATACACAAAGAAACTGAACGTCTCTCGGTTACGTATGTAACCTTCGTACCCTGAAGGGAACGAGACGCTGCATAAAAACGCTGTGGGAACGCCTCTGCGTGACCGCGTCATGAAGCACGTGTGAAATCTAACCAATGGCGAGCTGGTACGTCATAAGCGGGCGACGCTGGGACCAGGGCGCTATAAAGGGACCCGAAGGGCAGGACCATTCATCTCTGAAAGGTAGAATCAACTGCCACGGGCAGGCCCGGGAGTATGGCAGAACGTTTACGCAGCGTCTTCAGGGAACGAAGGTTACATATGTAACCGAGAGACGTTCCCTCTCAGGGAACTCGAGATGCGTAAAGACGCTGTGGGAACCCTATACCCACTCACCATATGAGCAAGTGACCGTGGTGTGAAGTTTAAGACGCACACTCAGATGAGCACCTGTGCTCCAGGTGTAGCGTTAAGGCCAAGGTGGTAAAACCTCACAAACGTGTGGGGAGAGGACCAGCCTGTCGCCATGCAAACGTTGTGTGGCGATACTCTTCCCGACAACAGGGCTTTAGAAGCCGCCATACCCCTAGTAGAATGGGCCCGGACAGCCAAGGTGCGGAATGGCCGTCCAATTCATAAGCAAGTGTGATGGCCTCAACCACCCACTTGCTCATCCTCTGCTTAGTCACCGGGAAATAGCAAGCAGGAAGAGGTTCTTAAGAGCCACACACTTCACTGCAACCTCCGCCATGGGCTCGAAGGGAGCACCGGAGAGACCCTCTAGTACGATGGCCAAGTCCCAAGACGGAACTCCAGTGCTGGCTGCTGGCCTCAGCCTCAGGGTGCCACGAAGGAAGCGGGATGCCAGCGGGCTGTCTCCCCAGAGAACGCCCGTCCATATACCTTGATGGTGGACGGGAATAAACCTGTGGCAAAACGCTCCTGCAGGAACTCCAGTACTGAACCGACTGGGCAGTTAACTGGGTCCAGCTGTTGTTGCCCACACCAAGTGGCAAAGAGCTTCCATCTACCGCCGTACGCTTCCTCGTGGCGGGGGCTCTGGATTGGAGGATGGTCTCCACGACTTTGTTCGAGAGACCGGCTCCTAGGAGGCGGATCCCTTCGAGGGCCACGCCGACGGTTTCCATAGCGCGAGGCGAGGGTAAACAATGGACCCCGACGCCTGAGACAGCAGGTCCACCCTGATGGGGGTCTCCAACGGAAGACCTGCGAGGAGCGACAAAAGGTCCGCGAACAATACTAGGGCCGGCCAGAGCGGGGCTACAAGCAGTAGGCCACCGTCCTGACGGACCCTCTCCAGAATCCCCGGGAGCAGAGCAACCGGGGAAAAGGCGTACAGACATGACCTCGGCCATGCCTGCCCCTGCACAGGGGCAGAATGCACAAGGGAGAAACACAGAGGACAATGAGTGGTCTCTCTGAAGGCAAACAGGTCTACCTCAGTAAGACCGCCTTTCCACAGGAGCTCCACCACCTCGGGGTGGAGTCCAGTCCCCGGGCCTCAGCCTCTGTCCCCCATATGGCCAGAGCCCGCAGGCAACGCCGTGTGACCTTGATCAGACGGCGCTGGTTTCCCCTCGGGGAAAACCCCTTGGCCCTGAGCCACCACTGCAACGGTCTCAAGTGTAACGGGCCGCTAAAGCATCAGGTAGGATGCCGCTGACAGGAGACCTAACAGTCTCTAAAACTATTTCACAGTGAGTGGCTGGCCTAGCTTGTCCTGCTTGACTGCAGAGAGGATCGAAACTACTCGAGCGGGAGACGGATGTGCCCAGGAAGGTGGTCCTATGCACTGGGGACGGCACGCTTTTCCTGGCGTTGAGTCTCAGCCCCAGACGCTTGATGTGGGCAAGCACAACACCTCGATGTTGGGCCGCCAGCCGCACGGATGGCGCTAGAATCAACTAGTCGTCTATGTAGTTCAAAATGCGGATGCCCTGGAGACGCAATGGTGCCAGAGCAGCGTCCACGCATTTGGTAAACGTACGGGGTGAGAGGGCTAGGCCGAACGGAAGAGCCCAGTATTGGTAAGTTTTGTCCCCAAAAGCGAACCTCAGGAACTTCCTGTGTCGTGGGAGGATGGAAATATGAAAGTAAGCGTCCTGAAGATCTACCGTGACAAACCAGTCCTCGGACCTGATCTGTGCCGCGATCTGTTTGAGAGTGAGCATCTTGAAGCTCAACTCCGCAACCACGCGGTTCAAACGGCGAAGATCTAGTATCGGACTAGTGTAGTAGAGCCGGAACCCTCCTCGTGCTCGCTGGACCCGGTCGTGCCCCGAAGCGGCGGCGGGGAGAACGGACCGACTCCCGGAGAGCCCCCGAGCGGCCCCGCGGACGTGCCGTCGTCGGGCTCTTACGAGGTAGCACCATCGTATGCAGGCAGGAAGCCGCCTGCACTGCCGCCGAGCCAGGGCCGCATCCGCAGCCGGTCGACTCAAACACTAACAAACTGCAGTCCGTCCTAGTCTTAAAAAGAATCCTTTAAAACAGCTATATTAAGGGCGTGAGGATCTTTGGTGGCCAGTCTGTGGTCCATCTCCTCCCGCTGGGCCGTGCTCCACCACCTGAGGCCTCCAGGCCCTCACTGTGAAGGCCGTGTGAGCCGTGGAGTTGAAGATGCTCGTGTGAGACCCTGGTTTCTTTCCCACGGTTGGTTTTTTGTTGTACTTGTTAGAGTCTGAGGGTCGTCGCAGGACCTGCTCAACTTTGTAGCCTGTCCTAGACTGTGGGTTAAAAATGTGGGGCAGACACATAAAACCGATCTCTGATTCCTGGTCTATTTTTTTATTTGTTTCTATGGACCAGGATGTCTTTCAGGTTTTCATTCCTACGGAAGGCAGCGATCACTCCACTGTCCTCCAGCAGAGCTCCCTCGCCCCCAATTTAGGGTCAGTAATAGCCTAACCCTATTTTCCAAAAAAAACACCCGGAATGTTTAATTTGGCTGTATTGAACACCATTATTAATATAGGTTAAATAGATAGTAAAAAAAGTATATAATATTGTAAATATTTACAAATTGTTCCAAAAAGGGCCCAAATTTCAATTTTGGAAACCTTGCCTGATTTTTCTGTACTAAAGCCTCTTTAAAGTTGTTTATAGACCACAGATACTGTCCACAACCTGGGATTTGCTCTGATGAGTTTTTAGCTTGGTGTCTCCATGTCTTATAGTGATGGATACCCTGTAGGCCTATGAGAGTATCTGTCAGGGAGATTCTAGAAATTAAAAAAAAATGTGCCTTCTTCATTTATTAATTAATTAGTAAGATATATACTGATATTTCACACTTACATGGGTTCATTCCTTTATTCTACAGAAAATAAAGTGTCCTATTAGACAAAGTAGTTTCAGAGTTATTACCCTTTTATTCAGGGGTGTGCTATTTTCACAGAGGCCAAAAACGGCCTCGTGGACTAAAGGGTTAAACTGTCTCTGTTCCGTTTACTGAAGAAACAGAACAATACCTGGATATGAATATCAGTGCAGAAAACTGTGTGTCTGGTTTAGCCACCATGCTTTGTAGTTTAGTTTTATGGGAAAAAACAAAAAAGAATTAACGGAAGTAAACGTCGGCAGTTTTTTAATTAAAAGAAGAAACAACTATCGGTGGTGGTTCCGTATTTTAGTTTTTAACGGAAAAACAAGTTTAAAAGCAGCGCGGAGCGAGCAGCTACGAGTTCATCAGCCTCCTCTTTAGTGTAGACGTGTTTGTGGTGACTTAGTGAATAAAGAGTTTCTGATCTGCTGATTCAACACAGAGGAGCAGCTATGAGTTCATCAGCCGGTGGATTAGTCGTCTTCCTTCTCTCTGTACAAGGTACTGTACTTCTACATTTAGATTGGGAGGCCGTTAGCACCTCACACACACACAGGGAGCTGGCTTTTTAGTTCATACACAGGTCTGATGGCATCAAACACAAATAAGGACTAAATGAACATTAACAAAGAAGAAATGTCTCTGTTCAACTTCCTCTAATCGTTCAGCAGCGTTTCTTTGCATTACAACACATTTAGAGGCTGGGAGTCACTCACAGTCTCTGAGGAGCTTTGTTCTGCTTTTTGTCGTGTTTTATTGTGTATTTGTGCTCATTTTTATTCTCTTCCTGTTTGTTCAGTGTCTCTTTGAGTGACATTTTGTAGCTTTGATCCGTGTTACAGAAAATAGATTCAGAGCCGGATGCTGAAAAGTCAGATCATGTGGTTTTAGAAAAACAAATACAATTTGTGAGTTATTATTAATTGTTGACTTTAGAAAGCCATTCCCTTTAAAGTGTTAACGCCCTTGTCCTCAGTGAGGTGTCACCTCTATCTCCCAGTATTGTTGCCCTCAGAGTTGTGGTTTCTCTACAGTTTCCATCTCCACTCTGCAGCAGACTGACCACAGACAGAAGAGCACAGAGCAAAGCACTCTTCTTCTCATCAACCAAACCCTTCTAATACTTCAACTTGAGCTTTTTCAAGTCCACAGGTTCAATACATCGCTGTTCCTTCCAGCTGCAGAGTTCATGTGGACATCGTGGACTCTTTCATTACTTTCTATAAACTCAATGATTTTCATATTTCTCATCATATCTTTTCTCTTCAGTAAACTACCAATGAGAGTGTGTCCTGTGATGTTGTTCTGAGTGTGACTGTGGTTCCTGATGTGCTGTGTTACAGTGATACAGAGTCAGGATGGATGGAGAGTGACTTACCGTCAGACTGAGGTCTGTGCTGCAAAAGGATCAACTGTGTATATATTCTGTGACTACACACACCCACCTGGAATAGATCCCTCTGATATAAAGGACAGATTCTGGTTCACTAAAGAGAAAGATGGTGAACCTGTGAATCTGAGAACAGACTCTGAGTATTCAGACCGTGTGAAGTACGATTGTTATAAGAAGAGATGCACTCTGACCATCACAAACCTGAGAGAGAGCGACTCAGCTGAGTACAAACTCACATTCAGGACAAACAAAGGAGAGAAATATACTGGTTCACCTGGAGTCACTTTTTCCGTCACAGGTAACATTTTAATTCACATCTAGAAAACTAGATTATGAATGTCTTCTGTGAATGTTTAATAATATTATAATATTCACTGATTCAGGTCTCCAGGTGCAGGTGAGCAGATCAGATTCTACCTGGTTGGAGCTGACGTGTCACAGCAGCTGTGATCTGTCTCATCGTCCTGAATACAACTGGTACAAGAATGAAGTGTACTTCAAGAGAAGATCTTCTCTTCCAGTCTCCTCTGGTTCTACAGACAGATATTCCTGTGATTTAAGAGGATCTTCTGGTCATCATTCTCCTGCAGTGTGTAAGTTGTCTCCAGTGTGTAAGTCTGTGGAGCTTCAACAACATTTCATATGGAGACACCAGACCGCTGCATGTAAACTAGAGGCATCAAAAAGATGAAGCACCACATTCCTCAGGAGGTGGAGCCGTGGTCCACTGACCAGAGGGTCGCTGGTTCAATCCCCGGCCCCTGCAGTCTACGTGTAGAAGTGTCACTCACACACTGACACAAGAATATGATTCTAATCACAGCTGTAAACACACTGGAGTCTAAATGTTAAAGTACACACAGCTGCTTATTGATGTCATTCTGTTATTAATAGAAACTCAAATATAAACTATTACCAGACAGAATAATATGATGTTCATAAAGACTCAAGTGGATTCTTCCAGAACAGAAGTAGAAGTGATGTGTCAGTGTCAGTGGCCGAGGTGAAAAAAAAAAGTTATGTTGCCAACAACGCCACCTAGGTAAAGGCTAAGAGCCCTAGGAACTCAACTAAAACAAAAGTCCAGGTTCTTTATATCTGGGGGAGAGCAGTGACATAATGACCCAAAAGGAGACAAGGGCAGAAATACTAATAAAAAGTTATTTCTTTTAATATAAATGCTTAAAATGTATCCTTAAACCTAAAATAGTCTGTCCAAAGCCACCACAGAAGAGTCCCGCACGTAGATCTCCCACCAGCTACAACACTGGGTTGACAGCCGCCCTCTGCTGCTGCTGCTGCTGCTCCAGCTCCAGCTCCAGCTCCAGCTCCAGCTCCAGCTCCAGCTCCAGCTCCAGCTCCAGCTCCAGCTCCAGCTCCAGCTCCAGCTCCAGCTCCAGCTCCAGCTCCAGCTCCAGCTCCAGCTCCAGCTCCAGCTCCAGCTCCAGCTCCAGCTCCAGCTCCAGCTCCAGCTCCAGCTCCACACTGCCACGTGTCCTCTCTGTCCTTTCTTCTCTTTCTGAGTTCTCTAGTCTCCGTCCACCTGTCTTAAAAAGGGAACAGTCCCGCCCTTGGCAGTTCCCCATTGGTCCCTTTGCCAATTAGCGGCTGATTGTTGATGTGTCACTGGGGCAGATTGTCAATTAAGGACACCATGCCAATTAAAACTGCAAACACAAATTGCCACACACAAATCATGCAAGCAAACAAAAAAACCATGCAGCAATATCAATAAAATAAACCAATAAACATGCAATTGTCCACCCCGTGACATCAGCTGGGTGGAGGAAACAATCAATAACTCCTCCAACAACTAGAAGTGAGAGGACAGACTCAGCTAAGGACACAAGCAGCATCTAAAGAGAAGAATGTGTGGAGATATGAACATTACAAAGGATTAAAGGCTGCTTATTGTCACTTTACACCAGCAGGAGTCTCACCTGTGACACCTGCTGTGATGAAGAATAGAGAAAGACACACAAGTATTCATTCAAAGGATCAACTATCTACGCTGACATCTTCTAACCTCTTAGTGTGTTTATTCATGTCTCCTCCAGATGGTCCACAGCGTCCCTCTGTGTCAGTGAGTTCCTCTGCTGAGATGATGGAGGGTGGATCAGTGAATCTGACCTGTAGCGCTGATGCTAACCCAGCAGCTAACTACACCTGGTACAAGGAGAATGGAACTTCAGACCCTCGTCTTCTCAGTGGAGAACCTCAGCTGGTCTTCAGCTCCATCCAGTCCTCTGACTCTGGAAGGTATTCCTGTGCAGCTGAGAACCAGCTGGGGAGGAAGAGGTCTGACTTCATCTCTATCGATGTGAAATGTGAGTGAAACTCAACCTTCTGAAAAGCAATATAATCACTACTAAGGTAGTGTTTTATTATGAACTTCTATTTATTTATCTATAACTTGTAATAATATGTGGACATGTCTCCTCCAGATGGTCCACAGCATCCCTCTGTGTCAGTGAGTCCCTCTGCTGAGATGATGGAGGGTGGTTCAGTGACTCTGACCTGTAGCGCTGATGCTAACCCAGCAGCTAACTACACCTGGTACAAGGAGGATGAAGACTCACCACGAGCATCAGGACAGATGTTCACCATCACTGACTTCAGAGCTGAACACAGTGGGAATTATTCCTGTGAAGCCCAGAACGAGATGGGACGTAGTACCTCCACCTTACTTCTGATGACTTCTTCAGGTAAATCACACTCATCCTTCTGTTCACTCACACATTATATCAACATACCAACTGAAGAAGTGACTCCCAGTAGACCCTGCCTTTAGCTCCTGTCCTCTACTCAGTGAAGCAGGAGAGCATTGTGGGACTAGAAGGTGAACCTGAGCAGATACACTATGACCCACTGAGAATCAGACCCTGGACCCTCGGTTCATCACTTTAAAGCTTCACCAGCTGAGCGTCCTGGCAGACATCACGTGGTCTGATGCTGATCATCTCATCAGATAGTTGCTGTTGACCCGAGCGTTCTCACACCAGCTTTGAGTGTTATAGTATATTTGGAGGTTGAGTTAAAGTTCATCATCTGCATAGACGTTTCTCCAAAACCTCCCCTCACTGAGTGTGTTTAGTTTGTGTAGCAGCTGATCCTCTACAACAGTTGCCCTGGCAACATGATACAATAAAATGGCCACCGCTCTGACCATCCAGCTAAGGTACAATGTTTTAAAAAGACGTTCTAATCGTATTTATTTCATGATCTGCATTAAGCAGATCTTAAAGTCCCAGATATTCTGTTAAACTGAGTTAAAGATCTTATTTTCATCCTGTTGGTCACTCCTTAATTTATCCTCCACCCTCCGTATTATATTATGTTATATTTGATGTTTGTTTCTCTTTCCTGTGGAGGAAAAGGAGGCTTCTTATGGTCAATAACAACAACAGCAGCTGTTGCGTCCACATCCGCTATTTTCCTGGTGATCATGATGATCCTCGCTCTCTTCCTCTGGATCAGGTGAGTGGTTCAGCTTCACTGTGATGAAATGCTGAAGTGGATCTTTCATTCACTTGATTTGATCTTGTAATTGTTTGTTCATTCATTCTTCTGTCCAG
Source organism: Pungitius pungitius (assembly GCF_949316345.1). Lineage (NCBI taxonomy): Eukaryota > Metazoa > Chordata > Actinopteri > Perciformes > Gasterosteidae > Pungitius > Pungitius pungitius. The sequence continues at coordinate 20,028,912 of NC_084908.1, forward strand.
AAGAAAAAGGTCCTCACAAAGCTTTTTCCCTGGGAAGATACCAGACAACAGCGCTGAGGTGAGGAGGAAGAGCTCAGTGTGGAGTTCTATTGGAACATTCATCACATTTTATATATATACCGTAAATCCTCCAATAGTGGCCGGGGCTTTTATTTACAGAGGCTGCACAGCGCACCGGCCTGTATTAGGGGCAGGCCTTTATTTCTTACTTACCGGTATCTGCTGTTATAGAATTGTGTAATTTAAATAAAATAATGGGCATAATTACAGTAGGCTAATATCATTCATTGCATATGCGTTCAGCACTTCCTGCAACCATTTACCGATAGGCTGCCGGTAGAGCCTACAGCTAATCAACTTTCTGGAGACTAACCATTTAGAAATGAATCAGTAATAAACCATAGTGTCAGTCTTAAGATACATCGTTAATTGCAGATATTTTCCAATGTTCTCATTACAATCAAGCAAGTCAAAAATTTCACTCGGCCAAAAAAAAAGTTTATCGCGTATACCGCTTTATTTGCAGTGTCAACGTAACAATAAATATCTGAACCAACAGGAGACAACCAAAGTTAAACCAAATGGCCAGGACTTAGACTAGGACTGTCATCATTACGCAACTACCAAATTCATCAGCAACATCTGAATGGGCATAGCCATTAAGCTACGGTCAAATGGAGCAAACAAACTCCCAACTAAATGGACCTTGCAAAATAGGTCTACATCTAAACATAATACTTAGGTCTACATCTAAACATAATACTTAGGTCTACATCTAAACATAATACTTAGGTCTACATCTAAACATAATACTTAGGTCTACATCTAAACATAATACTTAGGTCTACATCTAAACATAATACTTAGGTCTACATATAAAAATAATACTTAGGTCTACATCTAAACATAATACTTAGGTCTACATCTAAACATAATACTTAGGTCTACATCTAAACATAATACTTAGGTCTACATCTAAACATAATACTTAGGTCTACATCTAAACATAATACTTAGGTCTACATATAAACATAATACTTAGGTCTACATCTAAACATAATACTTAGGTCTACATCTAAACATAATACTTAGGTCTACATCTAAACATAATACTTAGGTCTACATCTAAACATAATACTTAGGTCTACATCTAAACATAATACTTAGGTCTACATCTAAACATAATACTTAGGTCTACATATAAACATAATACTTAGGTCTACATCTAAACATAATACTTAGGTCTACATCTAAACATAATACTTAGGTCTACATCTAAACATAATACTTAGGTCTACATCTAAACATAATACTTAGGTCTACATATAAACATAATACTTAGGTCTACATCTAAACATAATATTTAGGTCTACATCTAAACATAATACGTAGGTCTACATATAAACATAATACTTAGGTCTACATCTAAACATAATACTTAGGTCTACATATAAACATAATACTTAGGTCTACATCTAAACATAATACTTAGGTCTACATCTAAACATAATACTTAGGTCTACATCTAAACATAATACTTAGGTCTAGATCTAAACATAATACTTAGGTCTACATCTAAACATAATACTTAGGTCTACATCTAAACATAATACTTAGGTCTACATATAAACATAATACTTAGGTCTACATATAAACATAATACTTAGGTCTACATCTAAACATAATACTTAGGTCTACATCTAAACATAATACTTAGGTCTACATCTAAACATAATACTTAGGTCTAGATCTAAACATAATACTTAGGTCTACATCTAAACATAATACTTAGGTCTACATACAGTATAAACATAATACTTAGGTCTACATCTAAACATAATACTTAGGTCTACATCTAAACAAAATACTTAGGTCTACATATAAACATAATACTTAGGTCTACATCTAAACATAATACTTAGGTCTACATCTAAACATAATACTTAGGTCTACATATAAACATAATACTTAGGTCTACATCTAAACATAATACTTAGGTCTACATCTAAACATAATACTTAGGTTACATGTTACATCCGAAGCTCACCAGTAATGAGGCAACATTTGTACAGCTATTCGGCGTCCCCGTCAACATCCTCTTCCCCATCCTCATCATCAAGAACAACAAGTTCATTATTAAGCAGCTCCTCCTCGTCGTTCTCCTCATCCTGGCCTACTTGCGTGCGGTTCTCCTCCCCTCCGCTGCGCCTAGTAGGCCTACGTGGTAAAATGTATTTTTTTATTGCCAACAGTCCATGAAATTAGCCAATGACATTAAACATAAGGAGAACATGTATTTATGAAATATTGCTTTTATATATATCATTTTTTAGGATATTTATTTGTCTGTATCGACCACGCCCCCGGCTACTATCTGAAGCCTGGCCACTAATTGAATCCCGGCCTTTATTTGAGGATTTACGGTATGTGTATATATGTATATGTATATATACTGTATATTAGGGCCGGGACGCGATTACAAATATTAATCTAATTAATTAGAGGCTTTGTAATTAATTAATCGAAATTAATCGCATATATTATACATAAAAATATTTGACCTGAGAACAGTGAGAAGTCATTTTTTTCACATGGATTTTTATTTTTGTTCAACCAATTCCAGTGTAGCAATAGCATATTTAGAAATATAGTACTTTCAGAAATTCAGGTAGCCTATAGGTAAGTAGACCTTCTGTAAACTATGTTTTTTTAAGTAGACCAATACTTTCAAGTACATTCAGAACATTGGTTATTTTTTCAGACGTGGTCTTAGTTACCCTGGTTCTTAAACCAGTCATCTGGTGCAGTGTGGGTTGGGTGTGGGTCCTTGTACTCGGGTCGGGCTAACGTCCACGCTAGCTGCTAATTGTTTTGCTTTGAGGTGATACTTGAGGCTCGATGTGCTGCGGTGATATGCAAATTCCTTGTTGCACAGCTTGCACACAAACATGCTCTTATCGACCGTATCCGTTTGTTTTTTATAATAAAATTTCCCATTCACGGGGCCACCCGACACGGTCTCGTCAGCTTCTTCGTTCATGTTCACTGTGGTTTGTTGTTGTCTGAAGTCATGAACGCTAGTTGGTGCTCCAGTATAATCGGTCCGCCAAAACTCATCCAGTGAGAAACGTTCCGCGGTGCAAAAAATAAGTGTAAAAATGCGTAAAAAATGTTTAATGTGTTATTTTTTGTGTAATTAATTAATCTTAATTCACATTGTAATTAATTAATCGTAATTAACGCGTTAAGTCCCGGCCCTAATATATATATGTATATATATCCCCGTACACCCTGGTTTTACTTAATGTTCTTATTGAATCTGTGTGTGTGTCCCTCTTGGATCCACAGACACATTACATGTCATCTAGCTGACGCTTTTATCCAAAGCGACTTACATTGCATTTTAACCCATTTTTCCTGGGGAACAATTAGGGGTCAGTTGTCTTGCTCAGGGACACTTTGACATGGCCCATGGAGCAGCCGGGATTCGAACCATGATAACAGTTTGTAGATGAAACTTTATTAACCTCAATAACCTTAATTACAACCACTGAAACACATGGGACCTTCATGAGAACCTGGAGGGCCCAAATAAGTTATTACAGAACAAGCCCCCCCCCTTGCAGATATTCTACTATTTGGTCCTTTGTACTACAGTCCAACAATACATGTACATCCAATAATACTTCTTGTTCTTGATGCAGATCCCACTAGCAAAGCTTTGCTATACCAGCTTGAACTTCTCCAGAAACCAGGAGGATCTTCTCTACTCCAACATCAGGCCAACTCGTCCCCCCCAGGGGCAAGCAGGAAGTGGAGGAAGAGGAGAAAGTGGAGGAAGTACAGAACTCAAGTGTCAACGTTAAGAGTTCTGGTGCTGCCAGTCAGTGAGTCTGTGACATCTTTAGTAAATGTGGATCCATCTCTTCTTTTATCTTCATGTTTTCTTGCTGTTTAAACGTGTTCATTCTTCATGGTGTGAGTTGACGGTTCTTTCACTGATGGAGGTGTGAAGGAGCTGTGGATGATTCTTCTGCTCTGTACAGCACCGTCAGCAAAGCACCAAGAGAATGAAGCCACACGGACATGTGGTGTGTTACTTTACAGAGTTTAAGCATACTAACAAATTACGAGGAATTCTCAACAGTAGCATACTGTTATTCGTCAATACAGTTGAATACTGTAAAATATTGCAGGTTGATGTCTTGGAAGAATATATTTTTTACAGCATGCTACTGTTTAAAGTTGTGGTATGCTACTGTATTCCTTTTTTACTCTAACTCTGCCCATTACTCATATAATCACATTGCATCAAGTGTCTACTTATTTAGCACATTCAATGTACTTTAGACTTTATCTTATTTTCACCAAGTCAATTTCCTCTATGTGTAACATATAGCAATAAATGGCTTCTGATTCTGATCAAGACAGTGTAAAGAAATCTGTAAACACCATTGATCCATTCTATGGCGACTAGTGCTTCTTTAAGCAAACACCGCCGCACCTTTAACTCCTTCACACTTTCAGCTATTAAGAACGTTCAAATATTAAAATGTTCAGCTACTTCAGGAGAGGGGTGCTATGACTTTTCAGCTTTTTAATTGAATTTATATAAATTAAAATCATCCACTTTTTTTAACATGGGTTTCAATGGAGTTAATTTTCCAATCCTCTAAAAACTTGTTCAACTTTCAACTTTTTCGGCGTCGCCAATCTTTCAGCTAGAGACACTATTTAAACTTTAAAATGTTGACAAAAGTCTTAACAATTTTATTAAAAAACAGCTTGTTGATATCTATTATACTTTTTTCATAATCACTAATTATGTTTCATTAGTGTGGCATTTTAGCCCTCACGGCAACAATATCAACTTTTCAAGCTTATTTTTTGTACCAAAACAATGCCGTGCTTGTGCTGGTCGGACTCATACGGGTATGGAATCCCAAAGTTGGATTCTGTGTAAATCACTGTCTACTCAGACGTGCGGAACCTCCTCCTCATGCTGTAATGGCAAAATATAATGATGCCATAATGTTTTATTAGATTAATATCTAAAACCCGTCATGACTTTAATTCTGAGGAAGTTCCAAGACACCAGCTGTGTGGGAACTATCTTTGCATAACACCGCTGTGTGGAGGAAGGAGACGGTGTGAATCTCTTCGGACGTAGTCTTAGATCTAATCAAACATCTGTTGTAAGCACCTTGAGTTCCCTTCAGGTCTGGGACCTCGTTGCCTGTCTCAAACTCTTTAGCATAACAAAACCAAGGTGTTAACCCTGTCGATTTATAAATATATCCGCATACCGGATACTTCCTACAGATGTCTCTTTACTTGAAGCGGATTCTGTGAGCTGAGAGGGGGTTTTTTTGTCATTATGTGTATTGAAAAAGTTTCTACTTTAGAACATTCTGGATGTAGGACCGGTTTTCTTCTGAGGATAAACATTTCATATCCATCACTGATTGGATCATTGATTTAAAACATTACTTCAGTCTCAGTTGTAGTTTTAACTACCTGCACTCTGAATAGAGCAATACTGAACTGTGTTTCTATAAATAAATATATAAACAAAACACAGCAGTCTAGATACAGAAAAACATTTATTGAGAAAAGAGAAAAACTCCAACAAATATTGAAAGCTATTAGAAGGCGAATAAAAGCTGAAGTGCAAAAGGCGGCGCCACTTGGTCACATCTGGACTTCCAGGTAATGTTCATAATTCGCTCGGAGGACAAATTCAAAATAAGGTTTTGATTTCAAACCGCTGAGGTCGTCCAGCTCCAGCAGCTCTTTAACGTCAGGCAGGTACGTCTGCAGAGAGACTCCTGAGGGACACAGAGCCAAAAACAGAAAACGTTCATATTTCAGACAAATGAAGCTCCTCAGAACTAAATGTTTCCAAGCAGCAAATGTTGAAATACGCATTTTGTCCCTCATTCATTAGCGCAGAGGGGCTCTGTGCGCTGGGGGTAGGTTAGCTGGAAGGCTACACGCTAGTTAGGGAGCGTCTCGCACCTTCCTGGATGAGTTTGAGGAGGATCTTCACAAAGATGCTGTCCTTGGCGGCTTCCAGGGGGTCGTCGGTCCCGTCATCCGAGAACCAGCTGCGAGACACGCAGCAGCGACATCATCAACAACAACAACAACAACGTACAGCGCTTGTGAGCACTCTAAAAGTTCAGCCTCCCAATCGGACGGATCTTACTCGTCTCTTCGGAGCGCTTTGCCGAAGATCTCGCACTTCAGCGAGTCGGTGTCCCCGGCTTCCTCCTGCAACACAAAAGCACGCAGAGGTCACGCGGGTCGTCTTCCCGACAGCCGGCGGACCCCCAGCAGGCGGGAGGAACTCGGGAGGGTCACCTCGTCGATGTACTCCAGCAGGTCCAGAGCCTTTTTGAAGTCGTACTCGTTGGCTCGCCTGTTGTCGTCGCAGATGTACAGCTGAGGAGGAGGAAAACGCTCATTTGTAACGCGACCGTTTCCCATGTGGCAGCAGAAATGTCCGCGTAAAAACGGGAAATAGTGTTTTTGGAAACCCGTCGCGCAGATTGTTTGGTCCTACGGTTTCTTGCAAATATCTTTAATTGTGACTTTAAAAAGGTCACAGATCTGTGAACATGGCCGCTGGGCTCACGGTGCTAAAGAATAAAAAGAGAAGGGAACAGGAATGTGTAGTTTGATGGAGAAGGAGCACCTGTATGAGGTTGTGAGCGCTGAGCAGCGGCATCGTGTCGGGGTTCTGCTGCTTGTCCTCCAGAAGCTGCCGGGGAAGAGTCTCCTGATGCAGCAGGAAGCGCTCCTGCTCCAAGATTTCTGATTGGACAGAAAAACGTCACGCTGATTCTCTCTGGTTGAAACCAGGTTGAGAAAATGTGTTTAAGCTGCATTCTGTGTAGAGACCAGCAGGGGGCGACTCCTCTGCTCCCATAGACGTCTATGAGGAAATGACTCTACTTCTGTGTAGTGACCAGCAGGGGGCGACTCCTCTGCTCCCATAGACGTCTATAAGGAAATGACTCTACTTCTGTGTAGAGACCAGCAGGGGGCGACTCCTCTGCTCCCATAGACGTCTATGAGGAAATGACTCTACTTCTGTGTAGTGACCAGCAGGGGGCGACTCCTCTGCTCCCATAGACGTCTATGAGGAAATGACTCTACTTCTGTGTAGTGACCAGCAGGGGGCGACTCCTCTGCTCCCATAGACGTCTATGAGGAAATGACTCTACTTCTGTGTAGTGACCATCAGGGGGCGACTCCTCTGCTCCCATAGACGTCTATGTGGAAATGACTCTACTTCTGTGTAGTGACCAGCAGGGGGCGACTCCTCTGCTCCCATAGACGTCTATGAGGAAATGACTCTACTTCTGTGTAGTGACCAGCAGGGGGCGACTCCTCTGCTCCCATAGACGTCTATGAGGAAATGACTCTACTTCTGTGTAGTGACCAGCAGGGGGCGACTCCTCTGCTCCCATAGACGTCTATGAGGAAATGACTCTACTTCTGTGTAGTGACCAGCAGGGGGCGACTCCTCTGCTCCCATAGACGTCTATGAGGAAATGACTCTACTTCTGTGTAGTGACCAGCAGGGGGCGACTCCTCTGCTCCCATAGACGTCTATGAGGAAATGACTCTACTTCTGTGTAGTGACCATCAGGGGGCGACTCCTCTGCTCCCATAGACGTCTATGAGGAAATGACTCTACTTCTGTGTAGTGACCATCAGGGGGCGACTCCTCTGCTCCCATAGACGTCTATGAGGAAATGACTCTACTTCTGTGTAGTGACCATCAGGGGGCGACTCCTCTGCTCCCATAGACGTCTATGAGGAAATGACTAAAACTCTATTCCCTCAGTAAACATTTCATGGACTCAATCTCTAGTTTCAAGTCTACGTAAATACAACTGTTTCCAGTTTCCATCCAGATCGGAGACGTCAAAGCGAGCGCAGCCTTCTCTTACCGTCGACCTGCTGGTGGAGCTGCTCCTCCGGCAGGTCGGATGCGAGCACCGTCAGCTTGCTGAGGGCCAGCAGCGTCTTCTTCTTCACGAAGTAACGCGTCTCGGCGTTGGCCTGGCTGTACAGCGTGCGGTTGGCCTGCGGGGACACAGCGCGTCACTCTTTACTCTTTGGATGTAAAAGAACACGTCGGTCACAGAACGTCATACGAAGAACAACAGATGTAATTCATTGAAAAATATTATGAATATGAAAACCAATATTTCTTTCTAAAAAAACATTTTTCAAAATCCTTTTAATTGATTAGTAGATTTAGAACATGTTCAATTTAAGTGTGGAAGATTTTATTTTTTATGTCTCACATAAATAATTCTAAAGATAAAAAGGCTGAAGGTCAATAACAGCTTTTTTATTTGCAGCTGACAGTGTTTCTTACTTTTTACTTACTCAAAAGTAAGAAGTGAAAAATACACATTTGAAACCGGAGAGGTTTGGCTTTCTGTGCACGTGTGTGTGTGTGTGTGTGTGTGTGGTTTTGATTACCGGAAACAGGATGGAAGGTGTGTGTGTGCATGTGCGTGTGTGTGTGTGTGTGTGTTGTGAACGTCAACAACTCCGCTGAAAGTGGAAGGAAACTGATTTTATTTCCTCTGTTCTACATCGTGGTGATTGTACGCAATGACAGGAAGGAAGGAAGGAAATAAGGAAGGAAGGAAGGAAGGAAGGAAGGGGTAAACTTGAACGAAAACAAACAAAATAAGATAAACAAAGGCAAATGGGAGGGAAGACATGGAGGAAGATACATATAATAGATAGAAGGGAGGAAGAAAGGAAGGAAAGAAAAAGCATAAAGTAAATATGAAAAAAGATAGTACAAAGAAAAAAGTAGAACAGATAGACAGAAGGAAGGAAACTAAAAGATAAGGGAGCAGAGAAGGAAACTAGGATGAAAGGAAAAAAACAGGAACGATGAAGACTGAAGAAGGGAGGAAGGGTGAGAAAGATGAGAGAAAAAGAAGAAACGGCAAAGGGAGGAAAGAAGAAAGTAAAACATGGGTTCTAGAGGAAGTGTAAAAGAGGAAGGACGGATGTGTGTCCTTTTAGCGTTGACAGATGGGAGGATGTGGTAGTGTGCGCGCGGCGTACGCTGCAGTAGTCGTGCACGTGGATGTGGTGCAGCCAGCTCAGGTGCTGGTGCGACTGCAGGAAGCTGGCCAGCTGCTGGTGCTGAGCGGCCGGCTGGGAGAGCAGCTTCCCCCTCTTCCCCTTCTCCATGTACCAGCGGAACAGGAAGTCAGCAAAGTTCTGCGGCGGGAAGTGGCACAAAGAGGAAGTGAGCCGAGCGGCCTGTTCGAGAAGGCTCCAAAAAGTGAAAGCAGAACAAATCAAGTTGTGTTCACTTCTTCTATTATAAACTTTCGGGTTTACTCACAGTCCAAAAATAAATGCAATTCAATAAAAGCTTTGAACACAGGACGCTTCTCTATTAGAAACGTCAGTACAACTTCCTGTTCTGAGAAGAGTCATTCTGTGTAGTGACCAGCAGGGGGCGACTCCTCTGCTCCCATAGACGTCTATGAGGAAATGACTCTACTTCTGTGTAGTGACCAGCAGGGGGCGACTCCTCTGCTCCCATAGACGTCTATGAGGAAATGACTCATATGATCGCCTCTCATCCTCCGAGCGCAGACTCTTTTCTGGTTACCTGGTCTGCGAACTTGGTCAAGTAGTGCTGCAGGCGGCTCTGGTTGTCGGTCTGCTCGCACATCTGGACCAGGATGTCGAAGTCACAGTACTTCTCAGCCAGCGCCGCCACCCACTGGTACTGACCCAGTTCCACTGCAACACACACACAACAACGAGCGCACAGTCTGACACCAGGTGCAACACACCTTGGAACATGAAACCTCCCCAGAGACACAAAGACTGGATGTCGACAGGTTTTATTCGATTATTGGTTTCTCCAATAAAGACTTTAAATGTCTCATTGAACTCATTAGTTTCCGTCTATTCAACAACTTGAATTCTGATTTTTTTTTCATACACAAAATGAAATATTAGATTTATTTTCTGTGCGAGTCACATGACGCTGTCAAAGACGTCTGTTTGAGTGAAGTCGTCCAAGGTGTGCGATTCACATTGAATTAACAAAAAAAAGCATTTTCAATCTGTCTATTCTATATTTCGTATTTTCGTGATGTGGTAAAACGTTTACTTAACTTGCACTACAATGATGGTAATAATCTAATGAATAAGATTCAAGTTAACATGTGTTTGAGTGTGAAGTATAGAGTGCTGATTTGTAATCGATTAATCACATCTATGTCACAGTTAACTCAATTAATCGAATTTTTAAATTCATTCTAAATGTCCCTTCATTTTAATGCTCTCATCAACATGGAAAAGTGCATCGGCTTGCTTTATGCAAATGTTTTATTTAACAGAAAAACTTTGCTAAAACTGACGTTGTTATGATGTGTTTGCAAAAACTAAAATAAAAAGTAGTTTTTTTAAGGCGCTTGCACCGCTCCCATCAGCACACTCACACAGGGGGGCCAGCAGCTCGGAGCGCCGCTGGCTGTACTCCATCTCCAGGCTGTTGTAGCGCTCCTGCTGGGCCCCCAGGGGCCTCTGCTGCTGCAGCGAGGTCAGCTGGGCCACGTAGCCGCCGAGGTAGACGTCCAGCAGCGCCGCCAGCTGCTCGCAGAGGGCGGCGCGCAGCTCCGAGTCGGCGTGCGGGTACACCGAGCGCAGCACGATGTCGTGCTGGCGGGCGATGATGGCGCGGACGCCGCCGACGGCGCCCGACGCTGCGGGAGAGACGGCATGAGGCAACGTCAGGATTTCATCCGGTGGTCTTCATCAGCACGTTGGAGAGAACAAAACGTGAAACGCATATTTATGATGAAGACGTAAAGACGCACCGGTCCACGGGACGTACTCCGGCTCCACAGCGGAGCTCTCTCTGTACATGAAGGCCTTCGTCTCCCTGTACTGAGTAGCAGCCTGCAGCATGTCCTACACACACACACACGCACACGCACACGCACACACACACACACACACAGTTACTAGAGGGGTTTACAAGTTGCAACAGATCCTAATAATAGTTGAGCAACCATTTCCAAAAACGTATAAAACCACATTTTCCACATTTTGAGAATAGTTGTAACAACGGCGTGAATCCTTAAACTGCTCTCTTTGGTTTGCTCCCCCCTCGGGTCACATGCACACCCGTGCGCTTACCTTCAGGATGGCGTTGACGGTGAGAACCCCCTCGGCCCACTGCACCGAGTCCACCGGGTTCTCCTTCAGACTCCGCTCCTCCTCGTCCAGCAGACAATCCAACACCGAGGAGATCTGAGACACCTTCGCACCGCAAAACAAAGACACCAACCGTTCAGTTCCCCTCCTCCTCCTCCTCCATCATCAACTCTGCCCGGACACCCACCTCCCTGAAGAAGACGTCGGCGGCCGTGAGGCTGGGCGGGACGGCGCCGTTGTTCCTCTGCAGCGCCAGGCCGATGGCCCGGTTCACCAGCTCGCCGCGCTTGGTGTGGTGGCTCTTCAGCGCCATCGCCGCCTGCAGCTTCTCGGCGTGTTCGCACAGCAGCAGGCGCGTCGCCATGGGAGACGAGCGCACCGTCACGCGGCCGAGGCGGTCCAGCAGACCCGCCTGGAGGGGGCGGGGGGGTCACATGATCTCAAGTTAAATTTCTTGTTGGTTACATCGCAAAGATCTGAGAAAAGCCCTCATGTGACATCGCTTGGGTCAGCGCTGGTTTTGGATGAAGACGTTTGACACTTTGACACAACTCTACAGCGCCAACAGCTGCAAAACACCCCCCAAATTTAACCAATGCATTGTGGGAAATGAAGGTCTTGACAACAACAAAGACATTTTATCTGCTGCATCAAATGGTTAATCTTTGTGTGTGTGTGTGTGTGTGTGTGCACCTGCAGCAGGAAGTCCATGAAGCAGACGTGGGCCTTCATCTTGTCCTCCAGCTGGTGGAGGATGATGAGGGAGGTGAGAGGAAAGCCGGCGCTCTCTGCAGAAACAGAAACGTTATTTTAACGTGGAATAAAAGACAGAAAAAGTTCAAATGAGATGTTCAAGCACCTTCACAAAAACCCGTCTATTTTGTGCATTTCAGTCTTCTTTATGGAATGTGATTCCTTTAAGCAAAATAATCTTTTGGAAATACGGTCAGATACCGGGAGGAACCTTGAAATTGAATTGTTATTTCTTGAGGTCATTTGGACCCCCCCCCTCACCGTCGGGGACGGACTCGGCCCAGCGGGGGTCGGAGGCCGGATAGTCGTCCACCAGGTCCAGGTCGATTCTGGTCACCACGTCGTCCAGCTCGGCCCCCTCCTCCCCGTCGCCGTCGGGGGGGAAGAGCTCGTCTGTGACCGTCTGAGCCCCCACCAGGTCGTTACTGACGCAGGGAGGTCAAGGAGATCATTATTCAAAGAATCACAGGCTTGTGACGGGATTTTGTGGGATTTTCATCGACGTACCGGCAGAACTGCAGGAAAGCCGCCTTCAGGAGTTTGGTTTTGTCCTCCTGAGCCACCGGCTCCGCTCTGGTGGGCGTCTCCATCACGGAAACCTCCAAACAGACGGGAAATTAACACCAGAAACGTCAGAACATCGTACGCATCGTCACATTTTCACACCGTGTGAAGTACATTATATAAATATATATATTTATGTATTTCTGTTGCGTGCGTGGTTTCACCTCCGGCGTCGCGGCCAGCGAAGCGAACAGCGAGTCCTCCATCGTCTCCGGCAGGATGGAGGCGCTCTGCCGCGCCACCACCGCCACCAGCCCGCTGTTCTGGGAGAAGAAGACGGGCAGGTCGGCGCAGCAGCCTCCACCACGGACACCGTCACCTGGTTTTTAATAAAACGGCATTGTGATTGCCTGCAGTTTACAATTAAAAGACATTTCCCCTTGAATTCACGACTTGAGCATCACTCCATCACTCCCCTTTGTGTAAAATATCACCCAACTGCATCGTTGCACTAATCCTCACCGGGGGAGCTGAAGCTGATCTTCTCGTCTGGTAGTCCTCCTCTGACGGCGCAGGTGGAGGAAGCGAACACCATCTCCTCGTTGTACAGGAAGGCGGTGGAGCCGGTGGAGCCGGGGCAGCGCGGCAGCAGCAGCCGCGTGGCCTGCAGGGCCTCCTCGCTCTGAGGAGCCAGAGACCAACAGACCAGTCGTTGGGGGAGAGAGAAGAAAAGAAACAGGAAACGCTTGGTTCGTGCTTCACGGCGTCGGAGAAGGTTGAGGGGAGTCATCAAAAGATAGAAAACATGTCCATTTGTATTCGTCGGCAGATTAGAGTACAGAAGACTCTGGATCCACCTCTGCAGGGCGAGGATGAGGATGAAGACTGACCTGGAATGGAGGGTTGTACTTGGTGACTTCCACGGTGAACTGCTCGGAGATGGCGGCTCCGTTGTCCTGCAGGGTGACCAGGCAGAAGTAAGCCAGGCAGGGGGTGTCTGAGGGGTGCCAGGCGGCAGCCAAAAGCACCAGGCCGGCTCTGAGAAAGACAAAGAACCGTTTTATTCTCAAGTGTAAAACAAGCAGGTTGTGGGTGCACACACACACGCGCGCACACACACACACGCGCACACACACACACACACACTCACTCGCTGAGCTTCATGTCCAGGTACGTCACATTCGCTCCCTCCTTCAGCTCCTCGTAGTTGCTCTCTGACCCCTGGTGTTAAGACATGAACACGGACGGCAGATGGATCAATAATAAAAAATGTAATTAAAAGGTAATTAAAAAAAGTACTAAGAACCAATAGTGTGTAATCATTTCTAGTACTGTATTAACTAACACGGCTCTGCTTCTGCATCGATAATTACCTCCTGATGATTAAGTACAATTAGAAGGCAGAACGTTTACTTTGTCACAGAGTGTTGTCACTGTGTGACATCAGTATTTGTGCACGTTCACAATCCTCTCGCACTGACCCAGATGGCGTCGGCGATGCTCTCGCTCAGCGCGCGCTGGGCGTCCCAGGTGAGGATCTGATGCTCCCAGCTGTCGTCCACCTCCCACTTGCTCAGACTGGAGCTGGTCAGCGTGTAGAGGCAGCTGGCTCCGCCCACCCACAGCAGGCTGTGGAGCTGCAGCAGACGGACACGGATTTAAACTACAGTCAAAAATATGATATATATGTATATGAAAAGTATCATATATCATAGAAACACTTATTAGCATTATATTATCCATTCAGGGACTAATATATTTAGACTTTTCATAACACTTTCTGCTTCTCTGGGGAGATTGAGTTACTCTACAAAGTTAAGATGGTTACACATAAAACATTTAGTCAAATGATTTACTGTTAATTACTGTCCTGCAGGCACAGATTGGGTTTTTTGTCGGAGCATTTGACTTGTTGATGTCATGGGAATTTCACTCCATCCATTTAATCTGGTTACTAATGAATCGTTACCAAGAGACATACATTCAAACTCTTTATACTACATTTAAGGAGGAATTTAGAGCAGTAATTCAGGTTGTGTGATTACTAACTTCAGTCTCCAAGATCTGCTTGCTAGATTAGAATTATTTTAAAAGCACTCACCGTGTCGTTGGCTGGCGGCGAGAGCATCCCGAACAGGCTGGAGACGCGGCGCCCGATGCCGGAGAGCACGCCCTGACCCTGCTGCAGCGCCCGCCACTGCAGCCTCCCCGAGGAGTCGGCGCTCGCTCTCAACAGACGACACTTCACGGAGGACAGTACGAAGCTTCCACCCTGACAGTAGGGGGGGGGGGGGGGTGTCCATGTTAAAATCTGCAGCTGCTGACCCTCAAACTGAAACTAAATCGGATTCACTCACATTGACAGCGACGACGAAGTTGCAGAGGTCCCCCAGGTCCACGTCCGTCTCCGTGTAGTTGCCCTCCTGGGCCAAGCTGCTCCACAAGCGAGCGGTTCCCTCCGCCGACACCGCCAGGACGGAGATGGACTGAACGGGGGCCGACTCCAGGGGGGCGGCGGAGGCCACGGCCACGAGGTCGGCGGTGTAGCTGTACTCGCTGCCGGGCAGCTGCAGCTCCTTACACACAGACAGCTGCGGGAGATGAACGCAAGACTTTACTCATGAAGCAGTGAGCGTTTCCTCTCCTTCGTTCCAAAGGAGGAGAACTGTTGCCGGGCAGAAAGACACCTGGAGCCCGATAACAGTCAAAAAGAAACAGAGTTTAGTTTGAGGATCTTCACCCGCACCTTGGCCACGGCGGTCTGGGAGATCTTCCAGATGATCAGTCTCTCTCCGCACACCATCCAGGCCCAGCCGCTCTCATTCACCTTCACGGAGATCTGGTCGTCGACTAGAGGGACCGACCCAAACACACACAGAGATATTCAGTGGGAGAAGAAAAAAAAAAACTCTGCCAGGAAGATGAACTAAATTTCAACCGACAACCGGAGGCGTTGTGTACCGTCCGCCATCGTCAGGGCCTCCATCACTTTGACGGGCAGCGACGAGCCGAAGGGTTGCACGTCGTAGTTGATGGAATCTGCAGCCGAATGTGTCTGCAGTCTGGAGGGTGTTGACCTAACGGAGAGAGAAGTTCAGGAACATCTGATGAAGATTACTGAGCTTTATCTGCTTTGGTGCTGTTGTGATACACTATGTTATTATACGGGTTTAATATTATCAGTCATTAGTATCAACGGGTGAAAGAGCAACAGAAGTGAGACGTTTCAAGAGCACTAAAAACAACCTTCTCCAAAAGTGACGTTGAGTACAATGTTAAAAAAAATACATTTTAACCTCAATAAAGGAAGGACCAGAATATTCTATTTGACTCGTTTAGATGCAACCAGGAGGCCTAAAAACGGCAGTTGATTTTAAGTAAAAGTAAAAAACACAGCTGAACTGCCAGTCTTAGTGTTTTCACTCACCTGGCGGACAGCGGCGTCCTGCGCGGGGAGAACAGCAGACCGGCGGCCGCTCCGGAGACGCTCTTCCTCCCGGTGTTCCTGCCCTGCGGCCGGCGGCCGGAGCTCGGGGTGGAGCGGGGGCTAAACATGCCTGCTGCGGTACCGCGTACGACTCAACAGCAGAGAAACGTGTACTAACGTAACCGTGAAGAAACAGCACTGACACCGCTAGCACTCACTGTGTGGCAGCTTCTTCCAAACAACGCGCGGTGCAGTCGCTCGAATTGTGCGTCATCACTGTGTCAGCGGTAAGTCCCGCCCATTGAAAAAAGCTTTTTTTTTTATTTTCATAAAATCATCAGAATTATATATATTTTTTTAATGGAAATTGAAGACAAAAACAACACAACTGGATTTAAATACGCCATTTTATTATTCATTCATTTAAATAACACATTAGTGAAAGCTTTGCTATCTAAAATTACTGTTACTCCACCACTGGGCGAATTAATCAACACAAACTATCAACACATATTTTTTGATGAGGCTTTTACTTTATACACCGTCAGCTGACCGACAGTAGGAACTGCGAGACACTAATAAATTGATATTTTCATTCATGTTATTTGCTAGTGAGGAAATTACCTCCACTGTCGCTTATTCTCCTTAATTATGCAAAGAAGTTTGGAGTGTGGTTCACGCTGAGTCGATCCAGACATCACTAGTTAATCGTCGCTACATTCACCCTGTGATTCCAACGGCAAACCAGGACGACGAGTGGATCACCGACAGCTGTTAGCCATTCGAGATGAAAGCTAGCTAGCTAACATGTAGCTAACATGGTTTGATGGAGGCTGACCGGGGGGGGCGGAAGACCACGATGGAGCGGCAACGTAGTTTCAGCTAGGAACTCGGTCAGCATTAAACCCCCCACTAGCTGGCGTACAGCAACGCGGCACAGAGAAGGAACGGCACGATATGCAGTGAGTGAGTACCGACGTCCAGCCGGCGGGGCTGCGGAACCGCATCGATCCCGCTAAAAGTTTGGAGCCGACAGGCCCGCTGCCACTGGCGCTAAGTTAGCCAGTTAGCTCGGCTCGGGCATCCTCCTCCTCCGGCGGGGACACCAGCCCGCCTTTAAACGGGAATTTACACGTTACCAAACCGTTGCTTCGTGCTTCCACTTTTGTTTCATGCCACCACAAATGTTTGAAATGTCAGAAGGGGCGTATTTACTGTCTAATGCCTCAGTAAACACCATTAGCTTCCCCCCCCCCCCTGTGCTAGCTAGTTTGCTAAGTTGCTGGTGAGATGCTCGGGAGGGTTAATATTGCCATGGAGATGATGAATCGGTTCCGAAGCAGGATGACTGACACGCACCGCGGTTTTGCGGGCTTTCGCCGGCCAGAAAAGCCGTCTGACCAACCGACCAGTGCGGTGTCATGTCCAGGTGTCCTCTCTCCTCCCTGCAGCGTCTCAGGTGTGTGACACTTTTTTTTCTTCTTTTTTTTTTCGCTTCGAAATCCAGGTCATGAAGCGGGTTCGCACTGAGCAGATCCAGTATGCCGTCGCTCAGTACCTGAAGCGGAGGCAGTACGTGGACACCGATGGCTCCCTGAAAGGAGCCAAGCTCTTCCAGTCGGCGGAGGAGATGGCCGCGAGTCTCACAGGTGAGCTGACGAGGAGGATGACATGTGTCACGTGTGCGTTTGCTCGATAGTTTGGAAGACTTGATTTCGTCCATTGTTCAGAATTGAAATGTGAATCATCGTGTTGTGTATCGGGCCGGGCTTTGTGCCGATGCTTACTTCTGCCTCTCCATCTCCCCCTGAGCAGTGCAGACGGAGTCGGGCTGTGCCAACATCGTCTCTGCTGCCCCGTGCCAGTCTGAGCCTCAGCAGTACGAGACTCAGTACTCACGGCTGCGCTCCTTCCTGTCAGGTACCCCACGATTCCTGCTGCACCTCTTCATTAAAACAGTTTTAAATGTCTGCCCGAGGCTGTTTTGTAAAGGTTCCTCCACCAAACCATCCGTTACAAGTCCTCCTCGGGTTCCACCCTCACGCTGCTTCTCATTTCCCGTTAATCAGAGACGGACATTTCCTGGGCGAAGGAGGTGAGCAGCATTCTGTACCCGCTCTTCGTCTACCTCCACCTGGACCTGGTGCACTGCGGCCTGAAGGGGGCGGTAGACGGCTTCTACAGTCGCTTCCACGGCGCCTTTCTCCAGGACGGCGAGCAGCGCGCCACCATAGAGCAGCTCCGCCACGTCCTCACCGCGCAGGACGTGGCGGCCAACCCCAAGCTGAGTGCGTTCCTGGAGCACAAGTACGTGGTGCACCTGACGGAGCCGGCCTACAGCTACCTGCTGCGTTACCTGCAGAGCGAGGACAACAGCGGCCTCTGCCGGGCCCTGAGCACGCACCTGCAGGTGGAGGTGACCGCCTCCAGGCGCACGGACTACGAGCTGTACGGAGGCGCCGGCGCCCTGAACCCCGCCTCCTCCTGGCCGGGGGCGGACGGGGCGGCGGCGGCGGCGGGCGGCGAGGGGGTGGAGGTCCCCGCGGGGGTCCCGCAGAGCGAGGCGGCCCTGGAGGCCCTGCAGGACTGCATCAAGAAGGTCCGCGAGGGCCCCCCCACGCTCACCACCGTGTGCTTCTACGCCTTCCACCACACGGAGCAGACGCTGAACGCCGCCGAGGTCTCGGCCGACAGCCGGCTGCTGGCCGCCGGCTTCGACAGCTCCACGGTGAAGCTGTGGAGCCTCCGGCCCCGGAAGCTCAAGGCCCGAGCGCACCGGGCGGACGTGTCGCTCATCCACCTGGCCTGTGACGTGCTGGAGGAGGAGGTGAGTGGGCCGAAGGGACGCCTGTAAAAGAGAGTTTACCCTGATGGTGACTTTTTTTTTATGTCAGATTTTCTCTGATGGCCAAAGATGAAAACTTTCATTCCTTGTTTCACTTTGTTAAATGACCAAAAAGATTCTCTGCTATCAGCTCTTACCAAAGCAAATCTTCTAAATGTGGTTGCATTTGGTTTTCTTGGCTGAAAACATTTCTGACGTTACCAACGTAGTGAATAAGGAAATGACCTCTAATGAACAGGATGTTCGATGCTGCCCAATAACAAACAAACGGGATTCCCTTCACTGCAGTGCTGTTCCCATCCGTCACATCTGGTCAAAGTCTCATCCTTTGTTTCCGCTCAGGCCGACGAAGAGGACGGCTCCGGCAGCGAGATCAAGACGCTGCGGGGCCACAGCGGCCCCGTGTTCCGCGCCGCCTTCCTGACGGACAGCTCCGGCCTGCTGTCCTGCTCCGAGGACACCACCATCCGCTACTGGGACCTGGGCAGCTTCACCAACACGGCGCTGTACCGCGGCCACGCCTACCCGGTGTGGGACGTGGACGTCAGCCCCTGCAGCCTCTACTTCGCCAGCGGCTCCCACGACCGGACGGCCCGCCTGTGGACCTTCTCCCGCACCTACCCGCTGCGCCTCTACGCCGGGCACCTCGCCGACGTCGACTGCGTCAAGTTCCACCCCAACTCCAGCTACCTGGCCACCGGCTCCACGGACAAGACGGTGCGGCTGTGGAGCACCCAGCAGGGGGCGTCGGTCCGCCTCTTCACCGGCCACCGCGGGCCCGTGCTGTCGCTGGCCTTCTCGCCCGACGGCAAGTACCTGGCGTCCGCCGGCGAGGACCAGCGGGTGAAGCTGTGGGACCTGGCGTCGGGCACGTTGTCCAAAGACCTGCGGGGACACACGGACAGCGTCACCAGCCTGTCCTTCAGCCCGGACAGCAGCCTGGTGGCGTCGTCCTCCGCGGACAACTCGGTCCGGGTGTGGGACATCCGGAACTCGCGCGGGGCGGCGCCGGCCGACGGCTCGTCCGGCGAGCTGGTGGGGCTGTACACGGGGAACAGCAGCGGCGTGCTGAACGTGCAGTTCATGGCGTGCAACCTGCTGCTGGTGACGGGGACGGCCCAGGAGAAGGCCGAGCCGTAGCCCTCAGCGCCGCCGCCAGTCGCTTTCGCCATTCAGTTATCTTCCGAGAGGTCGAAGGTCGGAGCTTCGTTTTTGTTGTTGGCGTAGAGGAGTCTGCTTCCCTTCAACGGGCCCAGATGTTCCACACTGGTGCTGTCTAGTTACCAAAGCGTCAGTATTAAGTGTTTCCTCAGTGTGACGTCGTGCTTCTGGTGCCTTGGAGGTCCCAAACCGTTTACTCTGCTGCCACGCACAGGATCCATCATCATCATCATCTTCATCATCAGCAGCAGCATGTGACCGTTTAGAAACAATTCTTCCTGTTGAGTGAAAACACAAAATTTGAATCTGTAAAGATCAGTTTTACCCAAATAGGAGACGAAAAAGTGTATTTTCTGAGCTGAGAATAACACAACATTGTGTGTGTGTGTGTGTGTGTGTGTGTGTGTGTGTGAGAGAGATTACACGTATACACACACACCACCTCCCTTTAGTGCTGACATAACAGACGCACAACGACCTTAAATTAAATCAGAAAATAAAGCCTGAAATAAACACAAATCTGACCAGAAACTAAATGCTGGCTTTTTGAACTTGACAGTTGGGAAATAATTTGGCCAAAAAATGTAAAGCGTTTATTTGTAAATGGCGTTTGGTCCATGAAGATTGGAGGAACGGCAGCACTGGTTGGTTCAGGCTGTACCTCCAGCTGCTAGAGAAGGTACAGATGTGTATTTTGAAGGACTACAGGCACAGATTCAGGTTGGTCCGGTTTCTCGCCGGCTCCTCGTCTGAGAACCACGACACGCAGGCTCAAAGCGCTCAGACTGCTCCTCTAAAGCTCCCCGTGGTCGGATCACACGTCGGCTTCCATCCGGGTTCACATCCACACCAGGAGCCCTCACGGGAGTGACGGGACTTTGATGTTCAGGCGATTTTTACGATGTCTCAAAAGGTGGAAACCAGAAGTGTAAATAGCCTCCTCCTGCAGATTTCTAAGAATCAAAGGCTGTATTTTTGTTTTCAGCACTTTTCTGCGAGTGGCATGAACTGTGCAATGTTTGTGTACATAGACTATGTATTTTTGTAATATTTTGGCTACCAAGAGTTGACATTCAGGTTGAGCGTAACGAGGGCTACAGCGTACTGACTAGAAGCTGATTTCATACATCCAGAGTGTGATTGTATTTTGGTTTTATATAGTTGTTTTTCATATTTTCTTCATAAATCCAGCGGGGAAGTTTGTCCTTTGTGTTTGTCAGTGACCTTTTGTTGCCTCCTGTCGCTCAAAACAACACAAAATAAATAACAGAATTTATTTAAACTAATGCTTCTCTTGTCCAGGTTTGTGATTCTGCTTCGTTTAAAAAATAAAAAAAAACACCCCGATGTGGTTAAACCGGTGTGTGTGTGTGTGTGTGTGTGTGTGTGTGTGTGTGTGTACACACAGTGTAAGTACACACTCGGATGGAGCAATGTGGAGAATCCAGTGACGGTGCTGCAGGAATGTCGACAGCACAGTGGGTGGGGTCAAGGTGCAGCAGAGGCGACGGAGGCACTCCCCGACTCTGCACACGCCCCCCCCCCCCCCCACACACACTGACGGAGCAGGAAGGAGACGGAGGACGCTCAGAGTCTCTTTGTGGTGCCTTTGTGCGTCCTGGAGTTGGGTTTGTGAGTCTTTGAGGTTTATTGACTCCTCATTTGAGGGATTTTGTGTTTGTCTTTACTTCAAAAACCTCGTAAAGACGCAACATTTGACCCAAGAATCAAGCATGAAGATGCTGAACTTCTTTTGTCCTGCGTTGTGTGCAATAAATAAAAGTCCCCTAATGATTAATGCAAGGTTGTCGTTACCTCGCAGCATGAATCTAATTCATCATTCAAAAAGTAGAAAATGCATTTTCAGTTTTCGGAATTTCAACTTTTCTCAATCTTAATGTGGGAAACTAAAGTTTCTAAACATGGTACAGGTTACATAAACAGGTTTGGAGAAAAATATATATTACAGGTTGGATTAAACATGTATTTAAAGATCCCTATGGGTCAGAGGTACAACGTATGTTTGGATAACTAAATACACTTTATTATATTACAGACAGAGGTTAAAAGGCCAAAGTTCCCAATCAGAGATGCAGATTGGAATCAGGACGCCACATGAAGACGTTTAATATGAATCGATTCAAAGCACAAGGAATGACTTCTTAGAGAGAGAGAGTCAGCTGGGCGAGGTCACTGCCACAGGAGGACTAACCGGTTTCCTTCAGGAGGGTGTGGACCCAACACCTACCGACCCGACGGGCTCGTCCCTGCATCACACACCTGCTCTCCCTCCATCACACAGCACCTCCGCGTCTCCTTCCCCCAGCGCCGCACCGAGCCTCCTTCCTCCCGCAGAAGATGCCCCTGCAGTCCACCCTGTCGGGCCGGGGCTCCGGCGCCGACCCCAACGGGGCCGTGAACACGCAGTCCGACGGGAAGTCCTTCGAGGAGCTGAGGAACGAGTGCCTGCAGAAGGGGGTTCTGTTCGAGGACCAGGACTTCCCCGCCGCCAGCTCCTCGCTGTACTACAGCGAGAGCGTCCCTGTCGACATCCAATGGAAGAGGCCCAAGGTACGACGGGGGGGGGGATGAATGAATGAATGACAGGAACAGGGTCCGAATGGGTTCAAATCTCTGCAATTAAGTTTTTGAAATGAATGAAAAGTTGTGGTTTCCCAGTGATCCTGTGATGAAATGTTCTGCCGTGGGTGAGACCCGCTTTAATATTTGTTCTTCATCACGTGGGAGAGTCTTAACGGGACCGACTGGTGTCACAAACAGGCCCGGGTCTAGACAGGCATGTATGAGGGGGCAGCCACAAATCTTGAGGGGGCATTGTGCTCCATATATGAAATGTAATATATTTTGGGGGATTTAGTTTGAGGGGGCACAACATTTATTTGAGGGGGCCCCTGCCTAGACCCGGCCCTGGCTCACAAACGTAAGATTCTGGTCCAAACTGCCGTGAGTCCTCGTTGATTTGCTTTGGACGAATACAAAGCAAAGTTCACCTCAGCGTTTTACATCCCGTCCTGAAGCCGCGAAACCAGTTCAGCGAGAAAACTGTGCAAATAGAGCCGAGTGCGTGGAGCAGACTTCACCCCCCCCACCCCCCCACGTGCAGGAGAACGCAGTGAAACCTCCAGGTTTGGGTCTGGGATTCAAATCCAAGCCCCTCATTGTCTCTGCGGAGGTTTCACCTGTCATCCTCACCTGTCATCCTCACCTGTCATCGTCACCTGTCATCCTCACCTGTCGTCCTCACCTGTCATCCTCACCTGTCATCCTCACCTGTCGTCCTCACATGCAAACCCACGCGTCACCTCTGCATTTCTCTCCGGGGCGTTGTTTCGGAAGCAGATCTTTCGGCGCCGCCGCGTTCCACGCGGGCGGGTGAACACGCGCGGAATGCGAGCTGCGCCCTCTCGGGGGGAGGCACTCGACCCCCCCCCCCCCCCCCCCCCTCTCTCTCTCTCTCTCTCTCTCTCTCTCTCTCTCTCTCTCTCTCTCTCTCCTTAAAATAAACCGACCTGTTCCTCTCCGCTTTCCCTCCAGGAGATCTGCAAAGACCCGAAGTTCATCGTGGGCGGCGCAGACAAGACGGACATCTGCCAAGGGCAGCTCGGTTGGTCCCCAAACCCCCCCCCCGCCCCCCCCCCCCCCAGTGGACTGTGTGTGGCCACGTGTGCGCGTGTTTCACTCACTTACCCATGGTGCACCTGTTTACAGGTGACTGCTGGCTACTGGCGGCCATCGCGTCCTTGACCCTCAAACAAGAGGCCCTGGCCCGGGTCGTCCCCCAGGACCAGGACTTTGACCGCAGATACGCCGGCATCTTCCACTTCCAGGTGATTGGCTGCAGCTTCATCGGATGAAGTTCCTCTATTGTTGGTTTTCAGGGGGCTTGTTGGCTTGATTGAAAGGCGCCTCGCCCGATTATAGTAAAACAAATCGACACAAAAGAACCAAATGCACCAAATTCGTCCACTTTTTAAAATCTCGACATCATTTTGCTGTGATTGGAGCGTCACACTCACGGCCTCCGTCCGTCTGTCCCTCAGTTCTGGAGTCACAACCAGTGGCTGGACGTGGTGGTGGACGACAGGCTGCCGGTGGTCAGGAACAAGCTCATCATGCTGCACTCCGCCTCCAACGACGAGTTCTGGAGCGCCCTGCTGGAGAAGGCCTACGCCAAGTGAGGGCTCCTTAGATCTGGCCTCTGTGGCGTCGCTGTGTGAGCCCTGCGTTGAGTTGTTGTCTCCCTCCCCCCCCCCCCCCCCCCCCCGCCCGTTTCCTTCAGACTGCACGGCAGCTACGAGTCCCTGAAGGGCGGCAGCACCATGGAGGCCATGGAGGATTTCACCGGCGGGGTCGGGGAAAATTACGAGACCAAGAACTCTCCGGAAAACCTGTTCTCCATCATGAAGAAGGCTCTGGACAGAGGCTCCATGATGGGATGCTCCATCGATGTAAAGACCTTTGGTACCTCAAGGAGGTTTAGTACGTGAAGCTGAGTTCCTCTGGTTAAAAACCCCGTCTTGGTTTCCCTCAGATCACCAGCTCTGCCGAGTCTGAGGCCAAGACCACCACGGGCCTGGTGAAGGGTCACGCCTACTCCATCACGGGCCTGGAGGAGGTGAGGCTGGATTCACCTGCTCCCGAGTTCACACCTGCTTGCACATGAAGGAACTTCCGTGTGCTTTTTTTTAAGCTTTAATCTGGTTGCATCTCCTGACATTTCAGGTGAACGTCCGAGGTAAGACGGTCCAGCTGATCCGGGTGAGGAACCCCTGGGGTCAGGTGGAGTGGAACGGGCCCTGGAGTGACGAGTGAGCATGAAGCACAAAACCCTCCCGTCCTACCTGCACTCGTTGTAGATGTTTTCTGTCCATCATATTTCTGTTGGTCCTTCATCGCTCCATCAAAGGACCTCCTGCTCTCATGCTTGTAAAGCACCTGATATCCGCGCTCTGAGGTCGTGACGGATCGTTTCTTCTCGGGTGTGTTTCAGATCCAGAGAGTGGAATTATGTCACTGCTGCTGATAAAAGTCGCCTCCTGCAGCAATCAGACGACGGGGAATTCTGGTGAGTCCACGTCATGAGTCTTCTCACCAGGGTGCAAGATCTTGATCATCATTAATCATCATTAATACACTGCATCTGTTGCTCGCTGAGGAGATCAGACTGAATGTAGCAGTGACTCCCACACCGTGGTTATTCTGTCGCGTTCACCTTGATGATCCCTCACACCAGGATGGAGTTTAGCGACTTCAAGAAGAACTACGACAAGGTGGAGATCTGCAACATGACCCCGGACGACCTGACCAACGACACCAAGCACAAGTGGGAGGTCAGCATGTTCGAGGGGAACTGGATCCGAGGCTCCACCGCCGGGGGCTGCAGGAACTTCATCGGTGAGAAAGGAACCTGAACCTCGCTGGACCTTTTAATGTTCCTTTAGATCGTCTGATTCCACCAGCGTTCTCTTCTCGGTCGATCGGTTGCCTCTTTGTTGGCGCTCACGTCTGTGGACCTCCGACGCGCAGACACCTTCTGGACCAACCCGCAGTTCAAGCTGAAGCTGGAGGACGCCGACGACGACGACGACGTGTGCAGCGTGGTGATCGCTCTCATGCAGAAGAACAGGAGGAAGCTGAGGAAGGAGGGCATGGACATGGAGACCATCGGCTTCGCCGTGTACGAGGTCAGAGAGAGACACTCCTCGTTTTAATTAAGATACAGTTGATCAGAAGCTTTGGTCAGAAAGGTCACACCGCTTCTAGATTTAAGAGTAACCTCTTAAAATTTGAGTTCAAAGTCCATTCTGGACCTTCCCACGTTAAAGCCTGAAAGGCTTTAAAATGCTTTTAAAACTACAATCTACCGGCGGAGTGAAGTCCATCTGCTGCAGAAGATCAGTTGATCTGACAGAAAGCTCCAGAACAGCAACTAGATGGACCCCGAGGGCCCATGTTTTACCAGTCGATCATCTCGACCTCTCGGCCTGCCACATTGTGCGTGCTCACACTGTTGAACCCGTCCAGTCAGAACGAGCCGAATTAACCTCTCGTCCTTCTCCGTTCAGGCTCCGGAGGACGAGGACCAACTGGGGAAAGATTTCTTCCGCTACAACCCGTCCAAAGCTCGCAGCAGGACCTACATCAACGTGCGGGAGATATCGGAGCGCTTCACGCTGCCTCCCGGCAGCTACCTGCTGGTCCCGACCACCTTCCAGCCGCACCACGAGGCCGACTTCATCATCAGGGTCTTCTCGGAGAAGAAGGCCGAGGCCATGTGAGTGACCCGGAGGACTCGCGTGCACGTTCCCCTCAGTCTGATTCATCCTAGAATACAGAAAACGCCAAACGTCTCAACCCGTGTTTCTGCTCCACAGCGAGATGGGGAGCAACGTCGACGCTGACCTCCCAGATGTGAGTAGCCCACACGATCAATGACCCCCCCCACCCCCCCCTTCCCTCGTACGGCTCGTACTGACGCCGCTGTGTTGTTGTTCCCACCAGCCGCCCCCCCCCTCCGCTCCGGAGGACGAGTCTGACGAGGAGAAAGGCCTGAGGAGGCTGTTCGAGCAGCTGGCCGGAGACGTGAGGAAAACATCTGTCTGCGTGCATCGATCCTCATGATGAGCAGAGCATAGTCAGAAAAATAGACGCCCAATAGTTGAAGAAAAGCGTTTCATTTAACACCCGATCGTCCAAGTTGACTTCTTCTTCAGATTTGACACTTTTTAAGAACCATTTTCTCCGCCGAGCTTTTTATTGCATTTAATGTTCACTTGTATTCACACAGCATTTACTTCAGCTGTATTTCTGTAACATCTGCACATTCTTTTTACTGCAGACCTCAGACCTGCGGAAGCAAAATTATGGAGTCGACCCATCGCAAAATGAGTCTTTGAGAACCAAACTAAATAAACAAAATTAATTAATTCAAATAGTACACCTGCTCAGCAGCAAACAGCATGAAGACACAAGAGCATTTAGTGCAGCTAGACAGAAAAACAATTCCCCCCCAAAAAAGGAGGTGGGGACCCAAAACGGAGCTAAAATGGAGAGAATACTGACCTTGCATTCATCAAGTGGACATAAGTTTCAATAACACAATTTACCAATGTACAACAATGGTATTGCTGGTGTACCAGCACTTTAAGGACAAACACTGTGGGTTTGTATGAACTAAGTGGACTTGGATCCCACCTCTGTCTCCAGGACCAGGCGATCTCCGTCAGGGAGCTGCACCAGATGCTCAACGGCGTCCTCAGCAGACGTAAGTCTCGCGCTCGCTGTCCGTCCCTTCAGTTTCGTGCATTCATGCCGACGCAATCTCTGCGACTGTAGGCTTTGATGAATGGATTTTGATCCATTTCAAGATGCCACGAGACAAAAACACCTCAAACCTTGTGTCATTGGATAAAAAAGCACAGAAGAGGCTTTACTTTAGGCCACTAATAATCTTACTTTAGGCAGCTTACTTGTACAAGTTTCTGTACGTTTGTTTCCATGTTTTACAGCTAAAACTGTTCCAAATCTCTTCCTCTTTCAGGAAAGGAGATCAAATTTGACGGCCTGAGTCTGAGCACCTGCCACAGTATCATCAACCTGATGGACGTATCCTCCCACATGAACCTGTGATCTCAGGCTACATCAGTAATCGTGCTTCTCCTTCAATAAGTTGGTGAAGCAACGGGACAAAAACTGGTGATTTTAACACGACGGAGAGCCGGGTGCTTTTGGAAGGTGTTTGTCCTTGACAGAGCACCAGGTGGACAACACGGGCCAGCTGGAGTTCCAGGAGTTCAAGGTCTTCTGGGAAAAGATGAAGAAGTGGATCGTACGTTTTGATTTATCGTTTAAAAGTGGGAATCAGGTGGAAGAAGTACTATCAAGTACCAACTGTCACAGATAAAAAGTCATTTATTTCAACAAACAAAAATGTTTAGTTGAGTTTAGTAAAAAGTAGAAGAACCTCCTAATTCTACCTATCGTTGTTTTCCATTGCTGTGAATCATCTGCTGGTTCCTGTGCTTCCAGATGCTCTTCTTGGCCTTTGACACCGACCGCTCGGGGAAGATGTCGTCCTACGAGCTGCGCAGCGCTCTCAAAGCCGCAGGTGAGCGTCGGCGCGTGCGATTCCCCCCCCCCCCCCCGAAGCGCTCGCCATGTTTGGGAACGACCCCCGAGCCGCCGCGCTTTGACTGATTTCGGCGTTTTGTGTGTGAACCCGTGAAGGAATGCAGCTGGACAACCGGCTGCTGCAGCTCATCTGCTTGAGGTTCGCCGACGACAAATACGACATCGACTTCGACGACTACCTCACCTGCATCGTGCGCCTGGAGAACATGTTCAGTACGTCATCAGCTGCGCCATAACCGCAGTAACCCCCGACAACCGCCGTAACCGTCGGTTACCGGTGACGAGTCAGGGCTCCGCGCGTCGAATGAACCTTTATGTGACAGTTGGATGAACTGTTCAACGTGAGATAAACCTCGTGTTTTGAGATTTGAGATTAACAGTGAAGAAAAAAACAGGAGGAAAATCAAATCTGAGCAATTAAAAGTTGATTTGCATTTTCCAGATGATAAAATAAAACAACAGATGGATCATTAATTAAATGAGTGCAAGAATAGAAACTTATATTTAAATTAAATTTAAGCATTTGAAATCAATTAACATGTTCACTACGTAATAAAGAATTTAAATAGAATTACTATTTTTTAAGACAACACAATCCTTTTTTCATTTCCAGAGCTAAATAAGTAAAGCATTTATCTCTAATAGATATTTAGAGACATATCAATCATTTGAAGAGAGTTATTTGCCACTGACTGAAACCCGTCCTCTTCATCAGGAGCCTTCCAGGTTCTGGACACGTCCCAACGGGGGCGAGTGAACATGAACATCATGCAGGTAAAAGCAGCTTCACGTCCCCCACGTGGTCCTCTCTGCTCAACCCTGGGCTCCTCTCCTAATGCTCTGAACGCAGATGTTGATATCTGGGGCCCCGTGTGTTTGTTCTCACAGTTCCTGATGCTGTCGATGAACGTCTGAGGGGCGGCAGGAGACGAGAAGAAGCGGCGCTCAATCTTCACACCCTGGTTTATGGTTTAATAATGTGAGAAGCTTTCTGCACTGAAGAGCTGGAACGTTGGGATCCGTTGTTTAAAATCCGCTGACTGGTGCTTTTGAACAAAACATTTTTTATTTTCTCTGCTTTCTGCGTGAATGGAAATAAACTTTGAACAAAACATGTGATTTTGGGTTGTTATTGAGACTTTAGATATATCTTTATAAGTAAAACACCTGTCAGTGAGTCGGATACATTAAGCCTCACAGGACCAGAGGAATAGTTAATTACATGTGGTTTACTTTTTAAACTAAGAAGAGTTCAGTGGGTTGTTCTTTTAAATTCAGTCTATCAAACATTGTTTTCATGGTAATATTGGACGAAGGACTCATCATTTAATAATAAGTAAATAAATATTCTACTAACAGTAAAAGCCTTGCAACCAAAGTTTTGTAAAAAAGAACAAACAGAGTAAAGTATTTAATGTACCAAAAGTACTAACATGCTAAAATGTTAATAATAAGCACAGTAATCAAATTAAATCAAATTAGATCAAATTAAATTAAAAATGAGTTAATTAGCATAGAACAGGAATTTGTTTGGGTTTTGAAGCGTTCTTGTAATAATCAGATAATAGAACATGGGGAACATTAAAATGAAAATAATCAGTAGGATCAGCGTGAATGCAGATTTCAGGTGAGGCTTTGAGAGAAAGTAAGAATGTTGATGGAACTGGACCAACAGGAAACGTTCCACAGGCGCTGATTAGATATGGAATATCCCGGGTGTGAACTTAGTGATGTTTTGATGGCACATGCCTTTTGAGTTTCTGCATAGGCGTGGAGGGGAATGAGGGTGTGGATGTGTCGGAACTAGATCTGCTCTCTATCGTAAACCCTCCTCCCTTACGTACCCCACCCGCTCCACACACGTCCAGCACCTCGTCACAGGAGGCCTCTGGAACTGCCAGTCAGCCACTCGCGAGGCAGACTTCATCTCGGGCTTTTGCCATCCAGCAGTCGCTTGACTTCCTGGCCCTCACTGAGACACGGATCACACCGGAGAACACTCTGCCTTCTCCTTCAGCCACACACCCAGACCCACCGGCAGAGGTGGCGGGACAGGTTCTCATCAGGTTCAATTAAACATTGTTGTCCTCTACCGACCATCAGGCTCTTTGGGTCATTTCCTGGAAGAACTGGACATCGTCCTGTCCAACTTCCCTGGCCCTCAGCTCATCCTCCTAGGAGACTTCAACATCCCGACAGAGAAGTCATCTGACCTCATACTCCTTCTTTCTTCATTTGCACTATCACTCAACCCCTTCCCTCCGACTCGCAAAGCTGACAATCACCTTGACTACATCTTCACTAGGAACTGCGCTACAACAAACCTCACTGTAACTCCGCTGCATGTCTCTGATCACTACTTTGTCTCATACTCTCTTCCGCTCTCACCAACTAACGACCCCCGCCCCATCAATCGACTCTATAAGGAAAGTATTTAAACATCATAATCGCCAGAATTAGTTCCTAAAAATAATGGCACTTTTCTATTACATGTTTTGAAACTGCTTATTTGATGAAAATTGTACTTTCTTGTTACTTGTTCTTCTGAGTTTGTATCTCTATGATTGAAATGCACTTATTGTAAATCGCTTTGGATTAAAGCGTCAGCTAAATGACATGTAATGTAAAGTAAAGTAAATAATCTGCTAAATAATCACTCAAGTCACAGGCTGTCCAGCAGGTGGCGGTAACGCGCCAATAGACCGTCGGTCCAACAACGGTACATGAAGAGAGAAAGAGGCGGACTGTACCAACCACGCGCAGTGAGGGAACACCTATCCCATAATGAATTACATTACTAATACGAATACACGTTTTTATTTGAATCACGAATTACAAGAAATATGTAAATTAATCCCGTGAGCTTTCCACATTAATCAGATTTATATCGGTTACACACCCCCTCCGGTTTCACCAAAGTGGTTCTTTCCAGCAATGGTAGAAGCAGCATGGTGAAGGAGAACCCAGCGTGGATCAACAACAACCACCGATTCTGCGTTTTAACGGATATTTGCTCATAACTGCCGCCTGTTGTTTGAGGTTTGCGTGTCATTAAACCCGATTAGCCGGAGGTCAGCGGAACAGATTCTATCACAACATGGTAAAGTCACGTTTCTAACCTACGTTAGCCTTCATAGCTAACGGCGGCTAACGCCAGTGCTTTAATAAAAACAGTTGAAAGAATACATCGTTAACTAAGTGTCCGTTTGTGTTGTTGGTTCGCTGCTCATTTATTCTATTGTTCCCCGCGTGCATCGTTCATTCGGCCCATGTTGGATGAACACGAAGTGATTTAAGTTACGATAATGTATAAAGTTACCAGCAGACCGCTGAGGTAACCGTCTGCTTCCATCTGGACCCGAACCGATGGATCCAGACCGGGGGACAGAAGTTCGACACAAAGATGACGGCCACAGATTCACCGGGTCTCCTGTTTGTCTCGTTCAGCCTCACCGAAAGAAGAGGTCGTTCATCGAGAAGAAGAAGGCCGTGACCTTTCACCTCGTCCACAGGAGTCAGAGGGACCCTCTGGCTGCAGATGAGAAAGCCCCCCAGCACGTGCTGCTGCACGCCAACAAGGTGACCGTTCGCCCCTTTGTTGCTTTTAAGTGTCCCCTTTGAAATGCTTTTCATTGTTATTTTCTAATCGATGTTTCCCAGGTCGAGCCGGACAAGAGGCGCGAGGAGCAGAGGGAGTTTGGCGTTTTCTTCGATGACGACTACAACTACCTGCAGCACCTGAAGGAGGCGGCGCCCACCGCCGAGCTGGTGGCGGACGCGCCGCCGCCGCGCGCCGACAGGACCGCGCTTCGTCTCCATGGCGATGACGATGAGGAGAGCTCGGAGGATGGAGACCAGGACGTTCTTGTAAGTCGAGTTACTGTAGAGATGAAACTAATTCTGGCGATTATGATGTTTAAATACTTTCCTTGAATTAGACCTCTAAATGTTGAAATTTACGGATTGACCACTTTGAATCTTTTATTCACACAAAAGGTAATCGAGTAGATCCTTCACAGCGTTAACATGAAAGCTGCTGTGAAATGTCTCCTGTAGGACCCACAGGCCGCTTCCATCAACCTGCCGTCCTCCGTGTTCGCCTCGGAGTTTGAAGAGGAGGTGGGACTTCTGAACAAAGCCGCTCCCATCTCAGGTACACGCCATCACCTCAAGATGGAACTACAAAGGAAAAGAAGCTCTTGTAATGACGGAGAAACGCTGTGACAGAGTTAAATTGTCCTGATCTTCCAGGAGTAGAGATGCAATTTTTTTTGAATAAGCACCTTTTTAAATAATTTAAGGAACAAGCTTATCATTATAGATGTGTATATAGTGTTGTGTATGATGTATTTTTCAGCTATAGAACTATATACTACATTTGTTGGTATATTTGTAAGGACTAAAGCAAACAGTCTTCATTCAAAGTGAAGTTTGACTCAATCATCTCGTCCGCGTGTTTCCCCCCGCAGGACCCCGCCTGGACATGGACCCCGACATCGTGGCCGCTCTGGACGAGGACTTCGACTTCGCCGACCCCGACAACCTGCTCGACGACGACTTCATCGCCAGGGCCAACACGGCGAGCGGCGCCGGCGAGTAAGAAGCCGACAGCGGATCCGTCTTTGTCCCGGTTCATTATTTTAAACTTGCCTTTTTAAAAGTGTCCCGTCGTGCGTCTTTGTCTCTCAGCGGAGAGGACGACGACGATGACGAGTGGGAGGACACGGACGAGGAGGACACGGACGAGGACGGCAGCCTGAGCTCCGGGGGGGGGCGGCTTTCGGGCGACGAGGAGCGCCGCGCTCGCGAGTTCCTGTTCATGGACGAGGAGACGAAGAGCCGCTTCACCGAGTACTCGATGACGTCGTCCGTGATGAGGAGGAACGAGCAGCTCACCCTGCTGGACGACCGCTTCGAGAAGGTCAGCGCGGCCCCCCCCCCCCCCCGGCGCCCCTTTGAGTGTCGGTTCCTCCCCCGCTGACCCGAGTCCCTCCGTGCGTCCCTTTTAGTTCTACGAGCAGTTCGACGACGACGAGATCGGCGCCCTGGACAACGCCGAGCTGGAGGGCTGCATCCAGCCGGACAGCGCGCGCCTGGAGGAGGTCATCAAGGACTACTTCGTCCAGAAGGACAAAGAGTGAGGACTAGATTTATTCACCCGGTGGCCGGTGATGCTGCACAAAGCTGACCAACGCTCGCCTTGTTTGTTTAGATACGTGAAGCTGGATGAAATGGGTCCGAAGGAGCTCCCTGTCCTGAAGGAGGAGGAGGAGGAGGAGGACGATGAAGACGACGAGGACAAAGAGGAAGAGATGGAGAGAATCGTCATCAGGGCTCAGGACGAGAAGTGGGATTGTGAAACCATCATCAGTGAGTTTGAATCCTCTTTGACTCCTCGGTACAGAGGTGAAACTCAAATATAACGCTCCCACCTTTTGGTCCTCAAAATCGATCAGATTCCCGTCTGAATCGCATAATTAAAACAATTAGTCCACAAACGGCTCATTTGTCGTCTGACTCCAAGAGAAGAAGATACGCATACGTCCTAAACTAGAGGACTTGGGTCTCGACCTATAACCCATAAACCCTATTGATGATCTTCTCTTTACGGCACCGGAAACCCACCGTCAGTCACATGATGCAGCTCACCCAATCAAACCTGTGCATTCTCATAGATTGCTGGGACTCTTTGACTCAATTTAACGGCCCGGTCCAAAAGTCCTGTTCTTGATAACATTGGAGGTCGTGACTCACCACACTGGATCCTGGACTCGTTAAAGAGATTTTATGTGATTGTCCTCTTTAATAAAGCTTAAAGGTCAGGTGTTTTTATTCATAAACGCTCCCAAGTAGAGTGAGATATAATGTTTGTGTCTTCATCATCTTGAGTTTTGCAACATTTACAGCTCAGTACAGAAAACAGGTTCCTTGTTTTTCTTTGAGATGTTTGGGTCACGGACTGTTGATGGTCTTCATTCTGACTGCAGGATGTTTCCTGTTTTCAGGTACATATTCCAACATATACAACCGACCCAAAATGATTCAAGAGCCACCAAAGGTAGGACAGCGCTTTCTTTTGTACTCTCAGGAACCCTCTGCTCTTCAGAATCAGAGTGATGTTTATCACTGATGACCTTTGACCTTCCCTCAGACAAAGCCCATCCGCGTGTCCCAGAAGACGGGGATCCCCCTGGACGTCCTCCCGGCCAAAGGCCTCACGGCCAAGCAGGTGGAGCGCATGGCGCTGATCAACGACTCGGACCTGCAGCGCGTCTCCACGCTGCCCCGCGACAAGGAGGAGAGCAAAGAGGAGAGGAGGGCCAGGAAGCAAGCCGTCAAAGAAGAGCGCAAGGTGAGGACGATACACCACAGGGGGTCTCCAGAAGGTGCTTTTAGGGCGGGGCTACTTCTTGTGCGTGATCATCAGGGAGTTGATTAAGGAGGACACCAGTCTTCCAGAGGCAACCTGAGCTCAATGTTCACCAAAAGAGGAAAGAGTGCGGTGCGTAGCGAACGTTTGACCCCTAACCTCTGCGCCTCGTCTAGGAGCGGCGGGTGGAGAAGAAAGCCAACAAGGTGGCCTTCAAGGAGGAGAAAGTGCGGCAGGAGAAGCAGATGGTGAACCTGAGAACCAACGCGCCGGGCCTGAAGCTGTAGTGACGGAGCGCCTCCGCTGACACTGTGGGGTGGGGGAAGAGGAGAAGGAGGAGGAGGAGGGGGGGTGATGACACTCTGCTCCTCGGCTGACACAACGAGCCACAAACTGTGCCAAGAGGCTCGAGTCTCCTCGAGTCGTCGGGGCGTTGAAGACGAGCAGCGCAACGTCATGTGACCTCCAACGACAGATGTGTCCGAGACTCCTCCTCCCCCCCGAATTACAAACACCACATCTGGTCTAACAATCATTCACCCATATTATTCTTGTGGATCTCAAACCTGTGTTGAAATCAGCGGGAGGTAAGCTAATTAGCGTTAGCCGCGGCTCAGCTCTGCTAAATGATGGATCTCTAAGCAGCTCAATTAAACGTAATTTAGCTGCTAAACAGACACACACAGGTGTGGCTGTGCCTGAAGTCCAGGTGAACTGAAGGCAGGTCTGGAACACCTCGTATTGCTGAGCTTGAAATACTCTTTATTGCAGGGATTCGGTGGATCAATTCCACGTGTGTGTGTGTGTGTGTGTGTGCGTGTACACTTGAGCAGTTATTGTTGCTCCTCTAAAGGTCAATAATGAAACAATATGTTAATAACTGAACTTTATTGACGTTTGTTCTGTGTGAAGTGCCGTCAGTCAGAAAGCAAATCTCCAAAATAAAGACTTTTCTATTCCTCAAGATTCTCGTTTTGTTTGGGTAATTGTGCCAAAACTCTGCCTTCATGTCAGAGCGGTTCTTTCGATGCTTTATGATTTCCTCATGTTTGGAGTTCACACAAGAATATCAATATTGTTTTGAACAAACCCCCCCCCCCTTCATAAAGATCTGTTTTCACATCTGTACAAAAAAAGTGAACAAACCACACCGGTTCGGCAGGTTGATCTGATCTGAGGTGTGTCGCTGTCAGCCAGGCTGAAAGGTATTTATGACGTCGTGAAACCAGTTTAACAACAAGTGAAACCAGATCCCTGAGAGGAACTTCAGCACAAATGATTTGTTTCTTAAATTTCATGCAGAACGTTTGTCCATCCGTCAAAGAGTCGGTTCGCTGTGGACGTCATTGAAGAGTTCACACGAGTTCACGAAAGAAATGTGCAAGACATTTCTTAAACTTTCATCTTCATTTAATTTGGCACAAATATTACGACGGTCTCCCCTTAAGCTGCCTGATTAAATCCATGCAGGAAAAAGTCTTTGGTTCAACTGTGTTTTACAAAAAAGCAGCGACGCTTCTGAGCTACTTGAAAATCTCCTCAGACTTCACACAGACTGCAGATTTTCTCCCAAAAACCGTTGACCAAACAAACCAAAAGGCATCCTCAGGGGGGGGGGGTCCGGTGCCCCCAGAGCCCAAAACGCCCCCCTCGAGAACTCTCATAAGTCATTGTCCCGGTTGCCGTAACCCGTGGCAACGTCTCCATCGCCCATGTCCACCTCCAGCGTCTGCCTGCGGTCGTAGTGCGCCAAGTCCATCGAAGCGCTCTCCGTTTCCTCAGAGTCGTCCTCAGAGTCGTCCCCCGAGAGCCCCCCCCCCAGGCAGGGGGAGCGATGGCAGGCGCCCAGCTGGAGGTCCTCCTCGGAGCCGACACAGGGTTTTTTGCGGATGTGGTTCTCCGTCACTGTGACGGGGCTGACGTCCTCGCGGGGAACGAGGACGTACCTCATGTCCCCCTCGTGGGGGCTCAGCACCAGTGAGATCTGCGTGGACGAGAAGACGGGGGACGGACAAAGAGAAAAAGGGTTTTTAGAGAACAACAAAAGCCACGTAATTACAAGCGCAGATGGATTTTTGGGCCATTTGGAGTCCTTACGGGAGTCTTTGCCGGGTCCCCCTTCATGGTCCAGGCTTTCGCTCTGCAGATGAGGACGGTCACCACAGAGGTGACGACGAAGAAGAGGAGCAGCATCAGAGACAGCGCCAGGACGTCCAGCTCTGACATCCACAAAGACACATTTAAGCTCCAAGGCCATTCATGGAACTTGTGACTCTTCAGATGTTCCTCTCTGTCCAGTGAAAACCTCGTATCTCCAGATGTGATAAACCGAAGGATGAAATGATGCTTTATCCGTCTTCTTCAGCAAATAAACTCTCAAACAGCTTCTTCTTTAGAGATACGAGGTTCTCACCAGGCAGAGATGCTACAAACAAGAAGCTCTGCATTTGAGGAGAAGCTCCGCCTCCTCCCAGTTCAGACTCACCAGTAGAGCCACGGGCACAGATGGGTCCCACCTCTCTGAAGAGAACCCAGCCGACGCCGTTCTCACTGACCAGCTCCCCTGTAAGCTTCGACACGCACGTGTCTCCTGAGGACGACCCGGGCAGCAGCAGCAGCCTGCAGACGTCCTCTGTGGCGTCGCACGAGCCAATCAAGTCGCTCTGAAAGACACGGAACCGAAGCGGGTCAGCGCCAACGTTTACTTGATACTTCTACTAAAGGGAGTGACTCATTTGAACTGTTGCTTTGGGGTTGAAGGAATAGACCTCAAGAAAATAAACAAATAAAACAAGGTCCTCCAAATGCGGTAATTAACCGTTATTTTACTTACACCATTGGAGGTGGCGGTGAATCTAAAGGTGGGCAAACCCGACCTGGCGGCTTTCTTCAGCTCTCTGTAGAAGAAGAGGGGGTTCTGGAAACTCAACGTGGCCCCAGAGTCGCTCTCTTTCAGGTCCACGGGGGGGAAGTCCAATTCACCTGAGAAGAGAAAGTCAACTTTTATGTCCATTCATCTTCTCTAGTTGTTGGAATGCATTGATGCATTCCAAGTATTGTTCTTCGAATCTTTAAATCAACTTATTTTTCTTCTACTTCTCCCGCCGCACCTTTAAACTCCTTCAAACTTTCAGATATTAAGACCATTCAAATATTAAAATGTTCAGCTCCTTCAGGAGAGGGGGGCAATGACTCTTCAGTTGTTTTTTAGCTCTTATAATTTAATTAATATAAATTAAAATGAACTTTTTTAACATGGTTTCCAATGGAGTTCATTTTCAAATCCCCCCAAAACTTCAAATTTAAACTTTTTTAGCTTTTCCAATCTTTCAGCTAGAGACACCATTTAAACTTTAAAGTGTTAACAACTTTATAAAACAAAACAGCTTGTTGATATCTATTAAAACTTTATTCATAATCACTAATTATGTTTCATTAGTTTTCGGGTCCGTTTCTAAGTTAGAGTGGAGCTTTGGAATGTTCCAGAAAGAGTGTGGAGTCAGAATCCGGTAAAAAAAAAAATCTGCTCCGTTTCATTTTACAGCCACAATATTCACTTTCCAGGCTTCATTTCTTGATTAAAACGATGCCGTGCTTGTGCTGGTCGGACTCAGAGTATGGAATCTCACATTTATTTACTTTTTGCGTGAGAAGCCTGAGAGTGAGACAAAGTCTCTCTCAAGCCCCATAGGCTTCAGTACAAATCTCTTGACATATTTAAACAAAAAAAAAAACAAGGCACATGTTTTAAAACTGCTCTATGAGCAGTTTTAAAACACATGAAAACTACACTCATGAAAACTACACTCATGCGTTCGGTAGAGTCTTGTGTCTCAATCAAATTATTTTTTGGATACTCCAAATAGTTTCGCTCCAAAGGCCATTTGTTTGAGGTGTGGATTCTCAGTAACTCACTGTCTGTCTGCCCCTGTGAGCTCGTTACTGACTGCACCTGCTCCGTTGTCACAGCAACTAGCTGCGGCTCTGTCTGTGACTCACAGCTGATCCTTATTAGCTGATTAGTGCAGCCTGACATGACCTCCTTCTCTCCACCTTCTCTCATCATTTCAAAACAACACCCCATGGAGGGAGTTCTTACTGTAATGTTTGATGAGGCCTATTAATATATTCTGTCTCTCAACCCCCCACCCACTCACCCAATACCATCATTTCAAAATAAAAGCTGCAATGATCATCTGTAATTTAACCATGAAGCTTATGATACAGCTGTTTCGTTGAATACTTATTGCTCTTTCAAATAGTACTACAACCACTACTAATATTTCTAGTACTTCTAGTAGTACTTCTAGTATTTCAACTGGTATTATAACTATATGACTTTTACTACTACTAATATTACTAGTACTACTAGTATTTCAACCCAAGTGGAGGGAATTCTTACTGTAATGTTTGATGAGGCCCATGAATTAATAACGTCTTAGGTTTTCTTAGCTTAGGGCGACTGTGGGTGAGTGGGGATCGCGGCCGTCCTCCAATCAGAGGGTTGTTGGCCTGATCCCAGGCCTGGCTAACCTGCATGTCATTGTGTCGTTGGGCAAGACATTTAATCCCAGCATTGCTCCTCTAGCTGTGACTACAGTGTGTGAATGTTAGTTACTGGTGCTGCTTTCAAATACTAGTGAAACTAGTACTTACTTCTTCTACTGCTAGTACCAGTAGTACTAAACCTTATATTACTACAAAAATGTATTTTTTAATTCTCAGCTTTTCCTATTTGTATTCTTTCAGCAAAGTTTAAATTAATTTCAGCTTTATTAGTTCTGAATGAATTTGAAAAAATACAGCTTTTCTCATTTCTGTATTTTCATCAATTTTTAAATGTATTTCAGCTTCTTCTATTTCTATTCTTTCAGCAATGTTTAGAATAATTTCAGCTTGTTTCATTTATGTACTTTAAGCAACTCTCTGAAATTAATTTCAGCTTTATGCATTCCAACGCATTTTCAGCAGGAAATGCATTTTCTAGTTTGAACTACATACACTCGCGGGGCAGAAGGTTCCAGCCCCGCGGGCCGCATGTTGGACACCTCCTACACATCAGATCTCCATGGATTACGTGTCACTTACACTTCAGATGAGCCAGTTTTAAAGAGTTAAAGGTGAACGAACAATTCGAACAATTTGGCTCGGACTGGTTGCCTCCCTCTAGTGTCGTCACGGTGACGTGATGGTAGCCCAGGTAGCGGTCCTCAGAGGCCCAGACGAAGGGGGTCAGATCGTACTGGTTCTCCGTAGTATTGTCCACCTGCTCCCTTAAATGTGTAATTATATTATTAGTATTATACAAAACATTCCAGCACCCACCGTTTAAATGTCAGTCCTCTTATTGTATCTATTGACTATGAGATGATTGATATGCAAATAGTCAACAGGTAAATCCAAACAACAGTATCTTAAATGTAAAAGATGCACATGATGATTAATCCTTTCATACAACAGCAGAATCAAAGTGGGTTTGATTCTCACTGGAAACATTCAAACCACTCCTTTAAATGAATGAATGAATCCCAGTGGACAAAGCTGCATCTGGAGTCTCACCCCGCGCTGCCGTCGACGTGCACCCTGTAGCTGGCCCCCTGCTCGCTCTTCTCCCAGCTGACCATCACCTGCTGGTTGTGGCAGGTCACCTTCAGGCCTTGTGGCGGCGCCACTGCAGGAGAACAGGAGACATCAGCAGGGAACCTGGGTTTTACTTCTATACGGTTTTACTTCTATACGGTTTTACTTCTATACGGTTTCAGGTAGTAAAGTCTCTCGGGGGAATACAAAGAAAACGGTTATTAGGAGCTCATTGATCCCGTATGTCCAGCACTGACGGAGGTATGACGTCATCACACATCAGAGCAGATCAAAGCACATCTGTGCGGACATGTTTCTCTTACTCGGTACAGCGGGAAAAAAAACACACCATTTCCCAATAGTGTTACGCAGGGACACCTGTCCGTCACATGGTGGCTGAAGAACAACAGCAGCACCTTCCCGCCCTGCAGCATTCCAGACATCATCCTCACCTTATTTTAACTTTGCCTGGCAGTCAGAAAATGAGACTTCAAAACTCTCTTTTAAAGTGTTCTTAATAGGTTTTGTAACCCCAAAGAGCTTTTCAGAATGATGCGGGATATTTTGATTGATCTCGTCGGGTTTACAGAAGTTTCTTAAAAAGAATTGGAGTCACGATTTAATTTGATCAAATGGTCGGAAAAAAAGAATCATCTTGATCTAATTCAATCAACCTTATCTGAATTTGATTGTAAAGTGATTTCATATTGGGCTCCGCAAACAAAGACGTCACATTGCACCACTTTTGCTTTACGACTCGTCTGATTAAAGGAGCTGTCCAGGTGAAAGGTGAGAAACACCACAACAATTTACTTTATCATGTTCCTGGGGATAATATATATATGTGTTTTTTTATATATGTTTTACTTGGTTACTTATTAGGCGGATGATTATAAAATGCCCCATAAACAACCTCTGGACCCTGAACACATGTCAAGCTTTCCATCCATGTACCTGTGACTCATATTCTCCAATGCATTATCTGGTTGAATTGTCATAAAACTAGTTGACATATTCAGAGAAATATGGCCAAAAAACATGTTGACCGTTGACCAAAGAAAGCATTTAACAATGTAAGAGTTTCACGGGATTGTTTCCAGTCATTCTCTCGTTATGAAACACAGTTTGTGAGTAATTGATCCCTTTATTTTGGGAAATTATTATCAGTTGCTGCTGGAACACAAATAACAGAAATTCTGTTTCCAATACTTACAAATCTAGACTGAACATAACTACGAGGTTTAAGTCGTCCAGTTTGACGGTAGTATATACTCACATTTATTATTGCTTTAAATAAGGTCCAACACACATTCAAACCTTTAGTCTAAGCCAGAATTAAATCACACACATTCACACCTTTAGGGGCTAAACACAAACATGCCAAACTATTTACAACTATTTAGATTAAAAAAGCCAGTTGTGATTTTAAGTTTAGGAACGTACCTGCAGACGCCCCGCTGAGCAGGAGCAGCAGGACCCTGAACGCACCACCGAGCGGCATGTTCACCTCCTCCGACACCGGATGAAAGAGCCTCCGTCACCGACACATTACCGGCGGACGCCTGTGACCGGCCCGCGGGCCCCGGTTCCCCTCTGAACGGCCGTCCGAGCCAAAGAAACAGACCGGCTGATCCGGACCCGCACGCGCGTATCCGCGTCGTACGTGTGTTGTGAGCCCAACCCAAAACACACCTTGATGAAGTCCCCGGAAGTGACGCCATCAAGGTGTTCGTGACTCTCTCCAAAGCGATATAGATATCTATATGTAGACATTTGCTATGGATTTAAATGTATGCATCATTTTCATTGAATAGTGATTTTACTACGACGCACTAGAACGAAAAGTAAATACAATCAAAATATGCATCGATGAATGAGAAAACCTTTTTTGCAGGTTAACCATTACCTGAGAACTGAGAGAAAACCTGTTGTTTGTGTTTGTCGCCATCAGCAGCTGAGAAATGGACATTACATTTGATGTAATGTAATGTATTCTCACTTTGCCCGTTGTATAAAAACCGTTGTTGTTCTTTGTATTTTCCCTCATCAGCAACGATTACTCAACAGGTGAAGAAGCTCATCCCAAAGCTGGCCTTTGACCCAAGGGACGTCCAATATAACATGTTTTAAAATAATTAATATTCTTTGATTCTACGGTTGTGTTTAATTATTGTAATTCATTTGTTTTAATTACGTTAGTTGCTAAGCACATTTACATACATTTCCATTAGCCTTTTTTTCCTAAATCTTTCCTAAATTGGTGAATTTTTACCAGGTGACTCTTGACTTCCTCTAACGAACGTGCATCACACCAACCATCCTCCACCGTCCTCTTCATACATTTTACTGCACGTCAAACACAATCCTCCATTGATACATCAAAGAGGATTTCCACATATGCGTAACACATTCTTCTGTAGCCGTCAAGGTAATAAAGATAAAGATCAGGAAGGTAATGCGCCGAGGACCTCAGTGCCAAACACACACTTCTGACAGTACAGCAATTAGTGCATTTATTTACAGTTTTGACATATAAAAAACAGGCCGCTTGCAAAAAAAAGCGCAGTGCCATAGAGAGCATCTGTGGGATGGAACTACTTTCTACCGAAGAAATCGTCCCTGCGAAATTTGTAAAACAGTATTTCTAAAACCTTAAATTTATTTTGGCACAGTGACACAAATATTACGACGGTCTCCCCTTAAGCTGCCTGATTAAATCCATGCAGGAAAAAGTCTTTGGTTCAACTGTGTTTTACAAAAAAGCAGCGACGCTTCTGAGCTACTTGAAAATCTCCTCAGACTTCACACAGACTGCAGATTTGATCCCAAAAACCGTTGACCAAACAAACCAAAAGGCATCCTCAGGGGGGGGGTCCGGTGCCTCCCGAGCCCAAAACGCCCCCCTCGAGAACTCTCATAAATCATTGTCCCCGGTTGCCGTAACCCGTGGCAACGTCTCCATCGCCCATGTCCACCTCCAGCGTCTGCCTGCGGTCGTAGTGCGCCAAGTCCATCGAAGCGCTCTCCGTTTCCTCAGAGTCGTCCTCAGAGTCGTCCTCCGAGTCGTCCTCCGAGTCGTCCTCCGAGTCGTCCCCCGTGAGCCCCCCCACCAGGGGGAGGTAATTAGTGCAGGCGCCCAGCTGGAGGTCCTCCTCAGAGCCGACAGAGGGGTTTTCGCAGATGTGGTTCTCCGTCACTGTGACGGGGCTGACGTCCTCGCGGGGAACGAGGACGTACCTCATGTCCCCCTCGTGGGGGCTCAGCACCAGTGAGATCTGCGTGGACGAGAAGACGGACAAAGAGAAAAAGGGTTTAAGAGAACAACAAAAGCCACGTAATTACAAGCGCAGATGGATTTTTGGGCCATTTGGAGTCCTTACGGGAGTCTTTGCCGGGTCCCCCTTCATGGTCCAGGCTTTCGCTCTGCAGATGAGGACGGTCACCACAGAGGTGACGACGAAGAAGAGGAGCAGCATCAGAGACAGCGCCAGGACGTCCAGCTCTGACATCCACAAAGACACATTTAAGCTCCAAGGCCATTCATGGAACTTGTGACTCTTCAGATGTTCCTCTCTGTCCAGTGAAAAGCTCGTATCTCCAGATGTGATAAACCGAAGGATGAAATGATCCTTTATCCGTCTTCTTCAGCAAATAAACTCTCAAACAGCTTCTTCTTTAGAGATACGAGGTTCTCACCAGGCATAGATGCTACAAACAAGAAGCGATGCATTTGAGGAGAAGCTCCGCCTCCTCCCAGTTCAGACTCACCAGTAGAGCCACGGGCACAGACGGGTCCCACCTCTCTGAAGAGAACCCGGCCGACGGCGTTCTCACTGACCAGCTCCCCTGTAAGCTTCGACACGCACGTGTCTCCTGAGGACGACCCGGGCAGCAGCAGCAGCCTGCAGACGTCCTCTGTGGCGTCGCACGAGCGGCTGAAGTTTCTCTGAAAGACACGGAACCGAAGCGGGTCAGCGCCAACGTTTACTTGATACTTCTACTAAAGGGAGTGACTCATTTGAACTGTTGCTTTGGGGTGAAGGAATCGACAGTAATTAACCGTTATTTTACTTACACCATTGAAGGTGGCGGTGAATCTAAAGCTGGGCAAACCCGACCGGGCGGTTCTGTTCAGCGCTCTATAGAGGGGGTTCTGGAAACTCAACGTGGCCCCAGAGTCGCTCTCTTTCAGGTCCACGGGGTTAAAGTCTAATTTACCTGAGAAGAGAGCGTCAACTTGTATGTCCCGCGGGCCGCATGTTGGACACCTCCTGCACATCAGATCTCCATGGATTACGTGTCACTTACAATTCAGATCAGCCAGTTTTAAAGAGTTAAA
This sequence comes from Pungitius pungitius, assembly GCF_949316345.1. Lineage (NCBI taxonomy): Eukaryota > Metazoa > Chordata > Actinopteri > Perciformes > Gasterosteidae > Pungitius > Pungitius pungitius. The sequence continues at coordinate 20,073,265 of NC_084908.1, forward strand.
GGTGAACGAACAATTCGAACAATTCGGCTCGGACTGGTTGCCTCCCTCTAGTGTCGTCACGGTGACGTAATGGTAGCCCAGGTAGCGGTCCTCAGAGGCCCAGACGAAGGGGGTCAGATCGTACTGGTTCTCCGTAGTATTGTCCACCTGCTCCCTTAAATGTGTAATTATATTATTAGTATTATACAAAACATTCCAGCACTCACCATTTAAATGTCAGTCCTCTTATTGTATCTATTGACTATGAGATGATTGATATGCAAATAGTCAACAGGTAAATCCAAACAACAGTATCTTAAATGTAAAAGATGCACATGATGATTAATCCTTTCATACAACAGCAGAATCAAAGTGGGTTTGATTCTCACTGGAAACATTCAAACCACTCCTTTAAATGAATGAATGAATCCCAGTGGACAAAGCTGCATCTGGAGTCTCACCCCGCGCTGCCGTCGACGTGCACCCTGTAGCTGGCCCCCCGCTCGCTCTTCTCCCAGCTGACCGTCACCTGCTGGTTGTGGCAGGTCACCTTCAGGCCTCGTGGCGGCGCCACTGCAGGAGAACAGGAGACATCAGCAGGGAACCTGGGTTTTACTTCTACTTCTGCTCAAGGGACGTTTTTGAGCGTCTATACGGTTTCAGGTAGTAAAGTCGCTCGGGGGAATACAAAGAAAACGGTTATTATTAGCTCATTGATCCCGTATGGCCAGCACTGACGGAGGTATGACGTAACTTATTCCTTGTATATAGTTATTTAAGGTTAATTTGTCATTATGCTTCTTTTTATAAGTTTCCTCTGATGACTCCGTAAAAGCCAGAGATGCAGAAACAAGCACTGGTGAAACGAAGGAATTACAGACATCACACATCAGAGCAGATCAAATCATATCTTTGGGGACACGTTTCTCTTACTCGTTAGAGCAGGAAAAACACACACCATTTTCCCAAAAGTGTTACTCAGGGACACTCCTTTAAATGCTTCCTGTTACATTGAAGCACCTTCCTGCCCTGCAGCATTGCAGACATCATCCTCACCCACTCTTATTTTAATCCCTGCACTTAATGCACTTCTGATTTCTGTTTGGTTACTTATTAAGCGGATTATAAAATGTTCTTCTGAAAAATGTTCTTATGAACTTCTCAATTAAAATATGTTGTACGTAACATCTGTAAAGTGTAAAATGTGAATCCATCATCTGTCACGTTTTAAGGAGCACATTTCCCCTCCTTTTCCTTTTACGGGATGTTTCCCTCGTTATGAAACACAGTTTGTGAGTAATTGATCCCTTTATTCTGGGAAATTATTATCAGTTGCTGCTGGAACACAAATAACAGAAATTCTGTTTCCAATACTTACAAATCTAGACTGAACATAACTACGAGGTTTAAGTCGTCCAGTTTGATGGTAGTATACAAACATTTATTATTATTATTAAAATTATTAAATCACACACATTCACACCTTTAGCGGCTAAACACAAACATGCCAAACTATTTACAACTATTTAGATGAAATACCCAGTTGTGATTTTAAGTTTAGGAACGTACCTGCAGACGCCCCGCTGAGCAGGAGCAGCAGGACCCTTAACGCACCACCGAGCGGCATGTTCACCTCCTCCGACACCGGATGAAAGAGCCTCCGTCACCGACACATTACCGGCGGACGCCTGTGACCGGCCCGCGGGCCCCGGTTCCCCCTTGAACGGCCGTCCGAGCCAAAGAAACCGACCGGCTGATCCGGACCCTCACGCGCGTATCCGCGTCGTACGTGTGTTACGAGCCCAACCCAAAACACACCTTGATGAAGTCTCCGAAAGTGACGCCATCAAGGTGTTCATGAATCATGCGCAGTAACAGAGTAAAGGCTGACCTCTAGTGGTCAGAACCACATAGCAGCGCTGTTGTTCTTTTTAATGCCTCAGTCCTTAAAGAATTAACATGAAATTGATAATATGACTTTATATACAATATTCTTTATGAATAAGTAATGATTACCACAGAGAAACTCAAAGCCTTTCAATGATTTTTTAATAGATTCTCTCATGAGTACATTCTCTACAACAAGTGTGAGTCCAATCAGGGCTGGACGCAGACGTCCAGGTCGGCAGACGTCTTATTTCCACACTGACGGTAGATGTTCATGAACCTGCAAAGCAGCAGAAAAGAGATGTTCATGTGACAGTTCATCTGGAATCTAAGTGTCTGTGTTAGAGAGAGGACATGTTGGATTTAACCGTCACGTTAATGCAATGTGAGCCACCAGGCCCCCCCCATCATCCCCCCTTCCCCCCTCGGGTCACTCTCACAGTCTATTCTCGAAATGTATCCAAAACAAATGATAGAAATCCCAGTTTGGCCAACTATTTTCCAGTCTTCCATTGGAAGGATCTAGCAGCAGCCCCAGAAGCAGACGAGTCTGGAGATCCATCACTCACCATTGCTTCAGATTTTCAAAGAATTTCGCCCGAAAACCATTTTTCCTGTGGAAATAATCACATGAGAAATTCAGTTTTAGCCTGGTTGCTAAACGTTGCTAAATTCTGCTTCCACCCAGAGATTTGTTTTTTTGTTGTTTTTGAGATGACTGCACAAAGAGAAAGGAACTTACTTGAGAGCTCCGGCGACCTTTGACACGCACTGCAGATCATCGCTCAGGTCGTCATCGATCAAGCCTGGAAAGATTTTTTTTTTACTCTTTTAAAATGGTACAACCGGAAAAAATGTTCACCCTTTCCTGAGGACACGACCGGTTTGTGTTCCAAAGGAGTCGATGAATGAGTCCAAACAAGCAAACAAACAGCAGCTCACTGTTGCAGCTCATGGAGCAGATGTTGTGGGACGGAGATGCTCCGTCGCTGCAGACCAGCTGGTTGCTGAGCTGGAAGAGGCCGTAGAGCGAGTGCACCTCCTTGGGTTTCTCCTCGGAAGAGGCACTTGACTCGTCGTGGTCCAGCCTCGTCACCGCGCTGGTGTTGAATCCCGACGCCAGCTCAACGTGACACACGACTGAAGGGGAGAGAGGAAACACACTTTTTACAAACCTCCTGGGTGAGCTGGACGCGACGATCCTCGACGACCCTTTCACGTCACACCATCAAAATAACCCTACTGACCTACGTGTAGGTGTGTGGTTCCAAAGCATGACTGCAATTACGACAACATCCAACTTCTATTCATTTCCCCGGCCCATGAAAAGCCGGCCTCGGTGTCTCTAATGTAAAAACAGGACTTACTTTTGGCCAACAAGTCCGGAGTGAGCCCCCGCGGGTCGTTGGGGTCTTGCAGGTCGGCCAACGCCTCCTGCACCTCACATTTGGACACAATTCGCCCTTGAACCAGACTGGCGCCCAGCACCGACAAGAGAACAGCTACAAACACCTTCATGTTGGCTCTGTGGACACACACAGGGCGCATGGAGGCTATATACCGGTTGCAGGTGCAGAGGAGGACCCGCGTCCTTTGTTCTGCTCGGATAAAGGCCGAACAATCGGCTCAGGACGGAACACACAACGTTTCTCCACATCTCACACCTTGGTCTGTGAGCTGTATGGAGGTCGAGGGGCGGGGACTCATCCACCCACCTGAAAAACATCTTTTCTCCTCGACAGGTCCCACCTTTGTGCTGTTGAAAAGACTTTGTCCCTGAGACTGTAAACCAGTTACAGTAAGGTGACACCCTTTGTGTTCCCAGGCCATCGCGGTACATTCATAATTTGTGAGGATTGGATGTCGTGCGGTGAATACAGTGTGTGTTAGATGTGAGTCTGCTGGCCACAGATATCATGTTTATCCCAAGATAGCCAGCAGCAATACCAAGAAAAGCATTTCAGAAACGTGAAAGGTGAGCAGGAGAACAGGCAGTTTCAGGGAAAACCTTTTTAAATTAGCCCTCTTTTTTCTAAACTTTGTATACTTGAGCTGCTACTTTAGATCTGGGCGTTTCATAGATTGTGTAAAGGAGCAGAAAAAGAGAACATTAGTGATGTATTGGAAGAGGAGCAGTTGTGAGAATGCAGATTGCATCTTGTCCATTCTGCCAAGTGGGCAAGAAATAACTATGGCCTCTTTTAAATTACATTTCATGTCATTTAGCTGATGCTTTTATCCAAAGCGACTTACAATAAGTGCATTTCAACCATGAGGATACAAACCCAGAAGAAAAGAAAGAAGAAGAGAACCAGATAATGCAATTCCATCAAATAAGCCAATTTACTACTTGTTATAGATAAGAGCCATTACAGGAAAGAGAAGTAGTTCGGTCTTGTCGGGGTTGATCTTCAGGTGATGAGCGGACATCCACTGGGAGATGTCAGTCAGACATGCAGAGATCCGCGCCGCCACCTGAGTGTCCGAGTCGGGGAAGGAGAGAATTAGTTGGGTGTCGTCGGCATAGCTGTGATAGGAGAAACCATATGAGCGAATGACGGAGCCGAAAGAGTTGGTGTAGATAGAGAAGAGGAGGGGACCCAGGACGGAGCCCTGAGGAACTCCAGTAGTAAGAGGAAAAGGTTCCGACACTGATCATCTACAAGTTACCCGGTAGGTGCGGCCGTCAACGTAGGACGAGAGAAGTGAGAGAGCAGAACCTGTGACACCAAGTTCCTGGAGGGAGGAAAAAAGGATCTGATGGTTTACTGTGTCAAATGCTGCAGAAATGTCCAGAAGGATGAGGACGGAGGAGAGAGAGCAGCGTGGAGTTGCACTCAGACAGCAAGGAGAACAGTCTCTGTGGAATGGCCTTGAAGCCTGACTGGTGGGGGTCAAGGAGGTTGTTACGGTGGATGTAGGAGTAGAGTTGGTTAAAGATAGCACGTTCAATAGTTTTGGACAAATAAGAGACTGGTCTGTAGTTGTTTTCTTCAGAAGGGTTGACAAAGTCTCCTTGAAGAAGGGTGGAGGAGGACTGGGGGGTTTGAGGAGGTTGGAGAAGATAGAAAAGAGTTTATTGGGGTGAGAAGATGAGGACTCAATTCTAGATCGGTAGATAGAGCTTTTGGCAGTAGAGATAGAACCAGAGAAAGAGGAATGAAACACCAGTAGGTCGTCAGGTTGTTTATATTTAGGCCATTCCCTTTCAGATGATCGCTTAGTGGCTCTCACGCCACGCTCTGACCCAGACAACCGCCTCCTGATTTATTCCCTCAGTAAACATTGTAAACATGAGTTTATGGTCCCAATCGCCATAGTCGTCTTCAATACAGCATGATGTTCATTAAGTCAATGTTACATTACATGTTTGGTGTTTTGCTCGAGGACACTTTGACATCGCACATGGGGCAGCCGGGATTCAAACCACCAACCATGCATCTCCCAGAATATCACATTACTCCATGCGTCACCATCACGCATGACTCTAAATGTTGGCCCATTTAGAGTCGAAGACATCAAAAACCAAGCTATGCTTAAGCTGACACCGTCTCTAGCTCACTCTTCCACGGTCCAAATCGGAGTATTTGTTTCGCAAACCGATGGGTTTGACTTCAGGACGACAAAGTCAACTTCTCACAGTCCTTGGTCCAAATGAAAATGTGAAACGGCTCATTTTACAGTTACGAAACCCAACAAAGGCAATTATACACAATGGAACACAGACTTATTCATATTATATTCCATGCCAATAGATCCCACTAAATGTTATACACTTTCCACGCCCCCCCCCCCCCCCCCTCTGTAACCAGCTAAGGAACGAGGTAGCTGATGTTACATGATGAACGGAACCAGAGATCACTGTTTTATTTCATATCAAAATGGAGAAACAGGCTGAGCATCAGCCTGCAGTGGACCTTTGACCTCAGTGACATCCAATTCAACATGTTTTAAAATAATTTATATTTAATGAAAAAGCTTTGATTCTATGGTTGTCCTTCATCATTTCTACGATGTAATTCATTTGTTTTAATTACGTTATTTTCATGATATTTATATTAAAGTAATCATTGGAAGGTATACGTTGTATAATAAATAGTTTTTTTCGGTCTCATGCTTAAATCCCTCCGCTGTGGATCATGAATTTTATTACCAAATCTCAATTTAACCAAAAGTCAATTAACAAAAGAAAGATAAGGCCAACGCAGAGTGGAAGGTCACAAGGTCACTGAAGTTGGGAGTTACTGAACGTTGTTAAAGAGTGACATGAATGATTGTGGATCGTCCTTTGGTGACCATGAATATCTAGGAGATTTCATTGCATCCATTGACCAAATGCGACCCAATGGAGTCATTCCTGCTGATGGCGAGGGGCACAGTGACAGAGTGGAGGCTGACCTCTGGTGGTCAGAACAACAACAACAACACAGCTTCAGCAGCACCGTGGTCTTTTTAATGCCTCGTGCCTTAATTAAAAATGAACATTTCCCTTGTTGAAGTACAACAATGTATGTGTAAGAAAACCATTATATGTTAAGTATTCACTGTGTTAAGTTTTTAGACCGATGTCAGTCTTCATCATGAACACTATATGTTTGTTTGTTTGTTTCTGGGGTCTGAGGCCGTCAATTCCAGACGGACACAAACAATTTCCACAGAGAAACTCAAAGCCTTTCAATGATTTTTTAATAGATTTTTTAGTACATTCTCTACAACAAGTGTGAGTCCAATCAGGGCTGGACGCAGACGTCCAGGTCGGCAGACGTCTTATTTCCACACTGACGGTAGATGTTCATGAACCTGCAAAGCAGCAGAAAAGAGATGTTCATGTGACAGTTCATCTGGAATCTAAGTGTCTGTGTTAGAGAGAGGACATGTTGGATTTAACCGTCACGTTAATGCAAAGTGAGCCACCAGGCCCCCCCCCCATCATCCCCCCTTCCTCCCTTCCCCCCTCGGGTCACTCTCACAGTCTATTCTGGAAATGTATCCAAAATAAATGATAGAAATCCCAGTTTGGCCAACTATTTTCCAGTCTTCCATTGGAAGGATCTAGCAGCAGCCCCAGAAGCAGACGAGTCTGGAGATCCATCACTCACCATTGCTTCAGATTTTCAAAGAATTTCGCCCGAAAACCATTTTTCCTGTGGAAATAATCACATGAGAAATTCAGTTTTAGCCTGGTTGCTAAACGCTTGATTTGATGAATGCTTAAATTCTGCTTCCACCCAGAGATTTGTTTTCTTGTTGTTTCCTGACTTAAATTCAGTTTTTGAGGCGACTGCACAAAGAGAAAGGAACTTACTTGAGAGCTCCGGCGACCTTCGACACGCACTGCAGATCATCGCTCAGGTCGTCATCGATCAAGTCTGGAAAGAAAGAAAATGTCCTGTTTTAAAATGGTGCAACCGGAAAAAATGTTCACCCTTTCCTGAGGACACGGTTTGTGTTCCAAAGGAGTCGATGAATGAGTCCAAACAATCAAACAAACAGCAGCTCACTGTTGCAGCTCATGGAGCAGATGTTGTAGGACGGAGATGCTCCGTCGCTGCAGACCAGCTGGTTGCTGAGCTGGAAGAGGCCGTAGAGCGAGTGCACCTCCTTGGGTCTCCCGTTGGGCCTCTGAGACTTCTCCTCGGAAGAGTCACCTGACCCGTCGAAGTGCTCGCCCGAGCTCCTGCGGTCCCGCTTGTGGTCCAGCCTCGTCACCGCGCTGGTGTTGAATCCCGACGCCACCTCAACGTGACACACGACTGAAGGGGAGAGAGGAAACACACTTTTTACAAACCTCCTGGGCGAGCTGGACACGACGACCCTCGACGACCCTCTGGATCCCTTCGTTTTCATTCACACCATCAAAATAACTCTACTGACCTTCGTGTAGGTGTGTGGTTCCAAAGCATGACTGCAATTACGACAACATCCAACTTCTATTCATTTCCCCGGCCCATGTAAAGCCGGCCTCGGTGTCTCTAATGTAAAAACAGGACTTACTTTTGGCCAACAAGTCCGGAGTGAGCCCCCGCGGGTCGTTGGGGTCTTGCAGGTCGGCCAACGCCTCCTGCACCTCACATTTGGACACAATTCGCCCTTGAACCAGACTGGCGCCCAGCACCGACAAGAGAACCGCTACAAACACCTTCATGTTGGCTCTGTGGACACACACAGGGCGCATGAAGGATATATACCGGTTGCAGGTGCAGAGGAGGACCCGCGTCCTTTGTTCTGCTCGGATAAAGGCCGAACAATCGGCTCAGGACGGAACACACAACGTTTCTCACATCTCACACCTTGGTCTGTGAGCTGTATGGAGGTCGAGGGGACTCATCCACCCACCTGAAAAACATCTTTTCTCCTCGACAGGTCCCACCTTTGTGCTGTTGAAAAGACTTTGTCCCTGAGACTGTAAACCAGTTACAGTAAGGTGACACCCTTTGTGTTCCCAGGCCATCGCGGCACATTCATAATTTGTGAGGATTGGATGTTGTGCGGTGAATACAGTGTGTGTTAGATGTGCAGTGTGAAAGGTGAGCAGGAGAACAAGCAGTTTCAGGGAAAACCTTTTTATATTTTTATATCATTTAATCTGCTTTAGTTCTGGGCGTATCATAGATATGTGTAAAGGAGCAAAATGAGGGAATTAGTCATGTATTGGAAGAGGAACAGTGGTGAGGATGCAAATTGCACCCTTGCTAATAGATCCCCCTAAATATTATACACTTGGTATGGATCAATGGATGGATAGATAGATAGATGGATGGGTCAATGGATGGGTCGATGGATGGATGGATGATAGAAGGATAAATAGATGGATAGATAGATAGATAGATGCGTAGATGGATGGATAGCTGGATGGAACGGCGGATGGATGGATGCTAGATAGATGGATAGCTGGATGGAAAGGCGGATAGATGGATGAATTGATAGATTGATAGCTGGATGTATAGATGAATTGTTGAAAATGTGGATGGATCGAATGGTAGATCAATAGATGGTAAGACAGATGGATTGATAGATGAGTAGATGGATGGATAGGTGGATGGAAGATGGATGGTTGGATGGATAGGTGGATGGATACTGTGACGGTTCCCTACTGTGTTACGAGTGGGTGTGTGTCTCTTTAACGGCAGGTTACCTGTGAGTGCTAACTGGCGACTGACCCCTGATCACTCTGTGCCTCGTCGGAAGCCATCGTTATAAAGAACAACCTTTGATCGACTTACTGCGTTGCTTATTTTAGGTCATGGCTCTCAGAGTCGTGACATAGTAGATGGATGGATATAAGAATGAGTAGATGGATGGGTTGATGGCTGGATGGCTGGATAGATAGACAGATAGAAGGAGGGACGGATTGATGGATGGGTAGATGGATGTATAGATTGATGAATAGATGGATGTATGGGTGGATGGAAACGGAGAGATAGATGGATAGAATGTAGGTGGATAGATGGATGGAGGGAAAGATGGATATATGAATGGATAGATGATAGTTAGATAAATGGATAGATTGTAGATAAATACACGGATGGAAAGTTAGGTCAATAGATGGCTTGATAGATGGACAGGCGTTGGATGAATGGATGGATAGATATCCAAGCACCTGGAGGTAGGCTCTCGTGGGTGAGCGCAGCTTTGGGGAAGCGTCAGAATTTCGCCCCCCACCGGCCGTGATGATGATCGCTGCTAAAACAGGAAGCTGTGCGATGTCGGTGGTCATCAGGGTGACGCCACCCCCACCCACCTGGTCAGTGGCCTGGTTTACAACCCTTCTGTTGTTACATACGAAATACGCATAATAATTCAAACCTGTACTACTTGTTTTTATGTTTATGAAGTGTAAATACTCTGTACTGTACACATTTCTTGTAAATATAATTTAATAAGCTCTTCCTCCTGGTCTCATGGCAGAAAAACACCTTTATTGTATGATCACAGATATATAAGAAACAAGAATTATAATTTTTGTACATCTCTTCACAAAAAATGTTTCTACGGTAGATCAAAGTTATTATAGATACAGACTAAAATAAAAATAAAAATGAAAATAAAAACAAATGACTTCATTCAAGAAATATCAAAGATTACGAATGAGAAAATGTTAAATGCTTCACACAGTCGGGGAGATGAAGAACGACGGTTTGACATCCCGCCTGCAGAAAATGTCTCAGCTGCTCATTCACATTTGTCAAAGAAGTTCTTGTTCCTGTGACACTGGCCGATGGGCTTCTTCAGCAAACTCCTGTTTAGACGGAAGCAGAAGGTGAACAATTAGAGGCAGCAGCAGCTGAAAACCAAAAAGGGCCTTTCTAAGAACAGTGTATGAACTTTTAAATATGTATTTATGTGCTGTAATGTTCGGGGTGAGCAGTGTACCGGTTTCATCGCTGTCTCTGGTTTACGTTCGACTGCCCGATAAACTCTACAATTGTAAATTTCTGGCTCTTAATAGGCTACGAACTCTGATCACATTAATTACGTTACATAAGGGGCAGGCTGCTCCAGGTCGCCAGCTAATTATCACTATAACTTGGAATCCCATTTAATTGCATTTCATAGAGTGTGGAAACAAGGATCCCGTTTTGAGCGCAGTCTCTTTTTAGGATGAGAGTGAAGCAACACTTCAACTTACAACCAGGTTCCGCTGTTCACGAAGCAGTCAATATCATCCATTATGTTGTCATCTATGAAGGCTTTGGGGTAAAGGAGAGACAGTTATTACAGTGTGAAATGTCTTCTTGGATTATTTGAGACCTCTGTGGCGCTCTGGATCCGGGACTCACCTTCGCAGTCTGTGTTGCACTTGTTGAAAGACCAGCCGGAACCAGGATCACAAGAGTACCTGTCAGACAGCTGGAAGAGCCCGTAGTAGCCTAATCCCGTCCTACTCCTCCCAGTCTCCTCGTCCACACCGACGTCTTTGCCCTCATCACTGTTGTCCCCATCAGTATCTATGCCCTTATTAGTTACATCCTCCTTCACCTCAACAATATCTCCCTCTTTGTCCTCATCAGTACCTATGACCTCATCAGTCTCTTTGTCCTCATCAGTTATCACGTCGTCCTCCATCCCCTCAACAATATCTCCCTCTTTGTCCTCATCAGTACCTATGACCTCATCAGTCTCTTTGTCCTCATCAGTTATCACGTCGTCCTCCATCCCCTCAATAATATCGCCCTCTTTGTCCTCATCAGTACCTATGACCTCATCAGTCTCTTTGTCCTCATCAGTTATCACGTCGTCCTCCATCCCCTCAATAATATCGCCCTCTTTGTCCTCATCAGTACCTATGACCTCATCAGTCTCTTTGTCCTCATCAGTTATCACGTCGTCCTCCATCCCCTCAACAATATCTCCCTCGGTGTCCTCATCAGTACCTATGACCTCATCAGTCTCTTTGTCCTCATCAGTACCTATGACCTCATCAGTCTCTTTGTCCTCATCAGTTATCACGTCGTCCTCCATCCCCTCAATAATATCGCCCTCTGTGTCCTCATCAGTACCTATGACCTCATCAGTCTCTTTGTCCTCATCAGTACCTATGACCTCATCAGTCTCTTTGTCCTCATCAGTTATCACGTCGTCCTCCATCCCCTCAACAATATCTCCCTCGGTGTCCTCATCAGTACCTATGACCTCATCAGTCTCTTTGTCCTCATCAGTACCTATGACCTCATCAGTCTCTTTGTCCTCATCAGTTATCACGTCGTCCTCCATCCCCTCAACAATATCTCCCTCGGTGTCCTCATCAGTACCTATGACCTCATCAGTCTCTTTGTCCTCATCAGTACCTATGACCTCATCAGTGTCTTTGTCCTCATCAGTTATCACGTCGTCCTCCATCCCCTCAACAATATCTCCCTCTGTGTCCTCATCAGTACCTATGACCTCATCAGTTTCTTTGTCCTCATCAGTTATCACGTCGTCCTCCATCCCCTCAACAATATCTCCCTCTTTGTCCTCATCAGTACCTATGACCTCATCAGTCTCTTTGTCTTCATCGGTTATCATGTTATCATCCATCCCCTCAACAATATCTCTCTCTTTGTCCTCATCAGTCTCTTTTTCCTTAACCGTCTCTTCGTCCTCATAAGTCACCTCATCCTCATCAGTACCTTTGACCTCATCAGTCTCTTTGTCTTCATCGGTTATCATGTTATCATCCATCCCCTCAACAATATCTCCCTCTTTGTCCTCATCAGTAACTTTGACGTCATCAGTCTCTTTGTCTTCATCGGTTATCATGTTATCATCCATCCCCTCAACAACATCTCTCTCTTTGTCCTCATCAGTCTCTTTTTCCTTAACCGTCTCTTCGTCCTCATAAGTCACCTCATCCTCATCAGTACCTTTGACCTCATCAGTCTCTTTGTCTTCATCGGTTATCATGTTATCATCCATCCCCTCAACAACATCTCTCTCTTTGTCCTCATCAGTCTCTTTTTCCTTAACCGTCTCTTCGTCCTCATAAGTCACCTCATCCTCATCAGTACCTTTGACCTCATCAGTCACTTTGTCCTCATCGGTTATCATGTTATCATCCATCCCCTCAACAATATCTCCCTCTTTGTCCTCATCAGTAACTTTGTCCTCATCAGTCTCAGCATCGGTTATAATGTCATCCTGCGCCACCTGGTCTTCATCAGTCTCTTTGTCCTCATCGTTAATCCCGCCTTCCATGCCTTCATTTACAATGCTGACCACTTCCTCCAGCTCTTGTATTTCAGGGTCCTCGGTAGTCATGACTTGACGCTTTCGTCTGATGTTGACAGACAAGTTGCCCGTTGGCGCGGAAGTTGGTGGTTTGGGGGTCAGTGGCTTGCTGGTTGGTGGCTCGGCAGTTGCTGGTTTGGTAGTTGCTGGTTCAGTGATCAACCGCTTGGTAATCAATGGCTTGTCACTCGTCGGTTTGATTTCTGTGGTTTGTTTTCTTGCGCCGGCCTTGACTGCGTCGGTCTTCAGATGGGAACTTGCTTCCAACTTACAGATAACTGTCGAGCAATTATGTAGCAGGAAGTAAAGAAGGACAAAGACAAGAAAATGTTCAAAGATGAAAATGTCATTGCTGTCAGTCACTTATTCTATTTCCGCCTAAAATGCCTAAAATGGCTAATAACCTCACCCATTTCCAAGATTTCGTCCTTGTATTTTTGAAGCCTTCTGGGCAGGCTGATTGCTTCCCTGAGCTTGTCTCTCAGCTCGCATCTCGTGACGGTCCGACCATCCGACAGGCTCGGCACCAGAACCGCCACGGTCAAAACAACGAGCAACCCCAACTTCATCTCCAATGCTGGGGAAAGTGGGGAAAGATAAAACATTAGATTGATTCTTTTGGTCTAATCGTTAGTGTTAGTGGTAACCACAGCTCACAGGATGAACACATGAAAAAAAAAGGATTTACTTTTTACAAAGGAAAGTCTGGTTTCTGATTTAAAAATAATTATTAACTAGTGTTTACTATTAATAAATATTAGAATATTTAGTATTTTTGTATACATATATATACTGTATATATAGAGGTGAAAATTAGAAAATTGTTCAAAAGTTCATTTATTTCAGTAATTCCACTTGACCGTCTACCAGGACATTTTAGAGCACTTCATGCTTCCTTCAGCAGACGAGTTTTATGGAGACGCTGACTTCATTTTCCAGCAAGACTTGGCACCTGCCCACACTGCCTAAAATTTTCTGAGATTTTGAATTTGGGGTTTTCATAAGCTGTATGCCATAATCATCCAAAATTATATCAAATAAAAGCTTGAAATATCTTACTTTGCTTGTAATGAGTCTATATAATATATAAGTTTCAACTTTTAAGTTGAAATACTGAAATAAATGAACTTTTGCACGATATTCTAATTTTTCGAGTTTCACCTGTATATACAGTATATATATACAGTATATGTGTGTGTGTGTGGGGGTGCATCCTTTAATCTGCACTGAATGAACACATCCATTAAGATGAGTTATTGGTAAAAATATGTTTGTTCAGCTGATTCTAGTAAAAGGAAAAAAACTTTTATAAGAATCAAGTGTATTTTCACTGTGCTTTTGTGAGATATTTATCCTCATTTCAGCAGAATTTGTTGAAACAAAGCAAGTTAGCCCAAAAAACAAGCAAAACATTTTAAGGGGAAAAGAATGAAACTTTTATTGTCCATTAAAGCACATGTTTAGAATGTCATTTATAACCATTTTTAACTGCATCCCAAATTGATTCACTCACAGTTATAAATTTCCAAGAAGTACAGAAGCATTAACATTACGTGTCTCTGAGTAAACATGCTCATATATCGTCATTTGTTTAGAAAGAAGACGTGATTTTCCTCACCAGCTTGTTCCACCTGCAGTATGAGCTTCCTTGGCTGATGAATATTTTGCTGCTCTTTGTCTCCAAGTAATGAAAGCTCTGATTTTATATGCAATGGGTTCCACCCGTGAACCGACCGGCTCTACCAGTACGCACCATTCCTGACGTGCTTTTAGTGCAGGAACAGGGAAATTGTGAAAGTCACGCCAAAAAGCAACGCACAAAGGCTGCTGTGACTCATTGGTCACACTCTGCAGTCAGGTTTCATGTGACCTGAAGGCGTTGAAAGAGTCACACTCGTTTACAGGGTCCACAGAGTCTGCTGGTGTCGCATCCATCGGTGCCCAGTAAGATGGTCACGGCCCACCAACCAATGGCTGGCGTCCGCGGCTTTAGGTTCTGTTTCCGTGGCGCTGCTCTCGTCAGCATCCACGGCCTGCAGCAAACGGGTTCGCCTCTGGTGTGTGAGGGGATCTGCTGGATGGAGAACAGCTCGTAGGCCCTGCTGGACGGACCTTGAAGTTGACCTCGGCCTTGCAGTGACTCTTTAAACCACAGAAACAACCATCAATAACCGGGATTCGCGAGCACGCATCACTTTGGCGAGCCCTCTCGCACACCTTGAACCTGCGCAGGTTAAATATCACCACACCATGAAACATGCTCTACATGCACCAGGAACGGAGAGCAACAAGTGCAGTTTTTATATAAACTAATAATCCTTTAACACGTCCTGGTACAGACTTCTTTTAGCCAGGAACACAGAGTAGTATGAATTGTAATGATGTAATAATAATTGTGAAATAATCATTCAAATAACTAGGCAGACGTATTGTTGGCTCGGAGGACAACTGGTTCGTCGAGTTTGTCCATTTATGGTGTCGTACAAACGCAGATTCATGGATTTGTTCATTCTATCGCAAGACGTTGTAGGAGTGAAATTTAATCAAATTCAATTCAATTTATTTTATTTTGTATATCCTCAAATCGCAATGTACTAGCTTTCCTCAGAGGGCTCTGCAGTCTGTACACATGCGACATCCTCCGTCCCCAAACCCTTCACATCGGCACAGGAGAAACTCCCCAAAAACTGGAAAAAACCCTTCAATGGGGAAAAAAACAGATTAAAAATTGTGTAACGTCCCCTTAGTGACAGAGGAACGTTCTGGTGGGTTAGGGTTGAGCTCGCAGCGTCTATCCATCTCCATCTGATCTCTGATAGACGTGTTCAACTGATGGAGCTGATTATAATACAACATATGAATCCTAATACTGGATGATGTGTATCAGAGTAGTTCCTCACTGTGGTAAAACATGTTGCATACTTCCTGTTGGGAAAATGACACTGGTGTAAAATGAGTATAGTAGTGTAGTAATAGTATCTCATGCATTTTGGGATCGACACAAGTCACAAACACACACTTTGATGTACAGTTGGTTTGAGAAAGGCTCTGTTGCTTCTTCTCGTTTATTTAGTGCGACGGCAGGGTTCACACATTGTGCAAACAAAAATATACAGTCATGGAAGAAAACAAACTTTTTATTATGCCGTCGGGCCGGTTTGTGGTCGCAGACCAGAGCGGTTCTTCTTCTTTTTGTCACAAGGAAACGT